>NW_027187419.1:37928393-37955240 GCF_028583685.1 Petaurus breviceps papuanus | reverse complement strand
CCATTAAAATAAGCCCAACTCCTGGCCAGGCTTTTAGAAGTCATTTAATCTAACTTCCTCACTGCACCAAAGAGGTTGACTAGCAAAAGATCAGACAGTAAATAGAAGTGTCAAAATTTGAACCCAGTTGTCCTGACTCTAAATCAAGGGTTCTCTCTATGGTGCCCTTCTTGAAAAAATGCAAGAGTGTTGCTGCACAGTGACCACTTGCCATTGAAGACCTACACAGATTCTCTGAATTAAAGTGCATTTAATTCTCTGAACTTTTAGGAGACAGCGGGTAATAAAAGATTATATGTAAAAATGAACTTCCTTTAAGTTTTGTGAAATTTTTTACATACTTTATTGTATAATTTAATCTTCAAAATAATTTTACACATGAGGAAATGGAGGCATGAAAATATTAAATGACATGTCCAGAATCACACCACTAAACTGTTTCAGGCAGTATTCTTATTTTAAATCCAGCACTTTGTCCACTATACCATACTGGGGGACAGGGGGAGAACCCCCAAAACAAAAACCATGGATGGGAAACCAAGGCTCAGGAGAGGATGCCTAGGTAAGAGAAGCCAGATATCCAGATGTCCTTGGGCTGTGCTAAGGAAATATTAGCTACAGCTGGTGGATAGGACAAAAGGGGATGGCAGGCAAATGGGTAGGTGATGACACCTCTCAGAGCTTAGGAGGCTGTTAGGGTCACATTACCCATGGGGTCAAATTTTACTTGAAGGCCTGCACTGTCCAGTAGGCTTACAGCCAGGGTTGCTCTTGGACTGCTATCTTTGAATCATTAATTCTCTTTTAAATGCCTGTGTCACTGGAGTTAAAAAGTCCAGGAATGGAGAGAGTGAGTTGTTCACTCCCAGCAGCCACAGTCAGAGAAAATGAAAGTGCCCTCAAGTCAATAAGAAGCTTCCAAGCCACAGGTCAGGGCTTGTCCAAAAAATAAGGTTGGGTGGGTGATGTTCCTGTACGTGTATGAGTGGGGTGGGAGTAGTAGAAAGGAAGCTGCGAGGGAAGAGGGAGGAAATGGAGCCCATTTAAGAATGATTGGGATGGATCCAGACAGGGAGGGCCTCATGGAGTCATGGTTCTAGGAAAAATCCTGCCCCTGCAGCAGAGATGGAGAAGCCCAAAGGGAAGATGGCCACAAATTTCTCAGTGCTGTCCAGAGGAGGAAGCTCTGCAACTGGGTCCCAGCTTCCGATACATTTCCCATCCTCATGGTCAGTAGTCTTGTTATTTACTTGTTTTTCAGCCCTGTCCAATTATTGACCTCTTTGATACTGGAGTGGTTTGCTATTTCCTTCTCCAGCTCATTTGACAGATGAGGAAACTGAGGGAAACAGGGTTAAATGACTTGCCCAGGGTCACACAGCTAGTAAGGATCTAAGGACAGATTTGAACTCAGGTGTTAAAACATCAACACAGATATGCGGAATACAAAGTATAACACCATACATGCATGAGAAAGGTATAAAACTAAATGCTACCTCAAGTTTCGGGGAAAGCTTATAATAACCAGAAGAATCAGTGAAGGTTTCCTGGAAGAGTTGTAACATTTGCATTAGGATTTAAAGTATGCACAGGTAGTGCCTTCAAGTCAGAGGAAATGCCTATGAACAAGGACATTGAGTTGAGATGGCACCTATTATGTGGTAAGGACAGAAAATCAACAAGTTTAGATAGAATCTAATGCAATAAAAATTGATTCTGAAAAAAGCTTCTGCTATTATACTAAGCACCATACTACCCTTTGCCCAGCTAGCAAGCACTACAAGGGCTATATATCAAAGAAAGCAAAGAAAGAGGAAAAAGACCCATATGTACAAAAATATTAATAGCAACACCTTTTGTATTGTCAAGAATTGGAAATTAAGGAGTATACCTCAATTAGGGAATGATGAGTATACATACACATACATGCATATGTGTGTGTATTTATTTGATTAAGCTCCTATACAAAAAGCATTGGTATGAGGGGGACCTTGACTCCTACCTCAATCCTTTCCATTTGTCTATGTGCTTTTGTTTTGTGTTTTGTGGACAGAAAATTGTTTCTACTATACTGTAGCTGACAAGTCCCAATTTCTTTGGGCCTTGATTTTCTCAGGTAAAATGAAGTTTCTAATAGTTCTGAAATTCTGTGAAGACTTTGCAGAGTGAAGTGAACAGAACCAGGAGAACAATCTATGTAATAACAAAATTATAAAGAAAAAAAGTTTAATTCAACTTTAATTCAAGAACTTTTATCAATGTAATAACCAACTACTATTCTGGAGGACCTACCTCTAGCCAGAGAAATAATAGGCTCAGACGTAAAAAAAGACATACATTATCAAAAATGACTCATAAGGAAATTTCTCTTGGCATATTTATTACCAGGTGTTTTTTTCCCTTTTGTTTTTTTCAATGAGGGGCAAGATAGAAAGGTAAGGGGGATTAGCAATAGGATTGCCAAAATGGAAAAAAAAAAAAAAAGAGGATCATTGAAGCATTTTTAAATGCTCAGAGGATAAAAAGCCAGAAGGAAATTGAAAGCAGGATAGCTCTGAAAGTTAAATATTGAATATATTATAGACTTAAATAAAAAGTAAGCTATATTGTAACAGTTTCATATAAAATCTTTTTCTGTTCTCCTCTGTATCTGGAAGTAACTCTTTTTATTCTGTTGTGTGTTAATAATTTCAGAATAAAAAAATAGCACCCATTACTACCATTCTTATTATTGTTCAGAATCATACAGCCAGTGTAGCAAAGAAAAGAAAAGGATTGGGATGAATAGAATCAAAGTTGAGATCTAACCATAGAGAGCTAAAAGGTAGGCCCAGAAGCAAGGTAGAGGGGAGAAGGGGCAGTCAGTTCTCTTCAAGTATCTCAGCCATCAAGGTGATGGGGCAGGAACATTGGAAGAAAAATACTTTGAGAACCCTCTTTTCACTAAATGGATTGGCTGTTGCTCTTCCTTAAATCAATCAGCTTAATTCAGCTCAGAAAAGACTTGATAACATGGAGATGGAGATTTGCTGTTTGCCACTTTTGGCCCATGAACTCAACTACTCACTTGGGATCCTAGTGCCTATAAGGTTAACCAGGCACGCATTCAAGGCTCTCTTTGGTCCAGTTCCAATCGTATCTTCCTACATTCTCTTAAGTAAATCACCCTTTCTAGTCATACTAGTCTCCCTTTTGTCCTTCAGAGATCTGTTCCATATTGCTATTCCCTTACCTTTGCCAATAACAATTCCCCCCACCATGAATGTTGCATTGGCAACTACTTAAATTCTACCCATTATTCAAGTCCTAGCTCAAAACCTTAGTAAAACAAACCTTCCTATCTAAAATAACTTAATTTGCTCTGAACTAGCCTATACCAATGCCTTACACAGACTAGGTATTCAAAAAATGTTTACTGATTAGCTGATCACAACTCATTTGGCATGATTATATGCTATCTTGTAACATTATTGATATTATAGGTAAATTTCAGGAATATAAATAAAAATGTATTGATCATCAGTCTCATAGAACCACTTGTATAGGCCACAAGATAAAAAAAAAAAAAGGAGTAAGATATAGTCCCAGGCTGCAAGGAATTTGCCTTGTTTCCTCCTAGACTATAAGGTTCTTGAGGGCCAAGACTGCTTTTTATATTTCTTACCTGTCTCTATACCTAGTTCACTACTGGACATATAGTAGGCAGGACTCACTAAGCAGCATGTGATAGTGGAAATCTCCAATCTTGGAGTGAGTTGACTGGAATTCTAGTCTTGATTCTGCCACTAATAGCTATAAGTGACTATGGGCAAGCCCATTATACTTCTCTGAACCTCAATTTCTTGCTGTACAAAAAGGAGTTAAGACTAGATGGGTTAATAACATTCCTTCTACGTACTCCAAATATATCATCTGATTGACAGAAAAGGAAGGCCTTTCCTAGAGCTGCGATGTACCCAAGCCAGATCATTCATCCAACCCTGATCAGTCCCAGAGTTTGGAGACACAGGCTGGGGAGGGAGATTCCACTAACATTTAATTTTGACCAAGGGAAGAAGGTTCTGGAAACCCTACCCTAGAGGATTTCAGTGGTGAGAGTACTCATCCTTCTCAACTCTGAGCAATGCTTCTTATGCGGCCCCCTGCCTGCCTTCCCAAGGTATAAGTAGAGAGGCTGTTGAGAGGGGTTTCTGGGGAAGCATACTCCTGAATGTGTGCAGAGACTGCGATGGAACTCCCGCAGAGATGCTGAGTGGAGGAAACTCTGGGTTTGTATTATTATTTTTCCAAGACAGAGCAACAAACATGAATTAAGCACCTCTTGAGTATAGAGCATGGTGGCAGGTATTGAGAGACGGGAGTTGGAGAAGAAATAGTTCTTGCCCTCCTAGAGTTTATAGTTTAATAAGGAGAACACAGCCCATACACAGATAATGCACAGCATGTGTATTAGAGAGCCAAAACAACATAATATATGAGATGCTGAGGAAAGGTCATCCCAGCTGGTCTTCATCCCCATCCCCATCCGGGGTATGCCATCTTTGAAACTACCTGGGTAGCCCACTTGCTCTTGTGCCTAGGGCAGTTGCGCATGGGCTCTAACCCTTTCTCTCTGCCCACTGTGCTTCCCCCCACCCGCCCTGGGTGTGCAGGCACTAGAGAGTTGTGCGGGGTTTTGTTGCTTCCACGAGGAGATCATTAACAAGGCTTATTTTTAAATCGTAATTGCAAAATGTAAATGCTCCCCAAACTGATGTGTAATTGCTACCCCCTCCACCCCAGCCCTTCCTCTTCGGTGCCAGCTTCACAAGGAGAGAATTAGAAAATAAAAAGGGGGTGGATTATGTAAGCAAAACGTTTTTTAAAAAAAGAGAGCGAGAACGCTGAGAATGTAAGCAAGACAGCTGGTGGCTTCTCTGATTGCCACACACACACTTCCCAGCATTAGCAGCAAAAACCCCCCACCCTTGCCAATTGTGCCCATCAAAGGCACAGTGGCAACTGTAGAGTCCCCAGAACAGACTGTACCGACATAAAAGGGACAAAGGGGGACCACAGACCACTGGATGGAAGGCTGATATTGGCTGCTGGGATAGGGATCAGTAGACTCAAATGTCTAAGGTCTCTTAGAGGAGAATTAGTTAGGGCTGTGTCCTGGGTTCTGAAAGCATCCCAGGTTTCTTCAAAACTAAGAAAACTCTATGGGAGATAGGCACCTTTCCTGGTATAATTTCTTTAGGATCCAAATCTTCTGCACCGTTTTTCTGCCTTCTGTACTGCTCAGTAACCATTACAGCACATCACACCCATTTACCACATTTGTGAGCCAACGTGGTGTAAGGGAAAAAGCCGGGACTTCAGAACCAGGAGAAAAAGGTCTCAATTTCTGGTACTGAGGCTTGGTAGCTGTGTGACTCTGGGCAAGTCACTTAACCCCTCAACTACTTAAAATGGAAATAATATTTGAGGAAACTGCTTTGTAAATAAATCTTCAAGTGCCACATAAATGTGAACTATTGATATTAATCTCCAGCCCACCTACTCAAATTTGATGGTACACAAAGACTTGAACAAAAGAGCCTGATGTAATGGGTATGAGCACTAGGTTTGAATCCCAGCACTTATGCTTAACTAGTTGTGTGATTTGGGGCAGAAAACTTCCTATCTCTAAGCCTTGATTTTCTCATTTGTAAAATGAGATAGTTGGATTTTGAATGGTGCTTCTAGCCCTCAAATTCTTATATATGAATCTTCAAGGGAGACTGCCAGAATAGGTGGAAAAAAAGCTGGGGACCAATAACATTTCCCAAACTTCGGCCTTCCCTGGCCACACCCTTCCATTTAGCCCTCAGCTCTGGGACCCCAAACACACAGCAGTATCCTCCTTCTCTTGTACTTCTTATAATGTCCAATGTCTTAATTCCTGGCCCAAATGCAGACCCTTCAGGTCCTAGGCATGAGGATTTTGGGGGACATATTTGGGTTCATGACTATATTAACCTAGTCCCTTGTTCTTTTATTGCCTGGGGACATAGAGTTGTGCTTGGAACTGGAGACTGGTCCAGGTATATCTTTTTCTTGACTTCCACAATTTAGAACTCCGATCTCTCCCTCAAGGAAAACCGGATGGGGACTTTGAGAACAATGGGGCAAGGATCCCAAATGGTGGTTGGGGTATATAGGAGCAGAAGAAGAAATGATGAGGAGATTCTGGAAGTACTTCTTAGGAATCCATGATAAGGGGGAGGGGGACAGAATAGGGAGAGGAGGAGAGTCAATCTTACTCTCTCAGTCTCAACTTCTGTTTGCTTATTGGGTCTCTGGGTATAGCAATGCCTTCTTCGTAGCTATCAAGATCATCATTAATATAATCAACAAAAACTTAACAAAGCATCTACATAGGGTACTCTTCAAAACAATGGGGATATAGAATAAATCCAAGACATAGTTCCTCCATCTTAAAATCTTGTTCAGTAGCTTCCAAAGTGGAGGCCCGGACTTGACTAAGATACGTGATCCCACCCTATCACCAATAGCTAATGAAGGAGCTTGGTTACAACACAGCCACAACTACCCTTCATCCATTATGGACACTTCCCGACTCTGAACCCAGTCTCCACCATTCAAAGTCTTAAGCACCTACTTTCTATAACAGCTGTCATCCCCTCAGGACAGTTATAACCTAATCTCTACCTATAACAGCCAATGCACAGGTGCCATTGGGACAATCCACCTGTACTATCCCCACTATGTTCACCCTCTAACCTTCCTTGACCTCAAGATAGCCCTTAGAGATGCAGACTGTGTAGCAGTGACTGGGAGAGCTCTACTTCCTGCATCTTGTTCCACATAGGACAGAGTGAGTTAAGCTATAGCACACGTATAAAGCGAGGGCCCGAGACTTCAACAATAGAGAAAACTCACTCTACTAATGCAGACCAACAACTCCACAAATTTTGGTCAAGAAGTTTGCCTAGAGCACTTGTGTCAAATTGAAAAAGAAATAGGAGACACTAATCCATGAATAATGATTCCTACAGGCAGCATATTGACTTAATTTAAAATGTAATGTTATCTATGATTTATAATATTTTAATTTATTTTGCTAAATAGCTCCCAATTGCATTTTAATCTGGTTCTGCCACATTTAGGAGTATCTCTTGCCTTGATGAGTTTGACACCTCTGGAACTTAGAGGGTAGGTGACTTTCCTAAAGTCACACACATGCTGTTTGTATTAGAGGCAGGATTTGAATACTGGTATACCGGAATTCAAAGCCTGCTCTCTACCATGCAACACTGACTGTCCACAGATGTATATGATTTAGAAATCAACATATGGGGGTGGCCAGGTAGCGCAACGAGTAAGAGCACTGGCTCCAGTGTCGGGATGACCTAGAGATCAAATCCCGGGCTCAGATACTTAGCACCCACCCAGAAACACCTGGCCGTGTAACCTTGAGCAAGTTACTTAACCCCAATTGCTTAGGGGCGGCCAGGTGGCTCAGTGAGTAAGAGCAATGGCTCCAGTGTCAGGGTGACCTGGGGAGCAAATCTGGGCTCAGATACTCAGCACCACACCCAGAAATAACTGGCCATGTAACCTTGAGCAAGTTACTTAACCCCTATTGCTTCAAAAAAAAAAAAAAAGAAAAAGAAATCAACATATATTACAGGTGCAGGCTCAAAAACTTTTAATTAATTATGTATACCTGACCAAAAAAGTTTGGACACAACTAATTTTAAAGAAAAAAAAATAAATAAAATTGTTGCTAGCAATAGGAATGGTTAATATTGAAGGTGTTGTAGAAAGACAGGAACACAAATAGATTGTGGGGAAGCTGTGAATCAGTACAACCACTTTGAAAAGTGAATTGGTATTATAAAAATAAAATGACTAAAATGTTCATACTCCTTGACTCAAATATTCTACCAATAGGTTTATACCCCAAGAAGATCATTGATAGGAAGAAAGTTTCCATGCACACCAAAATATTTATAGCAGTCCTTTTTGTGGTAACAAAGAACTAGAAACAAAGCAGAGCCCTTCGGTTGGGGAATGGCTAAACAAATTGTGGTACATGAATATAATAGAATAGTATTGTGCTATAGAGCAGTGGTGTCAAACTCACAGGAATGGGGCCACTAAACCATACTGCTATATACTGACTTAGAAAACCACACATTGGGGCAGCTAAGTGGCACAGTGAGTAGAGTGCTGGCCCTGGAGTCAGGAGGACCTGAGTTCAGATCGGCCTCAGATGCTTAACACACACAAACAAAAAACCTATCCATGTGACCTTGGGCAAGTTACTTAAACCCAATTGCCCTCAAAAAAAAAAAAAGAAGAGAAAACCACACATTAATATTATCTATGTCTTATTGTATTTTTGTTTTGTTAAATATTTCCCTACTACATTTTAATCTAGTTCAGACTGTACTTTGAAGTGTTGCCAACTGTAATATAATGCAGACTGGCCACACGTTTGACATGTCTGCTTTAATAAATGGTGCATATGAGGAATATAGAGAAGTATGGAAAACTTTACATAATTAGATGAAAAGTGAATGAGCAAAACCAAGAAAATAACATACATATGGACTACAACATTAAAATTAGAAAGAACTACAACAAAACTATCAAAAATAAATGTTGCAAAATTATGAAGAAGGTTGGGTCCAAAGAAGCAATCAATTGGCTAACATAACAAAACAGGAAAATGATAAATGCTGGAGAAGATGTGGGAAAATTGCAACACTAATGCATTGTTGGTAGAGTTGTGAACTAATCCAACTATTCTGGAGAGCAATTTGGAACTATGCCCAAAGGGCTATAAAATGTGCATACCCTTTGACCCAGCAATACCATTTCTAAGGCTGTATCCCAAAGAGATCACACAACTGGGAAAAAAACCTGTATGTACAAAAATATTTATAGCAGTTCTTTTAATGGTAGCAAAGAATTGGAAATCAAAGGGATGCTCATCAATTGGAGAATGGCTGAACAAGCTGTGGTATATGAATGAAATGGAATACTATTGTGCTATAAGAAATGAGGAACAGACAGACTTCATAGTAACATGGAGAGACTTACATAAACTGATGCTGAGTGAAAGGAACAGAACCAGGAGAACACTATACACAATTACAGACACAACATATGTGTAATGACTGACTTTGATAGACTGGGTTCATCTCAGCAATGCAAGGTTATAAGACAACTCCAAAGGACTCATGATGGAAAAGGTTATCCACATCCAGAGAAAGATTTATGGAGTCTGAATGCAGATTGAAGCAAATTACTTGATCTCTCTTTTTTTGTTTTGTTTTGTTTCTTCTTTCTTGTTGTTCATTATATTAGTTATAATACTTTTTTACAACGTGACTAATGTTTAATGTGAACATATTTGTTGAACCTATATCAGACTGCATGCCACCATGGGAGGGAGAGGGGGAAGAAAAGGGAGGGGGAGAAAATTTGGAACTCAAAAGCTTATGGAACTGAATGTTATAAACTAAAAATAAATAAATAATAAATGAAAAAAAGAAGCATTGGGAAGATAAGTATGTACCAACTCTACTCCGATGTAGACATGGGAGTCTCACAGGTATGGAACATTACATATATTTTCAGACTTTTTCAAGGTATTGACCAATTTTGCTAGTTCTCCTCTCCCTTCCTATTTTCTTTAAAATAAATAAATACAGACACATACATAACCAGTTATATGGGATGGCTTTCTAAGAAAGGGAAGGGGGACGCATACTGGTAGAAATTATAGTGATGTAAATAAAAAGATATCAATAAAAATTTATTTTAAAATGTGTAGACTGAAAAACTGATAACTAGCAATACAAGGTAGCATGTGATGATCATAGCTTACGTACATAGGGTTTTTTGATTACAAAATACTTAATATACTTTATGCCACTTGAATCTTATAATTCTGAGATAGAAGATTCAAGAAACTAATAGGATTTAAGATGTTTAAGGGCAAGGATGCTTGCTTATCTATCATTTTTTCGTCTCCCAGCCCTTCTAGAACAATCCACTGAATGTAGATGGTGCTTAATAATGAAACATTATTCCCATTTTACAAGCGAGGAAACAGAAGCCCAGAGAGATAAAGGAATATGTTTAAAGTCAGCCAGCTAATGAACAATAAAGCCAGGAACTCGAACCCAGTTCTTTTGGCTTCAGGTCTAGTGCTTTTGTTTATATCGCTATCAAAAATGTATTACAGTTAGCAAGTAGCATCCCTTTATGCAGTGTTTTGCTTGTTTTGTATTATTTGATCATCATGAGTGACAAAATAATTCAATTGTACAATGGGTTGAGTATTGGACTTGAAATCAGAAAGACCTAAATTCAAATCTTGCCTTCCACTTACTACCTGTGTGACCTTAAGTCACTCAACTGCTCTCTGCTTTAGTTTCCCCACTTGTAAAATGCAGCTAATAATAGCACCTATTACAAAGGTTTTTTGTGAAGACCAAGTGAGATAACAAAGTACTTTGCTAGTGTTAAAGGACTATGTAAATGCTAGCTGCTGCTGCTGCTACTATTACCACCACCACTATTTTATATTTAAGCAAATCAAAGCCCAAAGAAGATGTGATTTGCCTGTGATCTTATCAAACATTAGATTTAGTGGTATAATTCAAGTTCAAGTCCCTCATGAGTCTAAGCACAGTCATTTTTTAGTGGACCTATCTGGGTATCATCCTAGATTCTTAACTCATCTCTCAAATGTAAGTTTAGAGTTTTATCATTTTTATCAATCAATCTACATTTATTAAGCACCTACTATGTGTCAGGGGTCATGCTAAGCACTGGGGATACAAAAGAGGCAAAGAAAGTCCCTGCCCTCAACGAACTTACAATCTATCTCCCTTACATCTCATATATTTCCCCTTCTTTCCTTTAATACCACTATCACCCAGTTGTAGGTCTTTATCACATCATCTCTGAACTGTTTCAATGGTGTCCTGGTTCTCTCACCACTCCAATCTATGCTCCATTCAGGTGTCAAATTAATATCCCTCAAAAACAAATAGACCACGCCAACATCTCCCCACCCTCATACATACACTCAGTAAATTCTAGTGGCTACTCATCACCTCCAAAATCAAATATAAAATCTTCTATCTGGTTTTTAAAGCCCTCCATCACCTACCACCATTCCAGTCTTCTTAATACTTTACATCTCCCCTGGACTCTGATCCAGTGATATCATCACTCCTTGCCATTCACCCTAGACACTCCATGTCTGGATTCTAGGCATCGTCACTTGTCCCTGATGCCTCAGACTCTCTTCCATTCTCTCTGTCTCTTAGCTTCTCTGCCTTCCTTCCAGCCTCAACTAAAGTCTCACCTTATGAAAGAAGCCATTCTCAGTCCTCCATAATGCTACTGACTTCCTTCTGTTGATTATCTCCAGTTTATCCTGAATGTCTTGTTTGTATATAGCTGCTTGAATGTTGTCTCTTCCATTCAACTGTAAGCTTCTTCAGGGCATAAACATCTTCTGCCTTTCTTAGAATTCCCCATCATTAGCACACTACCATATAGTAGTTGCTTAATAAATGTTTGCTGAGTGTTGACAGACTGACCACACTCCTGACTCATCACACTTCTAAGTCATTCAAGGCAATGAATGAACATTTTTAAAGCGCCATGTCCAAGTGTATGGTATGGCCAATAAATCCTGCAGAGGAGAACATCACTGTGGGCTGGAGCCAGAGCTTCAGCTCTCCTTGAACATTTGAAAACACTGCCCTCATTCGCGATGTCTGGGCTCCAGGTGGAAAATACTCCTCCTGAATAACTAAATAACAAATTGGTCTGGTCCTTAGCTATGTCTTAGGCCCCTTTAGCACCATGTTCTTGCAGAAGGCCCTGTCAGCAGCAGCTGGGGAAGGACTGGGGGTGTTGGGGTGGGGGAGGGGAATGGAGGTGTTATGAGCTGTGCACTTTGTGTTAAAAGGTACAAAGACATCTCTTACTGTTTGTGGTGCTCCCAGGTTGCCTCTGGGACTGTCCACTGGAGTGTTAGTCCTCTCCTCTCACTTCCAGCTGGGCTAGAAATCCTCTCTTTCTACCAAAGCCAAAATGCCTGCAAAGGAAGTAACAATGAATGGTCAAAGAAATGGAGATGAGAAAGAAACAGAGATGATTCCACAGGAGTGACACCCTCTATCACCCTACTGATTTTCATCAACCTCTCCAAAGATACGTCAAAAAAATTTTTTTAAATCATAATAACTAACACTTCTTTGAAGTTTTAGATTTTACAAACTCTTTTCCTCATAATAACCTGGGGTAACAGAAATATTGTGCCCATTTGTTAGGTAAGAAAACTGAGGTTCAGGGACATTAAGTGACGTGCCTCTGCTCACACAGCCACTGAGTATCAAAGCTTGGCAACCTCCTCTATCTGCAGTTCCACATGCTTAATTTTTTTTGTCTTTTTGAAGAGGGGAAGGCAGGGCAATTGGGGTTTGACCTTGCCCAAGGTTACACAGCTGGTAAATGTTAATGTCTGAGGCAGCATTTGAACTCAGGTCCTCCCAGCTCTACTCACTGCGACACCTAGCTGCCCCTCCTCCCCATCCTCTCATTTTAAAACTGAAGCCCAGAGAAGTTAAATAAGGAATCCAACTTCTTACAAGTGATAGTAATAGGAGCAGAGCAGGTCAGCTGCCTCCAAATCCAGGGGACTTTTTGCAATGCCGTATCTGCCTACTATACACTTGAAAATCAAAAAGCTCCAAGACCCTAGACCTAGAACTACCTCTGGAGAATGGGGTTAATTACAAGTGTCTCAGACCTTTGGCACAAGGAGCTGGGTCACTGTGCAGTCTAGGGAAGTCTGAAACCCTAGAGCACTGATCTCTACTTTTTCTTGAGTTCTGATACCCTATTATCTTCTGTTTGATTTCTAGACCCCCAGACTCACATACGACCTCAATCCTTAAAGTACATGCATAACTTGATTAAGACCTGGGATATTAGGATTTCCAAGAAAACCACTAATTTCCCTTCTTCAAACCCCCACCCCACCTCCCACCCCTGCCCAATACATCTGCCATTGCCTGAGTGCTCAATGGAAAATTCATTTCTTTTTGGTAGAGATTTGTATCCCTAGCAAACTACAAATGCCCAATGGGAATACTCCAAGTTATCAATCAATTGAATTCAACACACATTTATTAAGTGCTTACTGCATCCCTGGCACTGGTCTACAGTGTCCCAAAACAAAATAATCCCTACCTTCAAGAAGCTACCATTCGAGGGTCAGCTAGGTGGCTTAGTGAATAGAGTGCCGGCCCTGGAGTCAGGAGGACCTGAGTTCAAATCTGACCTCAGACACTTAACAAGTACTAGTTGTGTGACCTGGGATAAGTCACTTAACCCCAATGGCCCTGCCCTCCCTGCTCCAAAAAGAAAAAAAAAAAGAAGCTACCATTTGTTGGGTGAAAGAACGTGTGCGGAGAAAATTAAATACAAAATATTTACAAAGTAATTTCTCGGAGGACACAGATTTAATACGAAGCTAAGTTTGCTAATAACAGAATGGTTCGATATAGCACAATGGAAAGGTAGGATGGAGTGGGATAGGAACAGGAAAGGGATGGGGTTGAGCTGGATGGGTCTAAGGGAATAATGGGCAGGACAGGGAGCTTCTGCTGAGGCAGCCTCCAACTTAGGATCATAGGGACTCAAGAGGAGAAATATGGCAGTAGTTGGTCACATCCTTCACCATTACAAAGGTTATATTGATTTGATCTGCCATCCCATGCAGAAGTGATGGTAGGGAGAGGGAGAAGGGATGTCAAATCTCTGGTGTTCCCTGACCGTAAAGAAAGTTGTCTGTGGAATCCTGAGACCTGACTGGAGACAGCAGGAGGAAGCATCTTTGAGATGCTCACCTTTCAATCTTCAGGCAAGTGCAGAGAAGGACAGCTGTTACAGGGAAGGCAAGGAGCAGAAATCCTGACCAAAATGAAGGTCCTGAGACCTGGCCTTCAATGTCAAGCCGGTCAGCTCTGAACCAGGGCTAAATCCAAGACTGAATAGGGGTGAGGGCTGGTAGAATGCTCTGAAAAGGATTGTGGCAGCTTTAGAGGAAGAGGGGCTGCAGGACTGAGCTGACCATAGGAGGAGGGAGCACAGGAAGGCAGAGAGTCCCTGGTCCAGCCTGATGAATGAGGCAATGACTATCAGGTCCTATTCTGAGAGAAGTTTTGGATGGGGAGGCAGGGAGTCCATAGAAGGCAATTCTTAGAGGTGTTTAGAGACTAGTGAGATAGACTGGAGAGGCAGAGCTTTTATACCCTGAATACACAATGTTCTAGGTCTCTCTTAAAGCTTTGTGCTATTCTACCTTTGATTATCCCAGCATATAGCAGGAATTTAATAAATGATGATTGATTATAATTACGTGTGTATATATATATATGCCTTCTATCATCTACTAGACCCCTAAAGGGATCTAATTCTTTGTTTTTCTAGCACTAGGATTATACTCCACACACAACTGGTGCTTGATAAATGCTCCTTTATTTGTAACATAATGTAAAGCATCTAAGATGCACAATTAGGAATCTTGAGTTCTAATCCCACCTCCCATACCCATTAGTTATATGATCATGGTCAAATCATTGAGGATCAGTTTCCTCATTTGTAAAATGGAGTAAGTAATGCAGTGCTTTCTCATAGGGTTCCGTGAGGAAAGCAAAAACCTTAAATTGCTAAATAAATGTGAGTTTATTGTTAGTTGAATGAATAGATAGAGAAAAGTGCATCGAGTGTTCTGTATGTGCCAAGCAATGTGCTCAGAGCTGGGGAAAGAACCTACACTAAATGCTTCTGGGCTTTGTAAACCATTCTCCAGTGTTTTGTTCCCCCTAAGCACTGGCTGGAACTGTTGGGGAACCAACGAAAAGTTGAGCTAAATTTGAATTGCTCAGCTTTGGAGGGCTTTACCCAAAAGAGTCCCTCCCACTGGCATCCTCACCCACTCCTCCAGCTAGAAGTCCCACTGCCTCAGCCCCAACCTAGCACCAGGAATAAAAGCATCTTTAACTGAACAGCTCCTTTCTAGTTAACACCATCTTAGCCTCCTGTAAAAACACATTTGCACCTCAGTAAAGAATGTAATTAACTAGTGACTGACAACAGGAAGAGCTAAATATCAGCACAGATAGCAGGGAAATGTAAATTTAGAAATTTGCCTGAACAAGACTTTTCCCCACCCACTTCCCACTCCCCTCCAGAGTCGGAGCTTGGTTTTCAGGGTGGGGAAAGGCGAGTGTAGGGGTTCACAAGGGAGGCCAGATTCCCAAGGAGCAAAGGAGAGGAAACCAGGGCATAGCTTGGTTGGGCTAAACTGGGAGAGAAGAGGCAGACTTGTTAATGAATTCCCACTCACACAAAGAAGGGCTGAAACAAAAAGCCAGAACAGCAGCTTGCCCTCCCCCTTCCCTACCCTCCAACCAAGCTCCTCCAGCAACAGGGTGAAGACAGTCATACACTGACAGGAAAGGAGAATCACATCAGGAGAGGGACACCAGGTTCATTCCTGGGGGATACACCTTTGCCCCAAATATTTGGCATAGAGGTGAAATCAGATTGCAATGAACATCATAAAAGGCCTCAGAAGGGCAGCATGCAACCTGAGGTTTTGTGCAAAACGGAGAAGGGTAACTTATTTAACTCTAGGGCCTCAGTTTCCTCACCTGAATAATGAGAATTCATTTATCATTCACTCAACCAGCATTTATTAAACATTTATTTTGTGCCAAGCAGTAGCAATGCGTGGCTGTGAGAGTTGGACTATAAGGAAAGCCGAGAACTACAGAATCAGCACTTTTTTTTTTCTTTTCGGAGGGCAATTGGGGTTAAATGAATTTCCCAAAGTCACAAGACTAGTTTTTGTGACAAGGTCTAAGGCTGGATTTGAACTCAGGTCCTCCTGACTACAGGGCTGGTGCTCTATTCACTGTGTCACCTAGCCTCCCTGAGACTCCGCATTTTCTAATTATGGTACTGGAGAAGGCTTTTGAGAGTCCCTTACAGCAAGGAGATAAAATCAGTCAATAGCTAAAGAAATTAATTCAGACCATACACTGAACGGCCAAATACTGAAGCTTGAATACCTTGACCACATAATGAGAAGACAGGACTCATTGGAAAAGACACTGATGGTGGGAAAGATTGAAGACAAAAGGAGAAGGGAATGACAGAGGATGAGATGGATAGATGGTGTCATGGAAACAACAAACACAAACGAGAGATGGTGGAAGATAGAAGCCTGTTGTTCATGGGATCACAAAATGTCAGACAAGACTGAAAGACTGAACAACAAATGTGCCAGGTACTTGATCTATATAGATCAAAACAAAACAGTCTCTACCCTCAAGAAGCTTATTCTAATGGCAAAAATCAAATATACATAGAAAAGTAAATACAAGATAGATACAAAGTAATTTCATGGCAAAGGTGAAAGCAAGGAGTGGGGACAGTTTAGGCTTCCTGTAGGGGTTAACACTTGAGATTAAACTTGAAGAAAACTAGGAATCCTAAAAGGAGGTGATAAGGTAGTGCCTTCAGGGTATGAGGACAGTCCTGTGAGAAGACACAGAGATGGGTGATGGAAGATCATGTAGGTAAGTGGAACAAGGAAAACAGGCCAATGTCAAGTGCATGAAAGAAAGTAAAATGCAATGGTCTGGAAAGATAGGCTGAGCTGAATTGTAAACAATGTGAAACAGTAGAGTTCATATTTCATCCTAGAGGTAATAGGGAGGCATTGGTGTTTCCTGAGGAGAGTGACACACATGGTCAGACTCATGCAAAGGAATATCAAGTGGACATCTGAATGGAAGATGAATTAAATGAAGAAGGAATTGAAGAGAAGAGTGACTAGAGGCAAGAAAAAAGAATGAGAAGATTGTGACAATTGTTGGGATAATGAGGATGTGAACCAGTGTGTGTGTGTGTGTGTGTGTGTGTGTGTGTAAGTTGTACTACTTACTCTATTTCATGGGATGATAGGTCACCATGAGGAAAGCACATAATTATGAGCTTTTTAGGTAACATCATCATCATCATCATTATTATTATTTTTAAGCAATCAGGGTTAAATAACTTGCTGAAGGTTACACCGCCAGTTATTTTGTTTGGGTGTTAAGTATCTGAGGCCAGAACCGATCCTGGGTCTCCCGGACAATGGGGCCGGCGCTCTTAGTCACTGCGCCACCTGGCCACTCCTAACATCATTATTATTAAGGACAAGTCAAGCATCTATGATTCCATCCATTTTTAACTTAGAGTGGTCCACAGAGGGGAATAGACAGGCCCCTGGTAACACAGCTAATTATTTGTCAGAAGCAGAATTTGAACCCAGGTATTCCAGATTTCAGGTTCAGCACCATATACCACATTGCCTTTCAATAATAATGACAACAACACCATTTGTTTGGAGAAGGATAGACTGTATATAAGCACTTCAACTGGTGGTGGTTGTTGGGTTTTTTTAAGCTCCACCTGAAGGGGACTCCGCCTTATCTTCCACAAATTACTCTGAGTCAGTGCCTATAGGTATGATGATGCCCCCTCACATAGATTCTGAGGATTGACCCTACTTTCTGTCTTAGCCAAGCGGAGACATACCTTGACTATGATCAAGACCTCACAGAATCTCAAAGTAGAAAAGAAGAAACCTAGTCCAACCCGTACCTGATACCCTTCCATAGCACTCCCAACAAAACAAGTCATTCAGCCTTTACTGGAAGACCTATAGGAAGCCAGACTTCACTAACTCCCAATATTCTGTTCCATTTCTGTACAGTTCATTTAATTTTTTTTACATTAAACCAGTCTTGCTTTAATATTTGATAGTTTGAAAATATATGAATTAAATTTATTTTTATAATATTTTATTTTTTCCCCTAATTACATGTTAAAACAATTTTTAAAAGCATTTTTAAATTGAGTAGCAAATTCTATCCCTCCTTCCCTGAAATAGTAAGCAATCTTATATGGTCATATGCGTGCAATCATGCAAAACATTTCCATATTAGTTATTTTGTACAAAAAAACTTGTATTTTCATACCTTCCTAATCGATGGTATGCAAAAGCCAGCTAGAACCAGCTGGAGACAGCTGATTGTTAAAATGATGCTACAAATCAGGGATTGATTTATTGTTTTGCTGATTGTTTAGATCAGAAGGGTCAAAATAGCTAATCATTTGTAGCCTAAACCAAATTAAATTGGAAATGGGAAATATTTAACAGCAACAACAACAACAAAAATAAATGCAACAAAACATAGGTAATGTTACTATGTGGTTTTCTAAGTCAATTAGCCAGGCAGGCCTAGTTTCTATGTTTGACACCACTGGATTTCTGCCAGCTCATACCATTTATTAATATCTATGCTCTATTGTATTTCAATTTATTTTATTCAACAATTTCCAATTAAATTTTAATCTGATTCAGGTTGCACTGGGAATTTTGGAGGTTGCTGGCCATGAGTTTGACACTTCTGGCCTAGACTTAAGAAAATGTTAATAATACAGATCAAAGTTAAAAACTACTTTTTTTTTTTTTGCCTGGAGAGATAGTTATTAAACATTTCCCAGCACACTCCTGGTCCTAATTGTCAGGAAGTTTGAGCTTCCATCAAGGCTAAATGTCCCTCTTTGCAACTTCTTACATCTGTCTCTGGGACCAAGTAGAACAAGTCCTGTCCTACCCATTCTTGACAATCCTTCAAATGCCTGAAGCTAGCCATCATATATTCCTTGAGTCTTCTCCAGGCTAAATTCCTCTAGTTTCTTCAACAGATTTTCATATGATGTGGATTTTAGGTGGCCAGCATAGTGGCCACCCTCATTTGAATACTCTCCAGTTTATCAGTGTCCTTCCTAAAGATAGTGCCCAGAAGTGAACAAAGGTCAGAAGTAGCCTGACTAATAACCTCCGTAGTCTCAATCACCTTAGCTTTTATGGATGCCATATTATATTGTTGACTCTCATTGACCTTAAACCTCACTAAACCTCTCAAATCTTCTATTTATTAGTAATCTATTAAGCACCTACTATGTACAATGGTTTTAGGCACTGAAGATTTGGGGGGAGTGGGGGATGCATTCTTGTGATATCATCTCTGTAAGGAAATGCCTGGTGATGAGACTTCTTCTACCAATGCAGCCCAGAAAATGTTCTGTAATTTATAGTCTTGCCCAGGATCAATCAACTTGTAAGCATTTATTAAGTAACTATATGCCAAGTACTGTGGTAAGCACTAAAGACAGTTAGTTGGCACAGTGGATAGAGTGCTGGGCCTGAAGTCTGGAAGACTCATCTTCCCAAGTTCAAATCTGGCCTCAGATACTTACTAGCTATGTGAACCTAGGCAAGTCACTCAGCCCTGTTTGCCTCAGTTTCTTTATGTGTAAAATAAAATGAAGAAGGAAATCACTCCAGTGTCTTTGCCAAGAAAATCCCAAATGGAGTTCAAATGACTGAACAATAAAGAGTAAACAACTGAGGAATCAAAGACAATGAATGAAAAAAAAATACCCATTTTCAAGAGAGTAAGTAGGAAGCTTATGTTCTAATGCAAAAGAGAACAAGAGTACAAGTATATAAACGAGTATATACACAATCAAAGAAAATAAGTACAAGGTAGTTTGAGAAAGGAGTTAGTGACTAGCACTTGTTAAGGGAGGGATGCTGATGGGGAGGATGTTCAAGGATTTTATGAGGTGGAGGTAAGGAAGAAGGGTACTCCAGGGCCGGGGAGTGGGAATGTGTATGAGAGAAGGTCAGTTTGGCTGCACTGAAGATGAGCAGTGATGCTCATTAAAGAAGGAAGGATTGTATGGAGCCCAATTGGAAGGGGCTTTAAAGCTTAAACAGAGGAGCTAACATCTTATCCTGGAAGCAATAGAGAACCACTGGAGTTAACCGAGAAGGGGAATCACAAGGTTGGATCTGTGTTTAGCACTGTGGTTAGTGAGAGGTTTGAGGCAGGAAGGGTCACACACAGATACACACACACACACACAGTATCAGAGGTAAGACTTAAATGCAGGTCTATTTGACTCTTTATATCCTATGGAGGACATTTCTAAGGCACTGGGAAATATAAAGACAAAAATAAAAAAACCACGCGAGTACTCAGGCAGTCATTCTAGTGATTCCTCTTAAAGAAAAACTGTTTCTTGTCTAGCAACTCTTCCCCCATCTGTAAAATTGACTTTTTGTACCCAATTATAAGTTTTTTTTTAATAGTTTACAACTTCAAATTTCATCTTATTAAATTTTGGCACACCATTCTGGTGTCTTTTTGGGTCTTGGTCGGAAACTATACAGAATTTCCAGTCTCAGGCAACTGCTATTCCCTCCCCTGTTTGAAAGGTTGGATGACAATCCAATATATTAGCTATCCTAACTTTTGTATCATCTAATTTAATAAGCATGTCAAATTATTTATTATTTCTGAAGAAGCACAATATTAGGTTAATACAACATTATGGGGAGCAGTCGTTTCCATCCGATGATAGGAATGAGTAGGAAAAATTCTAGTTACAATATAATTAAAATGTTATTATGAAATGCACTGCAGTATAATGGACAGGTGGACAGCTTCTGATTTAGGAAGAATAGGTTTAGAAGCATTCTACTTCTGAGACAGTACTGACTGTGTGACTCACATTTAAAAGAGGAGAAGGGTAGAGATTGAATCTGCAATTTAATTGGAATAGTGAAGTGCTAGGTAAGGAAACTTCCTCTACAAATTCAGGTCAACACTTTCTCTGCAACTTCAAGTTTTACAGAGTTACCGTGAACACTGAGAGGTTAAATAACTTAGGGGTAATATAGCTATGATGTGTCAGAGACAAGGCCAGCTCTTTATTCACTATAGCACAGTATTCTGGTTGGGAGGGGGGGAGGGCATGAGTGTATGTGCGCGCATGTGCACATATATACTAATGATTAAAATGTTTAGAACAATGTGATTATCCAGGGTCTATATGCTCAGACATTTCCATTCTACTTCAACCCTTGGATCTTATTGTCTCTAAAAGAATGATCCATGAGATTCACTTAGAAGCACAGATAATGCCAATGGTATTTCTGATCAGAGAAGGATTCAGTATCATGCATCTAAGGTCTTAGAGAGGCTACAAGAAACTGAAGAGGAAACATTATCTCCTGGGGCAATCCTTAGCCAGGTCCTGGCAACATCACAGATAATTACAGTGGTAGGAGTTGCATGGGGGCCATGGGGATGAAGAGAAAATACGAGAGTGAAATGCCATAGCCAGATCTTAGGACACAACCCGAATGGAACAGTGACTGAGACCAAGAAGTTGAGATGTATGGAACCTGTATACTTCTGAGCATAGGGTGTTAAATATCCAGCAAGTAAAGAAACTGACCATACTCAAGCCCTCTCTCCCTGCCTCCTCTAACTCCCCAAAGGCCATTGTTGGGATAGAGCTGAAATATCCTAGTTTTCAGAGGTTTGGCAAGGTATTCCAAGACTTTGCATTGGGAATGCAGTGATCTTGCTCCAAGACTAGGTTACTTTTATCATAAAATTAAGTTGTAGAAACTGAAATACAGAGCAGGCAAGACACTTTTTCCCCAAAGTCACAGAGCAAGAGAATCATGAGCAGAAAACAGAACCTAAGAATTCTGAAACTCACGAAGTCAGCTTTTGAAGTCCCTCCCTCCATTCTCTAAATAGGGAACTAATCTGGAAATTACCCAGGGGAGAGCTCTGCTCTAAAGGTGGTCGGGTCCTACAAGTAAAGTGCTTTGGAATTTTCCCTGGGAGAAGAAAGAGTAACTTGCACACTCCTCTGTCCCTGTGAGGAATGATTCAGTATGGCACTGAAGACAAAACCTTAGGGAGACAGTGACTAGACCCCTGGGGACGTTGAGGACACCTAAAGGTGTCAGGCCCATACTGTTTTTCTGCGTTGTCTGGAGAAGTAGAAAATGCACAGGTTGCCCTGTAAGCCACTGGGCAAATGCACTATTTTTTCTTCTGATGATTTTGCCTTCACTCACTTCTGGACAGGAATTATGATTCCTGAGTCTTTGGTTTACTTTCTCCTTTTTTTTTTTCTCTCCTGCCCTTTTTCTTCTTCCCTAAAAATGATGGTGGTTAGGGGGAAAGCAAGGTTAGCTAAGGGAAAGAAAGTTCTACCTGCTTGACTTCATAAAATGTTCCAAGAGTCCATCTAGTGAAACAGTCCACAACCTATGGGCCATGTACTCTAGAAGGCAAGTATAAAAATTGCAAGGGGTCCACAAATTTATATATGTATATTCCAAAACAAGCAAAGATATCGTTTGATAAATCTGATAAATATGTATACTACTATTTTTTAAGTACATAAATTCAATTTTGGTTAATAAAATGCAAATTTAAAAGTATTACATAGTAGCTTTGTGTCTCAACAAATTTTTTTCTAAACAATACATGCTAATAGCATGACTACCATCATATAGAAAACTGCAAAAAAATTTGACCTTAAAAAGTAACTTGAAGAGATTGGGAAGGACTGAATTAGATACAATATCATAGACCTAGAACATGAAGAAGCCACAGAGCCTACCTAGTCCAAACTCTGCTTTTTATAGCTAAGGAAATAGAGGGTCCAAGAGAGATGACATGATGTGTCTGAGGTCTAAAAGTGAGTATGATATAGAGCTAAGACTTGAACCCAAGTCTATGTGACTATGAGTCTAGTACCCCTTACACCTTTTCTATTTTCTTGCCCTAACACTAAGACAGTAGTTTCTCCCCAGGGTTCCTAAACATTTTGTGCCAACAGCCAAGGCCATTCCTTCTCCTCTTCTCCCTCTCCTGTCCTCTCTCTCCCCTCCCCCTCCTACTTGTCTCCTCCTAGGCTCTGCATTAAAAAGCATGTACCATACTATACTATACTATACTACATCACACCAGTATTGGCAAAGAAAAATCAGGGTTGACTCCCCACTTTGGGATTAATAAAATACACGACTGAGAGAAGAAATAAGATCTGAGGTGACACCAACATTTCACCTTCAGGGCTCTACTGAAATAAATAGATTTTCCCCCCCATAACTAACAACTTACCTTGTTCGACTTGTTTTCCAACAGCCTGGAGAAGGCTTGAAGGCAGAAATATCACCTCTAATCTCTTTTCTATCACTGCTAGCTATTCCACTGAGTATAAGGAGAGCAACTGACATGACAGGGAAGAGAGGAGAATGAGAGGCAGGCTGGGAGGAGGGGGATGAGGAAGCTGCCGCTGCAGTACAACCATCCGGATTTAAAAGCCCATAGCCATTAGACAACATTTGTACCCCACCAGCTACCTCCCTTTAGGAGGCAGAAGGGGAGTTGGGGCACTCTTTCTCAGAACCTGAAAGGAGAGAGCCCCTCCTCTGTTTCATTCCTTCACAAGTCTTTTCCCTCTAAGAAGCCAGCAAGCAGTCTGCTCCCCTGTAGCCCCTTGACCAGGAGGCTAAGCTCCAGCCCTGGCTCCCTGAACACCCAATTAACAGTCAGTCTGACAGGCACTTCCAGGTTCCAGAGGAGGTAGCCAGAGAGACTAAAGAAGCAATAGATGCTATAGACACTGGGCCCAACGTGACCTGACTGGCCTGGGTACCCAGGAGCAAGAAAGGAGGAGGAGAAGAGTCTGGAAATATAATACTTCTCATCATCCATCACATGTGCAGAAAAACAGATTTACTTTAAAGAGCTGCCCACAATAGTTAGCTTCCAGGAATTGGAAGGCCGGGGCAGTCCTGGGAGGGCAATGTCTCCAAAGAGCAATCGGACATTTATTCTATTTGGCCAATGAGCAGTGGAACACGATTCATGTTTCCCAGACAAGGGACAGAGGAGCAGAGGCCGCAACAACTGGCAACTTTCTTAGCTGGCCTCAGATAATGAGGATTTGCCCAATTTGCATTGGGAAGGATGAACCACATTTATAACTACATTCAACCACAGTCCAAACTCTCAGAGCAGAAAAAACATCTATAGCACGTGTGTAGCTAGCTGGACTAGCACTATTCTATTCATTATGGCATTTAGTCACAAACTGCCTTTTAATCTTCTCTCTTTCATGTGTGTGATTTTAGTTGTTCTAAGGGTACTATAATCCCACAAAGAAAAGGGATTGTATCTTAAAATTCATTTGTTCATTCAACATACATGAATTAAGTACTAGCTGTGTGCAAAATATTATGCTAGGCACTGAGGGAGATACAATATTTAGACAAAACAAGGACTTTGCATTCAAGGAACTTACGGCCTAGTTGGTAGATAATCTACACGTAGGGATAATACAAAATATCGCATGATAAGCATATCAGGTACAAAATCAAGTATTATGTAAGCTATGAAATCAGGAGAGGCTTCCTGGAGAAGGTAGCATTTAAAGTGGCAGGAATGCAACAGGTGAAGAGGTGGTACATTGTGTTGCATTGAGAACCTTGAGAAAAGGGTAACAGACTTGTCCCAAGTGGTCAGATTGTAGAGTAAGTGGAAGAGAGTAATAGGAAATAAGGGTAGAATGTCAGGAGTATATATTGGTGGATGGGCATCCTTGAATGCCCGGCAAAGGCATCTAAATTTTACTTTGTAGGCAATTAGGAGTACTTTAAAAACTTTTAATAGGGAAGTGACAAGGTCAGATCTAGGCATAATAAGGGCTTGAATGGAAGTAATTTGAAGGACAGAGAGAACAGATGCAAAATATATTGTGGAGATCAAATAGGATTTAGTAGCTGATTGGATATGCAAAATGAGGGGGCTAGGAAGAGTCAGAGAAACCCTCAAGGTTTCAAATTTGGGGGACTGAGAAAGCAGCCATTAGCCTATTTTCCTGGACTTCATCATCTCCAAAAACTCATCATTCCTCAGGAAAAATCAACTCAGTAACTTACATGCCTTACCCACCCATTTTTCAACCTTTTTTTTTTTTAACGTGTTGTCTCTTCTCTTAAATAGAAAAGGAAATGGCAAATCATTCTAGTATTTTTGTCAAGAAAACACCAAATGGAGTCAAAGAGTGAGACACAACTAACTGGCAAAACAAAGAAGAACAATCTCTGTTAGATTGTAAAGCTCCCTGAGGTCAGTGACTATTGTGTGGCTTTCTTTGTATGTTCTGAACTTAGCACACAGTAGGTAACTTAAAGGTTTACTAAATGAATTAATTACTAAATGGTGCTTCACTGAAGGAACTAGTCAATTCAGAAAGAGCAAGCTGAGCAGGGAGAAAAAAAATCACAAGTTTGGTTTTGAACATACTGAATTTGAGTTATGTGAGGTATATCCAGGCAGAAATGTCTCGGAGGGAGCTGGATGTTTGGGTCTGGAGCTCAGCAGAGGTCAGATCTAAAGTTAGGAGTCAGAAGGCACCTGCATAGGGGCTGATAGTTGAACCAAGATTGCTAAGGAAGAGAGTTTGGTGAGGTCAAAAACAAAACCTTTGTGAACATTCACCTTGAGGGGTCATGGAAGAGAATAAAGAACCAATGGGAGAGACAGAGAAGGGATAGAGAAAGAGAAGAGTTGGAAGGGTGACCAGAACAGTTTCTTTCTTTTGAAACCAAAAAAGCAAGCAGTTATTTAGTAGGACGTTGGATGGGGAGAGGTGAGGAGGGAGATTGTCAATAGTGTCTTAGGCTGCATAAAGGTCAAGAAAAATGAGGACTGAAGAAAAGGTCATTGGATTTGTCTGGTGACTTTAAAGAATGTAGTTACAATAAAACGGTAGGAAGAAGTCAAATGGCAGGGGTGGAAGAGAGAATAAGTGGTGTGGAAGTATAGAACATTTTTACAAGTTTAGTGATGATGGGGAAGACATATGGAACAGTAGCTGTGGGGCAGGGAGGCGGGGCAGGTAAGAAAGGTCTTTTTAAAGGTTGGATAGGTCAAAGCCTGTTTGTAAGTAGATAGGAAAGAAGCAGAAAATGAGGAGTCAGACATAGACATAGAAAAAGCGACAAAGACAGGGACATAGAGAAAAAGAGACACAGGCAACACCAGCACCACCAAAACACATATACACCTTACCAGAGTAAGGTACTGGAAGAGGCAGGTGATAATGGGATCAGTCAGTCAATAAAAATTCATTAAGTGCCAACTATGTACTAGCACTAAGTGCTGGATCAAAGAAGTTGTTAGATAGAGTAGCTTTAATGAGGAATACGGGTATCTTTTCTTCCATAAAGAGAATAAAGAAAAACAATGGGTGATGCTGAAAAAAATTGGAGAGCTGAGAGAGCTGACATCAGATGAACTCAATCTTCTCAATGAAATTGGAAGCTAAGTTATCAGCTTTAAAGGTAAGACTTTCTCCCATAGCCTCCACAACACTTACAGAATAGTGTTTGTTGAATTTAATTATTCTTTTAATTGTAGGTAGGACCTAACCTGGCCATTAGAAATTTGATAAATAATTTATCATTCAACTGATAGTGATAGTCACTGAAAGTTCTGTAAAATTGTTTATCCCGTGAAGGACCTGAAGAAATCATGAATAATAACTTCCAGTTGGATAATCAATTGTAGGGGATGCATTAAACCTTTTGATTGACTATAGCAGATGACCTTTGAGGTTGATTCCAATTCTAGGATTCTGTGAATTTTTCAACTTGGACCTTGGGCTCAGGATAGCATGACTACTGGGAGCAGATGTGAGGCCCAAGTTTGACAGTGATGTGATGTTCAATGGAGGATGACAACTTGGGAAAGGGAGTCTTATTTAGTGTAATGGAAATGCAGATTTAAAGATCTTCCCTGCCCCTAGGCTAAC
>NW_027187419.1:37859439-37928383 GCF_028583685.1 Petaurus breviceps papuanus | reverse complement strand
TGTAATGGAAATGCAGATTTAAAGATCTTCCCTGCCCCTAGGCTAACATGCACCTGGAGCCTGGGGTGGGAGGCTTGTTTTTCAGTAGATACTTTTTGATTGGCCAGTGGGTCAATAAGGTTGTTACATTCTCTGAGCCAGGAGAAGGCTATATAAGCCCTGATGTGTAGCTTTGTTTTGGGACTCACTTTTGAGAAGTGTTCTGTGATTTGATCTGAATTCTGGGAAGCCGTTATTGAGAGTCCCCCGGCTTTGAAAAACCCAGAATGTGGAAACCCAGATGTTGACTGGGTATGGATGTAATGGTTGGACAGTTTGGAAATCTGTCTACTTGATGTTTCTGTCTTGATAATTATGCCTGTATACTTTGAGGTTTAGGGTGCTGACCTTTTCTCCTGAATAAGGTAAACGATATATGTCTGACTGATTAAAGTAAGCTTGTTAACCCATTTTGAGTTGCTTTCCTTTAACAAAGCAGATCCAAGAACCTGTGGTAGCTGCAAACCCTGAGAACGCGCTTGGGGTGCTTGCTGCTACATTTAGTCACCAGGAAGTTGTGATAAGGGTTGGGGGAGGGAGGTGGTAGTGGTGGTGGTGGTGGAAAGGAAGCCAATATAGTGGAAAATTTTCAGCTGAAAATAAATGTCCCTTGTAAGTTCCACAAAAAACTTATCCCAGCAGGATTCCCTCTCTTGGGGAAACCCTTCAGTCCCACCAAGCCCACTGACATATCGTCCACTCCATGGAGAACACGTCAGTCTTTTTGCCTGTCACTCTCTCATCTCCATCTGCTCCTTCAAGCCACTGCCTCCGCTCAGCTAAGTGGTTCCGTCTTCCAAAGCAAAAAGCAGAAGCCCAGGCTTCTAGGGATTGAGTACTAGTAGGCTGATCTGAGGAACTAGACTTGGAGTTACCCTTTTCAGTACCAGGAACTTTCTCTAGTTGCTATGGAATGGGGCTACATCGCAGTACAGCTAAACTATTCCCTTCAACCTTGATGCCCCAGAGCTGGGGGCCTCTGGTTGAAATGCACAGGGCAGATGCAAAAGAGCACTGGACCGGAAGCCAGCTGAGAGTTCAAATCCTAGGTGTGTCCTTGACTGGCTCCATTTGCCCTCCACTTGTTTAATAAGCCACCAGAAGATCTAGAAAGTTTTTTCTAGGCAGGGCCCCTTCCTGTTTCTGTACAGTCTATAAGACATATAATCCCACAACATCACCTTTGTTTCTCTTTCTAAGCACTGGACTTGGAATCAGAATGATTTGAATTTGAATACTTCCTTAGAAATTTACTATTGCATGATCCTGTGAAAGTCACTTCTACTCTTCTGAGCCTCAATTTTCTTATCTGTGAAATGGGACAGATAATAGCACCTACTTCATCAGGGGATTGTGAAGATAACCATGTAAAGCACTTGGCAAACTTTTAAGTGTGCGTAAATGTTAGATATTATTATTTTAGCTCTAGTAGTTCATGATTCTATGAAATTTCTATGTATTTTTACATGAAATAAACAACATACAAGGAACATGACAGGAAATATCCCATCTGCATCTGATATTTGGAAGTTAATATCTTACTTTTGGAAGGAGGACTGCAGTGCTGTCTTACAGGCAGTAAGCACAGCTGGAGTATGACCCACCTGCCCAGCATGTTGGGAGGGGACAAACTAGGAAGGAGGCAGCTTCTTTCTGTGCCTCACTTAGGAAATAAGTAGGAAGAATTCTTCTCATCATTTGGTGAGTCGGTGACATTTCATTTGACAAAGAATCTTGGAAAAACCTCTCTTGGGACTAGTTTTGGGGCCAGGCCCTGATTATATTGCTTTATTGAAAGAGATGCAGGGAACTGAGCTCTGGATGGCCTTTTATATTGCAGTAATTTATGCAGGAAATGAGAAATCATTTTCTTCTTAGGAAACACGAACACAAACACACACATAGTCACTGAGGCACCCCATTTCATATATACACAATTACACTCAATCACACTCACAGAGCTACTGTCATAGCCACCTACAGACACTCGGTGTCACACATATTCCTTGTCACAATCACAGCCACACACAGAGTTACAAACCAAGAGACTCAATAACAGACTGGCAGCCACTCACACACACAGGAACCGGCACACCCAACTTGCCAAACTGTCACTTTAGGCAGGCTTCTTCCTTTAACTATGCCTTCCAGGGGAAATTGAGATTTTCCCATCACATGTAAATTTCAATCATTAAGAAAGGAATAAGAAGCATGACACTGAAGAAATTAATCTCTCTGTGCCTCTCCCCTTTTCTCAGGCCCCTTTTCCCTCCTGCAATGATCACATTTAATATGGAGATGCTGCAGTCCTGGAGACCTGCAGCCAAAGGCACAGCTTTCAATTGAAGGAAGATTTACACCTGATCCCTTAAAGAGATTTTAGTCATAGTAGGCTTTTTTAGGATACCAAAAGAGGAATAGGAGAAAGAAAAAAAATGTGTATAGAATTCCCTTTCCAACCCCCTCCCCACCCAAAATGCCTCTTTTGCTACTGAAGTTGGGACAGGAGCCTACAGGACATGAGAAAGTCAAAAGTTCAACTTTGCATTGGCCATGATGAAATTAACCAGGCTCAGAGCAGAGCCAAAGGACCCAAACAGCTCCAAAACCTGAGAAACACATGGAAAGGTAAAGTAAGATCATTAAACTGGGACTCTTGGTTTTAGTTCAAGTTCCATCATTAACTACTCATGTTACTTGGAGCAAATGACTCCACTTCTCTAGGCTTTAGCATCTGCATCCATAGAATGAGGCAGAGGATGACATGAACTCTTAAGATTCTTTCCATCTCTAACTTTCTATATAGCTCTATGAATCCACACAGGTCACACTCCCTGGGACAGTAATAGCCATCTTCCTGTATGGCACTCACTCTTCCCTCTGGCACAAAACAGGACAATATCCCCAGGACTGGTCAAAGCAAACCTCAGAGATTTCTTCTAACAAGGCAGTCCACAGATGCAGGACATTTAGGATCCCAGCCACTCTGAGTAAACTGCATGAATTCCCATAGGTAATGGTACAAAAATGATTATTAATTGCTTTTATGGTTACCTCTGATTAGATGAAAGGACAGCAATGATAGCAAAGAATAGTGTAATACTACTTAATATTTTAATGGCACTTAATACTTTTGGGTTTTTTTTGTTTTGTTTTGTTTTTTTGTTTTTGGAGGGGGAAGGCAGGGCAATTAGGGTTAAGTGACTTGCCCAAGGTCACATGGCTAGTAACTGTGTCAAGTGTCTAAGACCGCATTTGAACTCAGGTCCTCCTGAGTCTGGTGCTCTATTCACTTGTGCCACCTAGCCACCCTGCAATTTATGCTTTTTGTTAGTTATTTTTTTTTCCAGAGTGAAGATTACTCTAGTGATAATTTCCCAAACTTGCCTTCTTTATTTAGAAAAAAAAACTTGGGGACCAAATCTACAATTTAAATGCTTTTTTAGAGAACTCCTGATAACAAAACTCCCGTTCAACCAATGTGGATGAACTCATTACCCAAGAGTCTTAAAAAGAGTCTTAGAAAGTTGACTGGGTTTACTAGGAAGGTAAGTGACTTCCTCAGGGTCACATACCCTATATGATTTGTGGAGACAGGACTTGAACCCAGATCTTCCTGACTCTGAAACCAACTCTCTGGACATTATAGCACTCTAAATGACCTCCCTTTCATATACTCTGCTCTTTCCCAAGCTGGCCCAACTCTCCCAAACCACAAGGGAGATGGATGGGGAAATACACATGAAGGACATGAGTGGTAGACTTTCCTTCAGCTTCCCAAAATTTGTTTCCTGCCAATGAAAGCTTAAATGGCCCTTAGAGATCCTTTTCTTATTTTACAAATGAGGAAATTGAGGCCAGAAAAGTTATACGACTTTCCCAAGTTCACACAAGTAATCTGGAATGGAAATCTGCTAGTGCCATTAACCAGTGCTCCTTCCTTTCCCTCCACCATGCCTCTTAGATCAGTCTTATGTATTTTCATGATTTTTTTTCTTTTTTTTTGAGGGAGGAGGGCAGGGCATTTTGGGGTTAAGTGACTTGCCCAAGGTCACACAGCTAGTCAGTGTTAAGTGTCTGAGGCTGGATTTGACCTCAGGTCCTCCTGACTCTAGGGCCAGTGCTCTATTCACTGTGCCACCTACCCACCCCATATTTTCATGATTTAAAGTACAATCCTCACGTATGCCATACTGCATCAAGGCTGCAGCTGGAGGAACATTAGATTCCTCCTCCCCTCTTACTCCCATGCCCACTCCCAGTATAAACACTGGGAATAATATATCAGAGTGGAGAAGGTAGGATGCTCTCTCTGCTACATGCCTCTGATCTGATTGTTACTGGCTCTTCCTGCAGCCTTCTAGAGGAAATCCTTACTGGCTGCCAGCCCCTATCTCAAAGTCCCTCAGGGAGAGGGAAGGAAGGGACACAGTCTGGGAACTTGGTCCAAACTAAAAAAGTCAATGTAATTCAGGGCCCTCAATCCTACACACTCAGTGGATACATGAGCTGAATAGCTTATAATCTTAAATAATTGACTGAATATTGGTTGAATGCTTACCATTGAAGGGAAAAACCTGTCAAAGGAATCTTCACTATCTTTCCCCACTTGAGTCTACTCTACATGTAGCAGCAAAAGCCAGATTTTGTTTTAATGTTGTTCCTGCTCCAGACTCTAACACTACAGTGACTCCCAATTATGTTTCATGGGAAACTCAACTTCTCTTGATGGGTGTCAAGATTCCCCATCAACTAAATTTTATCCCTCTGTCCCTACATTCTTGGGTTAAGCCTGGAAGAATTTCTTTTCCCCTTAAGCAAGACTGTGATTTGATAGACTAGACAGGTAGTGCTGGGGCATGTTAACTATGTGTGAGAAGAAAGGTCATTCCCTCTCTAGAATATCTCAGTTTTCCCTTTTGTAGAATGAAGCTAAACAGTAGCAGCTGTCCTAGCATTGGGTGTTATTATTATAATCACGATTAACAGTTCATATTTATCTAACACTTTAAAGTTCTTTATATTATATAAATATAATTATGTAATTAGCCCTCTTTATATATTATTTTATATATTATATCATATATTAGCCCTCTTAGGTAGCTATACTCATTTTGTAGAGAAAGACACTGTGGCTCAGAGAAAAGGTAGGACTTCCCCAAGGGTGAGGGGTGGGGAATGGGGGTGGTGTCCATTGGCTATTCAGTATCAGAGCCACAAGTCAAATTCAACTGTCCTGACTCCAGATTCACAGTCTTTCCATGACACTGGGTTGGCTTTCACTAATGAAAAAGATTGGATGCCAACATGCAAATATAGATCCACATGGGAGAAAATACTACTAGTGTTAATGTTATCTTATATTCAGTAATTTCTTGTATAGCCTCACAATTTTACAAATGAGAAGACTCATTAAGTGACCTGCTCAGTGACACAGCAAGGCATCGTTGAATCAAATCACTCTGAGGCGAGTTAGCCTCTGCAAGCACTCCCAGACTGCTACGTTACCTATATATCCTTCACAATTTTTTAAGCCAACTAGCGAGGCCATGGAAGTACCACAACAAGAAGTGGATTCTGGAAGGGAATTGCTAGTCTGGTGTGGACCTCCTAGAGAAGAGGAGGAAAAGACTAGAGCAGTGGCTGTTTAGATTTATCTGAATTAGAATCAGGCATTGGGCTATGGGTGTGATCAGAGGATAGATAGCAGAATGAAAGGGAATACTGACACAAAGCTATAGTTGAAGATGACAGAGATCCACAGTTGGAAATCCACCTAGGGGCTAGCTAGGTGATGCAGTAAATAGAGTACCAGCCCTGAAGTCAAGAGAGACCTGAATTCAAATCTGGCCTTGGATAGTTGATACTCACTACCTGTGTGACCTTGGGCAAGTCACTTAACCCTGATCACCTCACCTACCCTTTCCAAAAGAGGAAAAAAAAAAAAGGAAATTTACCTGGATTTCAGTACTGGACTTAATACTCTGGTTCTTCCCCCAAAATGAGCAGAGCAGGGAGTAGGCAGAAGATATGAAGCTGCCTCATAGTGTTTAGAAGGAGGGAGGTCGTCATCCTGCTCAGCAAGGTCCTGACCATAGTGCATCTAGACTACTATGCTCAGCTGTAGGAGTCGTTTTTCAGGTGGTACATTGACAAATGGGAATGAATCCAGAGGAATGTGCCCAGGATGGTGAGTGGTCTGAGAAGATGCTACATGAGAAATTTTTGAAGGAACTAGAGGTGTTCATCCTTGAGAAGAAAAGCCTTACAAGGACACAAGAGCTATTCCCAAGTATCTAAAGAGCTATCATGACGAAGGGAGGCAGCTCGGTAGTTCAGTGGATAAGAGCACTGGACCTGGAGTCAGGAAGACCTGAGTAAAAATCTGGCCTCAGACACTTACTAGCTGTGTGACCCTGGGCAAGTCACTTAGCCTCAGTTTGCCTTAATCCAATGGAGAATGAAATCACAAAGCACTCCATTTCTTTGCCAAGAAAGCTCAGTGGACTCTATGTCCATAGAGTCATGAACAGTCAAACATAACTGAATAATAAAAAATCCCCTGGAAAAGGGATGAAAATCATTCTGTTGGGCTTCAGAATAAAGATGGATAGAACAAATAATAATGGGTAGAAGGAAGAAAGAGGCATATTTAAGCTCAATATAAGGAAAACAATCTCCATAATTAGAGCTGACCAAAAGTGGAATGAGCTGCTTGGAAATGTACTTGAGTTTTTCCTCAATGAACGTCTTCAAGCAATGGTTGGATGACCATTTTTAGGGATATTGTAGAGGGGATTTATGTTGAGGTATGGGTTGGTCTAGATGAGGAGGGTCCCAAATCACACTTCTCTGTGCTCTTGCTATTTATTATTCTTTCTCTCCTTTCCCATGTGCTGCTGGTCCTCCAATAAACCCCCAATCCATTCCAGGTATATAAGACCAAACAGTGAATCTACCAAACTAATGGTAAAAAGTGGATCTTCTGGCTTAAGGCCAGACACAAACAATCCTTTAGAATTGGCTGGTAGGGATCACTAGGGCCATGAGAGGTGTTAGCAAAACAAATATGAGGCACTTGATGCAAATGGGAGAATGAATACCCTGTGTATATGTATATGCATGTGTGAGCACCAAATTTGAGCATTGACAATATGCCATGGGTATCCCTGATTCCCTGCCACTCACCCTTTACTACTCTCTAAAACTTTTCTTTTTTGTCTTTTTAAAGAGCTACTTTCAAATCTTCAGGACTAGGGAAGTTGGAGTACATTTGCTAATCAATGACAAAATATGGACCAGAAAGAGGCAAAGCATCAGTGATCACCCACACAGTCCCATGTGGTATCTGGAGACCTATAAAAGGAAGAGTTCTGACCAATTATTTTGGAATACAGAATACCCTTTTGTGGCTCGTAAGAGTGCTTTATATCATTGCCTCAACTGAAACTCAGGCAATCCTATGAAGTAGGTGGCATATGATCACACCCATTTTAGAGATGAGAAAACTGAGATTTTAACAAGATTAAGTTATTTGCTCAAGTCCAGTGTTCTTTCTACTATGCCTTGTATATCATCACAAAACATCAATTAGTTACTCCACTTCCAATGATCCTCTTTACTGGGCATTACATAAGAAAAAGTTAAAAAACAGTCCCTGCCTTCGTAGTGTTTACGGGTTAAGAGAGGTGATACTGAGGTGTATAGGTATGTAGAGGACAGAACCCTAGCCAAATGAAAATATTAAAACAGATCTCAAGACTGAACAGGAATTAGGTCTTGACATTCATGGCTTAGCTGTTGACTACCTCAGTCTACCAAGCCCTTTCCTTTGAACTAAATCTAGCATTATAGAGGATCCACACTTGGCCTTTATGATATATGGACCCACAGCCCTACTAAGTTTTCGTGTGTGTGTGTGTGTGTGTGTGTGTGTGTGTCTGTCTGTCCTGCCTTTTCAACTGGACTATAAGCTACTTCAGGGTAAAGACTAGGTCTTCTTAATAAAACTTTCTATTACTCGTACCCAGCATTGGACATTATATATAGTACACACTCAATACATATTTACTTATTAACTGATCAATGTCCCAACGGGAAACAGTGATGGCAAAGGGGTACAGCATTGGAAACAGAGGCACCAGCCATGGGAGTGCCCAGTCCCTGTCAGGTGGGGCCAGGGAAGCCCTGAAGCACCCGAGGAATGTCCTAGATTTACATTGCAGGAAGGGGCTGGATGGCTGCCCAGGTATACACCATGCCTCACCCCTCCCTAGCTCTCTTGCTAGGCAAGGAATAAGATACTCTCAGTGGCATTGTTGATGTTATCATCAATCACCAGATGCTGACCTTGGATTAAGGCTCAGGCATTATGTATACAGGGTAGAAATACTGACATGAACACAGCCCTGCTCTTGGGGACAGAAAGAGGGCCACCCAGGTCATGTGTCCTCCTCCTCAACCCACATGGCCATTGAAGTAGTAAAGATCCTTACTTAAACACAACACAAGAAACAAAGTGACTGTCTCCAAGCCGGGAGATTGACGACCCTCACCAAGACCATGCCTCTGCTCTAGGTCAATAAATAATAGAGAGGCAAGGTAGCCTCAAGGTAGTGGACTCCATGCAGGTTGGCCTCCAGCTACACGGAAGAGACTCAGACCTGTGGGGCTGGGAACTAAGGGATTAATAACACATCAATTTTAATGTAGGGAGGGTTTTTTCTTTCCTTTTTTTTTTCTGCTTCACAAACAGCAAAGTGAATGTTTGAGCATCCTAGCAGGGGGTTAATGAGGACTCTGATTAGTTATTCGGGTTTCTCTGTACTGCCTCAATCCATCCTAGTAGGGAGAAGAAAGGAAAAGAAGCCGAAATGGAAGAGGAAGATGATAGAAAGGGGAGGAAGAAGAAGGGCAAGTTGAGAAGATAACGTATTTCAGAGGGAGGTTAAACCAAAGGCCTTCTCACACACTGTCAGAACTAATCTGTGATGCCTTCTAGGGATCACTTTGTCTAAACACCTTATTTCACAGTCAACCCCCCCCCCCCCATAAAAACAAGGCTCAGAGAAGTAAACTGCTGACTTATTCAAGGTCACACAGCAAATTACTAGCTAAAGGGCTCTCTCCTATTACACCATATTCTTCTTCCCATTTTGCACCCTAACCAAAGTAAACTTTTGAGCCATCTGCCTCCGTGACTCCTTTCCTTAGGCCTTCTTTTGTTCCCATCCAGAGGACAATGAGTGCTCAGGAGACTGGAAATCCATCTTAGCTCCTCTGATGGGAGAGGGTGCAGAGTGTGCAATGGACCCTGATAGCAGAGCTAACATACATTAGATTGAACCAAAAGACTTCTCAAAGCTAAAGAGAATCTCTCTCCTTTGGCACATGATTTTATTCTCCAAAAACGCCAGAGGTGGTCTTCAGTTAGTAAACAAGAGAGGCAAGACACCTGTAGGGCCAGGACAATGAACTGGGAAGCCACAGGCTGATAGTGGCATAACTAAGTTAAAAAACCTATCCAAACTATAAACCCCGCCCTCATCCTGGGACTGAACTAAAGCAAAGGCATTGCAAAGCTGCCCAGTACTTCCTTTATCAGCCATCGACCACACTCAGCTAGGAGGAGGGGAGAAAACCACCCTATACCGCCTTGGAGTTTAATTAAGACCACTAGACAGAGACAGAACCTCCACACAGCATCCTAAGAATTAAATCCCTCCATGGACTCTTTCTTCATTTTGAGGTGTGAGATCCCCTGTAAAACTAACCCAATCTTTATGAAATAGTTTTATTGTCCCAGAGATAATCTGCCACCCAAAAGTCAACCAATTCATCAGTTCCTGTACATCTGCTACCTCCAACCCATATCCTATACTACTATCTGTAACTTGGAATGCCACCTGTCTTTGCATGCAATCACAGAACGAGAAGATTTGGAAGGGACTATGGAGGTGATTTAGTTCAACTTCACAGCTGGGCAAAAATCCACTCCATAATATACTGACAGGTAACTATCCAGTCTGTGTGCAAACACTTCCATTTATGATATGCTCACTACCCCCCAAGTCAGACTATTCCACTCTTGACCAAATCAAATTCTTAGGATAGAATTTCTTCCGTGCATTGAGCTGAAATCTGCCTCTCTGTAACTTGTATACACTGGTACTAGTTCCATTCACTAGGGCAGCTAGTTAAGTTAATCCTCCTTTGAAACCCATTATGATAAGAGCAGACCTGAGAGGAACTTTATAGAAAAGGTATAAGCACTTATTACCTGCTTACTATGGGATTGTGCATACAAGAAAAAACTAAACATAATACATGCTTTTGAGGAGTTTACATTCTAATAGGGGAAGAAAAATACCAAACAAAAGGTGCCATTTAACCCAATAACCTCATTTTATTTTTATGTATTAGGAAACTGAGGTCCAGAGATGTTAAATGACTTGACCAAGGCAAGAGAGAGATCATGGTAGAAGAGCCAGGATAAAAATCAAAGTCCTTTCTTTTTTCTCTGCCTTGTCCAAGTTCTACTCTTCCCTTACTATACCCTAAGCCCAGTGCTAAGCACTGAAGACACAAAAATAAAATCAAGACAGTCTGTGCTCTTCAGGAGTTCACATTCTAATTTGGGGAAACAACATATTCTGTTTCAGAGTGGACAAAAAGGTCCAATGGTTCGTGGGTCCCAAGGCCTGAGGGCCCTTAGGATAGGTACATCATCAGGTTAGAGTGCAAAACCTGGAGGGTGCAGCCCTCACATGGTAAGGCTCAGTGATCCTCCAAATTACTAGAAGGATTATAGTTGGTGATTTCCTTATTCAGCAAAGTGGTATGAGTGTCCAAACCAGCCCTTCAGCCGTCTGGGGTAAGGAAGAAGGTCTTGGATCCATGGCAACTGGAAAGGGAAGAGCAAACTTGAAAATCAGAGTTAAAAAAAAGGATTCAGGCTACCTCCTAACAGCAAAGGGATGGGGAGCGGGATCTGAGATGTGATGGAGCAGGAGAGAGGCCCTGATATGGCAATATCCTCCTCATCACTCCTATCTGACAATTTCTAGGATTCTGGAAGGTAGTTGCTCCAGAGACAGCAAATTTATCTCATCTAGATACTGTTTTAGTATATTCTTACTGATTTTAAGTTTCAACTTGCTAAGTCATTTTTGTTTTGTCCTCTCCAGTTTAAGGGGAAAACAAACAGAAAAAAAGATTGAGAGTCAAGTCGTTCTGCCTTCTCTCCATCATCTATTATCAATGTATTTATTACAAGTAGCAGACCTATCCCTTTGGTGATGCTACTTCCCCACCCCACCCCCACCTCCCCCAATATAGCTTTTAAAAAAGCAAACTTTTTACATCCTTGCAATTCATTACTGGTCTCAGTTTATCATATATTTTAATTTTGCTGCTGTTGTTCCAGGATCATGCAATGCTTTTACATTTCATTTTTAAAACATCTCTGTAATATACCCCTTTATCTCCTCTGCAACAGCCACCACTCTGGTACAGGTCCCTATTACCTGACACCTGGACTATTGCAACAGCCTGATGGTGGATCTGTTGCCTGTCTCAAGAAGTCTTTCCCCATTCAATCCTCCCTTCAGCTAACACCATGATTTTTCCTAAAGTGCAGATATGGCCATGTTACCTCCCCTATCCTCTCCTCCCCCACTCTATAAACTCCAATGACTCCTTATAACCTCCAGGATCAAATACAAAATTCTGTTGGGCATTCAAAGCCCTTTATAGTAAACGAACCCCTCTGCCTTCCAGGTTTCTTATATTCATTCCTACCATGCAGTCTTTGACTCAGCGACACTGGCCTCCTGGTTATTCTGTGAACAAGACACTGCACTTCCCAGCTCCAGACATTTTCTCTGGCTGTTCCCCGTGCCTCCTCAGCTTTGCCTACTGACTTCACTGGCTTCAGGTTCCAACAAAAATCCTACCTTTTACAGGAAATCTTTCCCACCCCCTCTTCATTCTATTGCCTTCCATCTTTTAATTATTTCCTATTTGTCCTCGTCCAAGCTGTCTTGCTTTAAGTATATTTGTTTGCAAACTGTCTCCGCCATTATATTGTAAGCTCTTTGAGGACAGAGACTTGTCTTTTGTTTTCTTCGTATCCTCCGCACTTAGCACAGTGCCTGGCACACAGTAGGTGCTTAATAAATGTTTATTGATTGATTGGTTGATCATATATTCCCTGCCCTGGCTTCCATTTTCTGTACATGTCTTAAAAATCTAAGTTGTTCTATGGACTTCCTATATATCCACACTGGTCTCTTCATTTTTGAAGTTTTTTCTGTTTACATCTTTACATCTTCTCTTTACATCTCTATTCTTTTTTTTCATCTCTGTTCTTGAGAGCTTCCCATTCCTATGTTGACTTGCCTTGTACAACTTTAGGTCATCTGATTCCATTTACTCTTTCTCTGAAACCTTTAAAATTCATTCTCTGAAAATCAAATGTAGGACCCTTGCCCATTTTGAGATATTCTCACTGGCCAGGGAGAAAATTTCCATGACTTTTCTCTCTTTGGTCTTCAAGGGATTAACCCTCACACAAACTGATGTGAGCAAACTATGACTGACAGGTGAGACTTCCTATCATCAGTGAATCGGGGGCTAGAAGACACAAACCAGAAGCTTAACACGAATTTTGAGAAATGCCAAAAAGACAGATGGAAGTACAGAGCCAATGACACTGGTGTTGGAGTAGAGAGTAGGGTCAATAACAAGAGGCATTGTCAGCATTGACCAGTTCCTGCTGAATTGTCCATTCAAGAGAATGAGTACCACACAGTGGATAATCTTTGCTAGTCCTTCCTCCTTCCCCTCTCATGTAAATAAGTCCAGAGCTTATCTGGGTTTTTTTAAAGTTGCTTTTTTTTAACATAAAAGTAGGGCTGATCACAGCAATTTCTGATTTGTACCAGGAATGGTATTTAAGAGAGGAAGGAGTGATCAGATCAGCATGGAAGAGAAGAAGAAAAAAGGGTGAGAGAAAACACTCTGTCAAAAGTCACCAAGGTTTGACTCGGCTAGGAGCAAAATGAAAGAGACCATTTTTTATTTGTATCCTATAACTTAACAAAAGCAGGGGGAGAAGATTATGTAAAGAGGGGAGAGTACTCTAGAGGACAGGCAAAAACTAGAAGCAGAGAAAGAATGAGAAAGAGCTTTCACTATTCGTAATGAGCTGGGGATGCAAGCTCAAGTGTTATAATGGATGACATTTACATAACACTTAGTTTTATAAAACAGTTTATGCATATATCTTTATAATTTATTCCTTACAATAACCTATAGGACAGGTATTATAGGCATATTATTATCCCTGTTTTGTAGATGAAGAGAATGAAATTCAGAAAGGTTGAAATAGAGATAACTATCTCTAGAAAGAAAACCATATAGCAGTTTTGAGGAAGGGAGGAAAGGAGAGGAGAGGGAAGGAGTGAAGGGGGGGGGGAGGAATGAGAAAGAGAGAGAGTATGAATCTGTCTCCCTCTCTCTGTCCAATTACATTTCAGTCCAATTATATTTTTTCCCGTAATAACCTTCTCCCAGCTTCTAGCTATTTCAACAAGACTGAGTAAGGGTCCTACAATGCACTAGCATGATACTGGTTTTTATATGATTCCCCCATGTTATTGTGGATCCTCTTATAGCTAAAGACTCTTTTAGCCATTACTCATTACTACTTCAACTCAAAAAGCATTTCTTAAATACTTTCAATGTGCAACGCGTTGTATGTCTAGCTGGCTATACAGATATAAAACAAATAAACAAAAAAACCCTACCCTCAAGGAGCTTATGATTCTTTTGGGGATACAACGAAGAAAAAATAAATGCAAAGTAATTTGAGGAAGGAGAGAGAGCAGCTAGGGAAATATTTCTATTGCCACTCCCCAGAGAATCATGAGCTCTCCTTCAAAGATCATTAACCTAGGATCATAGCCTTTACCTGCAGCTTTCTCATGGAATGCCATGGCCAAAACTGTTTAGGGAGCACCAATTACTTTACAATGTATGGTGATCTTACAGAATCAACTATATACTGATTGAAAAATTTAGTTACAATACTCCTCTCACCCTAGCACAGGTTTAACATTTGGAGGGATAGGAAAAAGGGTGAGATTTGTATGAAATAGAAATATGGAAAGCAAACGGTTTTTTTTTATAGCTCATAGTGAGTGAGTTAAGGGCCAGGGTCAGGGTTAGCAGCCAGACCCCTCCTTGCTTCAGCTGGCTGATCCAGGGCCTCCCAGGTCCTGTGCCTGCATTTTCAAGCTGCTCACCTCTCCCCCAGCTCTCCACCGCAGCATACTTGGCAAGTCATTTATTCCTCCATAACATTTGCTCGAAGGAACGTTAGAGCTGAATTATAGCTGGGACCATTATCTCACAATAACTGTCTGGGAAATGTTAATGCATGGATCATGCAGAATGCCACATTAGGGGTTTTATGGTGGACATAACATTTTTATGAACTTTTTCTCTGGTAGCACCAGCTTTTGCTAGAAAGGAAAGAAAAGAAAGAAAAGGGAGGGGGGAAAAAGCCACAAGGAGAAGAAATCCTGGTACTAAGCAGTGTCATTTGATAGCACCTTTGCAAGAGCCATTAGCCACACCAGGGCTTGGGCCCCCTGGGTAGAGGCACTACTTAGAACTACTCCAGTATATTGAATATCTTTAACGCTAGGTAAACATTAAGTTATTTGTAAGTGGGGAGCAACTGGCCGAGTTGGAGACTGGTAGGGTAAAGGACCCATTGAGGCAGACCCATAAAACTTTCCAGCCGCCTCAACCACCTGCTGCCTAGCCAGCATTGGTGCCAGTTAGCTGGCAGAAGAAGGAATGGGCAGAAGGGATAGATTCATCTGGGTGGGGGGGTTGGCAATGAGATGATGCTGTTAGGTACTACTTTGATGATTCAAGGTGTCTCTGGCACCACTTTGGGATCTGTCTGTAGGCAGAGTTGGGTAGCTGTATAAAGTGATTCTAATTTCCACCCAAGAAAAAAGGGGGGAAAAAAGGAAGGGGGAGAGAACCCAATTTTCCAAGCAGCAATATTTTATATCAGCTTTCAGAAAGGGCTAATAAAGGCGGCGCTTAGCATTTTATATCCTTTCTCAAAAATAATGATCTTTGGTCCTCGGCTCAGAAATATTTTAAATGGGTTTGGGTCTCCCACCTCCAGAACACTCTTTAAGGAGACTGGATTTATAGTTTTGTTCTTTGCCTGCCCTCAACTCCAATTTAAGACTGATAACTAGCACATTATGGGCAGTGTGGCTCTCCCCTCCCACTTCTAACTTCCTGCTCCACTCCCAGCATATCCACCACAGGAACTTAGGATACTCCATTCTTCTTCTGGACAAACTGCTGTTTCGTTCCTGACCCTGTGAGATACCGGCGATCTTTTTACGGCCAGTGGGCTGACACCATAAGGAGGGATAGTAGGAAGAGAGACAAGTTGCTCCCTGGGCTCTTCAGTCAGTCACCTCCCAGACCTTGGTGGAGGTTCAGGGAATTCAGCTAGACCACCCATTCTGGTAGGAATGTGGACTAATGCCCAGACACTGAGTCAGAGTCAGGGTCAATAAACATTTATTAAGCACCTACTATGTGCCAGGTAATCTGTTAAGTGCTGGGAATATAATGAAAGGCACAAGACAGTCCCTGCCCTTGAGAAGCTCATAACCAAATGGGGAACACTGCAAAGCAGGGGGTGGGGTGTGAGCTTACTGGCAGGGGGCATGATGAAGTCATGCAGCCAAGGTGGGAAATCATCTGAGGAGGTAAGAGTTGCTGAGTTGATTTCATCTTGCAAAATAAGTTTCTGGAGATGATGAAGTCTAGGAAAGCACACAGGTGTGAAATGATGAGAACTCCCTCTGTGTACTTAAATGGTGGAGGATCAGGGAGGAGCTCTCCAACATCCACCCCCCACCCTCTCCAATCAGAGGGAGGGAGAAGCCCCCAGGGGTAGGAGGATGCTGAGGAGGTATGAATTTCGGGGATTGAAGTTATCTTGCAGAATAATGAATTTCTGGAGATGATGAAGTCTGAGAAAGCTGCAGGTAGGAAATGATAGGATGGAGCATGTGAGCAGAATGACCTGAATCAGCCCAGGAGTTAAGAACATCCCATAGAGAGTACAGGGGAGCAAAGAATCAGGGAGGAGACAGGTTCTTTTCCGTAGTGCAGTCCCAAAGCAATAGAAACCGGTGCATTGGAAGAATACTGGATGGGGAGTCAAGAGTTCTAGTCCTGGATGTATCTAGGCTGTGCCACTACATGAGTGTGACCTTAGGCAGGACATTTACCTTCTCTGGGCCTCTGCATCCTCAGCTATTAGATGAAGAATTGGCTAAGATGACCTCTAAGCTTTAGTCTGTCAATTTATGATTGCTATAAGTTTGTCCTCAAGGGATGCTTTACAGAGCAAAAAATCAGAGGCTGGTCAGGTGAACAGAAACCAGTTCATCCATCCCTGTTTCTAAGAATATAGTTCCTACCCCAGTCCAGACAGCTGGACGTCTGCCTGAAGATCTCTTGGGAAGAACATTCCAAGAAGTCTCAGGGGCATCTTAGAATCCTGGGCATCAAAATGTTCTGAAGGGGGCCTTTAGATGGATGAATTAGGTTCATTTGAGACTTGAGAATGGAAAAGGAATTTAACTGGGACTAGTTCAGTTTTCTCAAACTGCCAGGAAACAGGTGCACCTGTTCCAAGCAGCCTGAGCTCACCACCCTCCCTCTTCCATCCCCCACTAGCTCCCTTCCTCTCCAAACCAATATGAAGAAACTTGCTGCCTACACTTACTCCTGGGGACCCCCTTCCATATGTTTCATTCCATCTCTCAACTGCACACTGATTGTTCTGAATGAAGAGCTCCAGCTGCAAAAGCAGGCCGGCATTTTACAGACCTTAAGATAACACCCAGCTTCCCGTAAGTAGGGAGAGTTTCCAGGGAATTGGAATGGAAATTATTTGGGGAGAACGGGGTGGGGGAAAGGGAGAGGTGCAGCCATTGCACCTGGAGGGCCTAGCCTTGGCAGGCCGGGGCACCATCTCTTCCTGGCCTTCACAAGGTTGAAATAAATCCTGGAGAATTACATCCAACTCACAGAATCCTGGACCTCAAATAAAACCTCCCTTTCTAAATCACTGTCCACTGATCCACTCATAGGATCATAGAACTTAAAGTTGGAAGAGACTTTAAAAGCAATCTATTCCAATCCCCACATTTAAAAGATGAGGAAACTGAAGCCCAGAAGGCTTAAGTGACTCCTCCAAGGTTATGAAAGTTACAAATAATAATAATAGCTAACATTTATGTAATGCTTATTCTGTGCCAAACACTGTGCTGAATGCTCTACAATTATACTCTTATTTTATCCTCACATACCTTGGAGATATGTGCTATTATTACCTCCATTTTACAAATAAGGAAACTGAGGCAAACAGGTTAAATGACTTGCCCAGGGTCACATGGCTACTAAGTGTCTGAGATTGGATTTGAACTTAGGTCTTCCTCACCCCAAGCCCAGAGCTCTATCCACTAAGCCATGTAGCTGCCTGTATTACACATTATTCCCTAGCATAATAATAGCTTGGTGGTGCAGTGTCTCAGACTGGATTTGAACTTGGGTCTTCCTGACTCTAGGCCAAGCATTCTATCTACTACACCACCTAGCTTCCCCCTAATATGTTAAGAATTTGAACTCAGGTCTTCTGATTTCAAATCAATCACTGTTTCACATAATCATTCTAAAGTGCCTTTTAAAACCCTGTTATATTTACCATTTAGGGACCTGTGTCATGAGGGCCACATGTAATGTGGGTATGACTAGAATACAGGATTTGGAATTAGTAGAACCTGGGTTCGAACCCTGACTCTTCTATTTCCTGCTCATGTGGCTTTGTTCAAGTTACTTCACCTTTGGAGTAATTTAGTTTTCTCATCTATGAAATGAGGAGAAACTAGAACAAATCCACCAGTCCCAGAGAATACAGTCCATTTGCTTCCTAGGTGAGTGTCTGTTCAGGTCCATCAGTCCAGTCTCTAAGTCCCTTGAAAGTGAAGACTGCGTCCTTTTCTGGCTCAGCCTCCCAAAACCTTCTAGGACTTCCCAGGGAGCAGGCAGACACTGGGGACTGCCCTCCAGAAAGTCCAGAAAAACTAGAAGCTTTCTGTGCCAGCAGCTTTGAATGGAGAAGGAGAATGTGCACCAAAGGGAATTCAAATCAACCCTCTAGGTGGCCTCCTTGACCACCTCCTATGAAGAATACAGCTTTATCAGGGCAGAATTACACAACTTTTTACCCCAGGAATTCTCCATACCAGCTGCTGCTCAAGACTGGGCTGGAGACCCAAGTTCTTGTCTCATCTTTGCTGTGAGCTAGTCTTGTGACTTTAGTTCCTTCGTTTATACAATGAAGATTACAATACCTACCGCACAGAATTATTAGAATGAAATGAGATAATAGATGAGAAAAAGCATTGGAAAGTTGAACATACTATGTTAAGAGTCTTTTCCCCCTACCCAGGGTTCTAGGTTACTCCTTCAGATAGAACAGGTTTAAGAACTAAGGATAAAAGGAAAATGTTGAGATCATAGGATGCTAAAATGTCAGAGATTGAAGGGAATGCAGAGATTCTCTATTCCAATACCTTTATTTTACAACTGAGGAAACTGAGGTCTAGAGAAGTAGTCCTCTGTTTTCTCACCTATAAAATAAGAGCATTGTTAACCCAGGTCCCTTCCAAATGCTAACTCCTATTATCCTAGGTAACAGGACTAAGTTTTCAGCAGCCATGTTTTTGCTGCCCCCCCTTTATACTCCAACCAGCACTCACCACCCACCCACCTCATAAGTAGGACAAGAAACTCAGAATGCCCAATCCAGTTATATGGTCTCCCCAAGCAGGATAAACGGGTTAGCCAAGAGGTACCCTAAAAGCTATTCCCTTGCCAGCAAGTAGAAGGAGATGTATGCCATAAACAACTCCCTCCCTTTGGATATCTGAGTCCAGTTTTGGGTTTGAGCCAACCTACAAGGAGGTTCAGGGGGGAGAGGGTACAATGTAATCTTCCCCGAGTAGAGAATTACACCCAGATCAGTGAAAGAGGGAAGGATCTGAAATCAGATCTCTGATTAGAAATGGCCTCAGTTACTCAGATACTGTATCTTCTGGGGCCCTGTGTAAAACTAGGGGCAAAACAAGGTGACTCTTGCCCCATGAAGCCCAATTCCCAGGTCTAATGACAGAATTTTAAGTTCCAATTTGATTTTCCCCTTGATCAATTATAATCTGGGTATCTTCTCAGTTCACTGTTGAGTGACTGAGTCATTACCCTCACCAAAGCCCAAATCATTTTATTGATGATGAAACAATAGATGATCTTTTGACATCTCCAGTGCTGTTTTCAGGAAGAAAAGATAAGTTAGAATAAATTCATACATTTCTGTGTGTTTCTTGGCTTCAACAGCTAAAATTTCCATCTCTTTATGCAGAAGTCCTGGGGAGCTGAAATCCACGATAATGCTAAACAATTCGGCACTTTATTCTCTCTTTACTCTGTCTGTACTACACAAAATAAAGACCTCAAGTTTCCAGCTGCTGAAAGTGAACCCAGATGCCACATTTCCTTCTGTACCAGGAAGGAACCTCCCTACCCATAAGGCTCTACCATATTTAAGACCTCTTTAGGATTCATGAGGTCAGAGCCATCTGTCTTAGCTAGGTTCAAGACAAGACTTGCTTAGAGCCTGTGAAACAGACTTGATAACCTTCAGAAGGAGCTTCTGAGCTGGGTGGGTTTGGAGCAGATCAAGGTACCTCTTCTCACTGCCCCATTCCCAGATCCTGAAGGATTATCCAGGCAACCCCATCAATACAGTGGCAACCTGTAAAAATGGCTCAAAGGGGATAACTCAGATGTTCCTGAGTCAGTCAATACAGGGCTACAAAATTCAGTAGAGGAAGGAGATATCTTCAGCTCAGATTCTCCCTGGAGGATCTTAGATTATATACTCCTGGTCCTAAGCAGAAAGCAGTACTGATCTTTTTCACTAATAAAGAGACCTAAGTCTTGGGAAGGAAAGTGACCTGTTCCACTACATCAATGCCAGAGATCAGGACATAAAATAGTTGTTCTTGGTTTATAGGATCAAGAGATGGAAAGAACCCTGGAGATTGTCAAGATGGAAATTAAAGCCCGGATGTGAAGTGACTTGCCCAAAGTCCAACAGGTAGGGAGTAGTAAGAGATTTGAGGTCAGGTCCTCCGGATAAAAATCTAATGACCTTTCCACTGTTGTGCCCATGCTTACCCTTGTCCTCCTCCCCAGCTTCCGTTTGAAGTTCCCACATGTTAGAATAGAGCAGATGGGAGATGGTGGTGAAGAGGAAAGAACTTGGGCTGACAAAGTTGGATAGCAGGTGGCTAGCTCAATCTTTTACTTCTTGGTTTGGAATTGACTGGTAAGTAGAATGGGTAATGGAGTCACTTTCCAAAAACATTCCTTGGGCCATTTATTTCAATGGATTTTGTTTCCCACCTAAAACCTTATTGACTTCTAGGACCTACCCAAAGATGCAATCAACAGACTGTGGCTTTTTTTCCATCACCATTCTTTAGTCCTACCCTTCCTCTTTTCACTCACTCACTACTCCAATTCTGTCTGTCTGTTTGTCTGTCTGTCTCTGTCTCTCTCACTCTCTCTCTGTCTCTCTCTCTCTCTCACACACACACACCTTAAAACATAACTTACTAGAAAAACTGCTGGATCTGGAGTCAGAGGACTTAAGCTCTGATCTTGGCTCTGTTATTCACCCTGTGTATATGACCTTCAAGCTATGAAAGTAAGATACTTGATAAGACACAGTAAAACAATGAGGGGATGTTGCAAAGGTTTATTCTGCTTTAATCTTTGATGCTATAAATTGTAACTGCAATGAAGAGTGGAGTGAGGAATATGTTGGGGTAGAATGGAACTTTCAAATATGTATGGGTGACCACCATTTTGGAAAAAAATAAAACAACCATCTTCCCTAATCTCCATAACTCTCCTCCCTTTGATCTTCTATACCTAGGATATGGAGAGCTTTAAAGTGGGATAAACAATATACAAGGAAACTGAAAGTTATTATTAAGACAATAGCCAATAGGCTTCATGGAAGTAGTCTATGACCTAACACTGAAAAAGATGACACCCTCTTCTATAAACGAAAAAACAAAAACAAACAAAACCCCTGGCACTGGTTAGATCAGAAGAGAACATCCCAGTTCATTTCTGTTACTATCTACACCAGAAAGTCTGAGGACAGCTCCAAACAGCTGAAAGATGTAAATAAGGAAACAGAATTTTTGCAGGAAGAGATATATTCAAGAGAGGTAGCTGACCAAGTGAGGGGCATTGGCCAACAGGAGTTTGGGCACTAAGCATGAATCTCAGTTAGCTGTGAGTGATTTCATGGGGCAAAGAATGAAAATTCTTTGCTTAAATGACTAGAGCTGTGAGTGCATGCAAATGGAGACCACCCCCCCCAGTCCCCAGGCTTTCTAATAGGATATATTTCCAAGTTTTCTGGGTGGGGATTTCACCCAAGAACAATATGATAAATCCCCAGCCTTGTGTCCTTCATCCTATCGGCTCCTCTGGCCCAGTTACATACTCAGGTACCAAAATGAAGGATGAATATGTGTCAGGTACACATTGATAATAAGTCCATCAGGAAAAGATTAATGTTGGCTGGAGCGAAAAATGTCACTAACAACTGTTGTGCAAAAAATCCAGGTGCTTGATACCACTGACCAGTCAGTCCTTGACATAGTCCTACCCTATCTTGATTCTCCCTCTATCTTTCTTATAGACTGTTTTCTGGCTTGTGCTATATCATCTTCTTCAGTCCTAAAGTCCTGTTTTCTATATTCTGACATAGAGGTAATGCATTCTCATGTCTTTGATTGTCAATTTGTGACTTCCTAATTCTCTCTCCAGCCCTGGCTTCTCTCTTGAATTCCAGAACCACAGTTCTAATCATCAGCTAGACAATTCTGCCCGGATGTCATAGTGTTACTTTAAATTCACTATATCCCTAACTGGCTTATCATCTTCCTGGCTATTTATTGTATTCTTCTATCTTGTCTATTTCCTGTCAGTGGCATTGAGCTTGGATAACTTCCAGTTATCTTTGACTTTGACTACTTATTTATTTCCTATGCGCATTAAGGTGCCATGCCCTATAAATTTTTCCTTGGAAATGATTCTCATCTCTATCCCTTCCTTTCTACACCTGCTGTCAACACTGAAGTTTAGTCCTTTCGTAATATGGAGAGAGGTAGCTAGGTGGCGCAGTGGATAGAGTGCCAGGCCTGGAGTCAGGAAGACTTCCTGAGTTCAAACCTGGCCTCAGACACTATCTGTGTGACTACAGCAAGTCACCTAACTCTGTTTGCCTCAGTTTCCTGGACCACTCCAGGATCTTTGCCAAGAAAAACTGAAATGGGGCCATAGAGTCAGACACAACTGAAAATAAAATGACGAAAACAAATATGAAGAGAATTAGAAACAATAGCGACCAGTTCAATGGAAAAAAACTACCTGAAAACTATTGCAAAACAGACTGAACTGGCGTGAGAGACTGTGAATTCTCCATCACTAGAGTTATTAAAACAGAGGCTAGATCCTTATCTGTTGTGGATTTTGCAGAAGGTGGCTAAGTGGTACAGTGAATAGAGCACTGGCCCTGGAGTCAGGAGGACCTGAGTTCAAATCTGACCTCAAATACTTAACACAAAACTAGCTGTGTGACCTTGGTCAAGTCACTTAACCCCGATTGCCCTGCCTTCTCCCCTCTAAAAAAAAAAAAGAATAAATGATCTTCTAGATTCCTTCATTGGATCATAAAATTTAAAAGTTGATGACTGACCTCAGCAGCCATCTAGACCAATGGACATACTCTTCCAAATGACTCTATGAATTCTATTTAAAACATGGAATGGGCTGCCTAAAAGTATTTTTTGACATCTTACCACTAGAAATATTCAAGCAAGGACTGTGGGAGATGCTGTAGATTAGAGAACATTCCTGAATAGCGTGGGAGGATGGATTCGATGACCTCTAATGTCTTTTTGAACTAAGACTGCATAATGGACCACAAGTAACTTCACCCTACTTATCCAACCTTAGCTTTCCATCTTCCCCTAGACAAATCTGAATCTTTCAGGCAGGCCTCTCTTTTCACTGTCTTCAATGTACACAATGCCCCTTTCTGGCACCAAATACTTATAATCTTTCTATTGAGAATGCCTTGTTCCCCTCTCTCCCTATTCAAATCCTACAAATAACTGAAAGTCAAACTCATGACCCACTCCTTCCCTAAGGTTTTATATATCCTGCAGTGGGAAAGAGTCCATTTAGAATTAGAGTAAGAGAGGCCTTTGGTTGAAATCTTAGTTCTTCTACTCACTATTGAGCAACTCACCACACTTCTCTCAGTTTCTTTATCTACAAAACAGATAAAGTAAGGCTGGAGCAGATGATTCCTTTCCAGCTTTAAATTCTATGATCCTACTCTAGCCCCCTTTTCTATAAACTGCTACATTGACTGTACTACTTATTTGCATTTTAGTCATATGAGGACTTTTATTTTTATCTATTTCATTGTGTGTCATCTTCAAAACTGAATCATCCTCTGCTTAATGGTGGGTCCATATATTATACTTCTTTATAACTCACACCAAGCCTGCAGTAGTGCTAAAGATATGGGTGTTCAACCAAGGAACTTGGGGAATTGAAAATGGACATAATATCAAGAGAAAGCAACTGGTTCCTTAAGAGAAACAATGTACAGAAATGCCATTTTAATTTTTGCTCAGTGTGCTAATTTCCTTAAGTTAGCATGGAATAATCTGCAATTACAGCTTAAGTAAGAAATTTAACATGAGGAAGCTTTTTTATTTAAGAAAATATTATTCTAACATCAGTGGCAGTGAACAACAGAGTTCAGTTTGTGAGACAACTTCCTTCCTATCACAGTTTCCCACTGCTCATAATGCTCTGAAAGATTGTGATTATTTGCCTCTCTCACTCAATTTGGGGGAAAATGAGGTTAAAGAAAAATTGTCTCAGGCAGTTCTAAGAAAAACAACATAAAACCAACCCCATAAAAATAACAAAGGAAACCCCCACATAATTTGTGCAGTCACACAGGACTTAAGGAGAGTAGGGATTTCTTTTGTTATTTTTATATCCGAACTACTATTCTTTCTCCCAGGCACTGTAATACTCTTTTCTAGCTTGCATAAATGAAAGAGGAGGAAAACTTTCACATTTCCCCTGTGACACAGCTTTCTCTGGGCCTATGTGCATGGGAATAGGGTTTTGTGGATGGCATGTGTGTATAAGTATACAAATTTTCTTTTGGTTTGGACCTGTTTTCATCAATGTGGGGAATTCCAGCCCTCCACTAACAGAGATCAGCAACTCCTTGTCCATGGTCACACGGCTACCATGTATCAGAGGCAGGACTTGAGCCCAGGTCTTCCCCTGACACTAAGATTTACCCCTTTAGAGAATACTGTATTTTATCTCTCATTCACAGTAATACCCAAACAAAAAAAAAAAGAATTTTGACAAGTAGTTGGGCCTCAGAGGGAATGATTCTGTGTATGGCCTCAGAGTGTAGTAAGTTTTCCATTGCTAGAGGGGATTCAAGCAGAGGCTAATCGATTTATAAGGGAAATTGAAGAAGCCATCCAGCCACTGGGCACAACTGAATTGGATGACTTCTAAGATTCCTTCTTACTCTAGGCGTCTAGGTATAAAACAATGTGGCTAGAGCCTGGAATCACCACTACTCCATGGGCCCTGGCTGTATCTCTTGGAGGTCCATTTTTCTGTATATGCTCATGATAGAACCAGCTCCAAAATCCAGAAGGAGTTGATAAAATTTCAACAGATTGGGAAAGGAAAGTCAAGATAATTAGAAATAGTCTAACAGTGTGGTCTGGGTCTTTCCCTCACACTATCAAATAGAATCATAGGACCATAGATTTAGAGTCAAAAGGTACTTATAGGGGCAACTAGGAAGCACAGTAGATAGAGCTCCGGCCCTGGAGTCAGGAGGACCTGAGTTCAAATTTAGCCTCAGACACTTCCTAGCTGTGTGACCCTGAGCAAGTTGCTAAATCTGTTTGCCTCAGTTTCCACAACTGGAAAATGAGGATTTAAATAGCATCTACCTTACAGGATTATTATGAGGATGAAATGGAAGACTATCTGTAAAGCACTTAACACTGCGCCTGGCTTGTAAATAGATGTTTAATAAATGCTTATTCCCTTCTACCCTTGAGGACATTGAGTCCAATCACTTTATTTTATAAATTAGGAAACTGAGGCATAGAAAAGATAATGACCTGGTCAGGATCACAGGGTTAGTAAATATCTAAGTTGATGTTTGAATCCAGGTGTTCTTAACTCCAAGGCAAGGGTGCTAGCTACCATGCACACTACCTCTCACATAGATGATAGTGCAATTCATGTTGCCCCCCCCCTCAGCATCACAACCATTGCATTTCCATTCTCTCTCAGCTAGAGATTTGTGGTCTCACCAACATGTCTTGTCAAACAGCATTTTGGGGGCACAGGGCAATGCCAGGCAGGGTCATGGGGCATATTTGTAAGCCACCCTATGAGGGTAGTATGTCCTAACAGAGGAGGAAAGGAGAAAAGAAATATTACCACATCACCCTGCCAAAAGGCCGCCCCACTCTTGTTCACTCTCTGGGGCTCCGACTGGCCAAAGTTTCCTCAGAGCCCAGTGTGGGTGCTACCAACAGAAAGATTTCCTTGGAAATGAGCCCTAGACATGGCCAGCATCTCATTGCTGCCCTGGGCTGTCCCCACTGCACCAACAGTAAATCAGCTCCTGGTCAGGAGCTGAACGCAAACTGCTGCCTGCATGGCCGGCACCTGCTCTCTCTCCTTGCTGCTACCAAGCTGCCAGAGAGATGATCAGCATAACTCCCATCCCCAGCCCTCTGATTTACATGTACAAATAATCTCTGTCAGGGGCATGAGCCCCAGAGAGCAGTAATAGATTTCAGTGGGAGCAGATGCAGAGGCAGATGCAGACGCAGGAAATAAAAACGGAGCACATCAGCCTGGCAGAAAGTGATGGCTAGAGAAGCCTGAAGAGCCAGAGGGAGATAAAGAGACTTGCTTGGGGAGTGGGGGAGGGGGCTGGCAGGAGAGACCTCCATCAGATCAAATATTGATTGGTCAGCTATGGCTCTGCTTCTCTAAGAGCTGGCTGGAGATTTAAGAGACAATTTCACTTCCTGCTCTGGGGGCCAGGGTTCTCTGTTTTTGCTCTTTCCAGGCCTAAACAGCATACCTAGACCTAGTTTAGCTCAACTCGGAGAGAAGACAGGGACAATAGGGCAGGGGAGGGAATGGAAGGATAAGTTCTGGACTAGGGAGTAATCTCATAGAATTTATTTCTTATTTCCAAACAGCCCTTTTCTCTAGAAGGACCGCTTTTTTTTTTCCTGTGGACAGCTCTGGCACTATCATAAGATTTAGTTTTAAAAGACCTTAGAAATCATCCAATCTACCTTCTTCATTTTGTAAAGGAAAAAAAAAACTGGAGGCCTAAGGACAATGACTTAACCAAAGTCACACTGTAATCAGTAGAATCCCTAGGATTCCAGCCCAGATCCTCTGACTCCTCTTTCCATTACACCACCCTAGTTCTCACTGAGTCAGGGACCAAAGAGACCATCTAACCCTATTTGACTTATGAGAACTTTAAAACTGCCTTACAAATCAGAATGCCCAGGGCCATATGCTATGGACTCAGTCACAGAAATGAGGTCTTTAGACTGTGAGCTCTTTGAGAGGAGGGACTTTTTTTTAAACCTTCCTTTGTGTCCTCAGTGCTAAGGGCACAGAACCCTTAACAAATGCTTGTTGACTTTACTTGAAATCAAAGTGGTCAGAGAATTCAAAGGAGAAAGAAAAATCCAGCCAGTTTTTCCTTGCTTGACCTGAAAGCATGCAGCTTGAATTCTCAAGCACAAGTAGGGTTTCCTGGAGTTGGCAAAGGAGGAGGGCAGACATCCCACCTGACCCTGACAAAGAGCAGGAATCCACCAAGTGAACGTGCCACTGGAGCAGACAAAGAAGTGCCCAGGAGTCTAGAAGAGGGTGGCAGAAGGGCCTCAGATTTCAGGGTGACCGAGTCACTGAAGGAGCCTCCTTCTTTCTCCGGCACCAATCTCTTAGGATTGGCAGAAGGGAAATGAATCGGAAGCAGGAGTAGGAGCAGTGGCGGAGACAGCAACTGAAGGTCCCCAGAGACTAGGAAAATCACATCTGTCCCCAGGGCACTCTAGAACTTGGTAGCCCCACCTTGGCAAGAGGACTGACTGCTGGTATGCTAGTTAGGGTGTGCCAGGGTATACCCTGCAGATGCCCTACGAATAACTGTGGTCTCAGTCCTGTGGTTTTTCCATCAGACCACATTACTAAAGCCTGGATAAATCTAAAACTGAAGGTGGAAAAATGCAGAACAAAAAAATAGACCTTTGGTATATCATAGAGAGAGAATCACTATGGAGGGAAGAACAGTCCATAGCTGGGGTCTTATGAGCACTGCCTCTCCCACTGAGAAATACCTGGGGGTATGCATTAAGTCAAGACGCTGTAGCATTGTTGGGCACATCTGGCTTACAGAGGAGAAACTGATTAGGGTGAAGAGCACAGCCATTCAAAGCTGCTCTGAGGATGCAGGGGCTAAAGAATTATCAAGGAGGATCTCTGGAGCTCTCAGAGCACAGCCCAAATACGGCCCACATAAGACACCAGCCAGCGAAAAAGCCCCCCTCTAACTTCCCACAGCTCCCCACTGGGGAATTCTCTCTGCAGAGCCGGTTAATTTTTCATCAGTTTGGGGGGAAAGCGCCCATCCTCTACTCTTTCATGTTTGGGATAGGGAAAGAGGGATAGGAGCATGGGAGAGGAAGGCAAAACATGCTATTCATTTAATTTTTTTTAATGAAATTGGAACAGATCGTGGTTGCCAGGTGAGACCCAGTCTTTGCAGGGCTTGAGGCACTGTTATTGGCTGATTAACGGTTATTGTGGCAAAGGATAAAATTGCCCAGATCTTCAAGGTCCCCCAGTGGAGCTGCTTAAACGTTTAATTAGCACCAGACAATGTGTTAGAGGTGAGCAATTTTTTGAAAAAGTGATTTAAAGTTCAGTTCTTAACCCCTATTTTGTTCTTCGCTTGCCAGCAGGGCAATGCCAACCTAGATCTTGTGCCCCAGAAGGCTTTACTTTGCTACTATTTGAACACTCACTTCTTCCCTGGAGTTTTCTAATGTAAGAAGGGAGAAAACTGTTCTTCTACCTCTCCCCTTAACCACACTAATGGATGATATTTCTGCTGACCCAGAGAAAGAGACCACTGGCTAGAGGAAGAGTACCTTTGTTGCTGGGACCCAAAGAGGAAATGCAGAGCATTACATTTCCATACTTCCCAAGGGATAATAATAAAAACAACATATATTTTTAGCACTTCATGCTTTACAAAAAATAAAGTTGAAGCAAATATCATGATGCTAATTTTATTGACAAGGAAGAAAGGAAATTTATTTGCCCAAGGTCACACAACAGGTCTGTAGCAAAGTCAGGAAGACCTGAGTTCAAATCCTACCTCAGACATTTATTTGATGTATGTCCCTAGACAAGTCACTTAATGCCTCTATGCCTTAGTTGCTCAGACATAAAATAGTAATAATAACATTTCTGTCTATTTTACAAGGTTGTTGAGAGGCTCAAATGATACATATTTTCACACAGACATTTTTATAGCACTTCGCAATCTCAAAGTACTATATCAACCAATCAAAAACCATTTCTTGACTACCTACTATGTGCATATTCAATGCTGTGCAGTGGGCTGTCTTCTGTGGGTAAATACCAAGTACCATAAGACAGAGAAGTATCAGAAAAAGGATGTAAGCTCTTTGAGAGCAGAGATTGGTTTGTTTTTCTCTTTGTATCTCTACCCTTTGGTACCGGGTCCAGCCTACAGAAGGTACTTAATAAATACTTATTTAATGAATTAATAAATAAATGAAAAGATAAGGTTCCTGCCTTCAAAGAGTTTACAATCTAGTTGGAGAAAGAAGACTAGCATACATGAAACAGAGAATAATGTAAGACAGTATAAGTGTTAAAATGTGTGGGACAGATTATATGTGCTATGGTACCAATTCCATACTCTTAAGACCTAGCACAGAGCTCTCTACAAAAGAGATAGTTGCTGATTGAATTGCATTTCACTGAATTTAATAGGAGGTCACAGTAGGAAGGTTGGGAAATGACTGAATGTTATCTCTTCCTCAATTTTCTTACAATAAATCATTCGTGTTTTTTCTTTACCCCTATCTTGTGTCATACTTAGTTATAAGTATGTTGCATACACATTGTATTAGGATGCAAGTTTTCTGAAGGGGCAAGAACTTGCCTTGAATATAACAGGTACTTAGTTTTTGTTGGAAAGAATTGAAAATGAATGCCAGGTTTTAGGTAGGATATTAAGTAGGACTGTACACAGATAAAAGCAATCGGTAGGTTAACAAAGCTAGAGATCATTCTACACAAGGGTTGGTTGAAAGAACTAAGTTTAATGAGAGAAGATTTAGGAAAGAAATGATAGCTATCCTGAAATATTTGAAGGACTGAAATATGAAAGAAGGAATAAACGCATTTTGTTTGGCCCCTGAGGGCAGAACTATGAGCAATGAATATTAGTTAAAAAGAGGCTACAGGTAAGGAAAAGAATCCTAAAAATTAGAACTATCCTAAAGTAGAATGGAATGCCTTGGCAGATGGTGTCTTTAGGGGTCTTCAAGCAGAGGTTGAATGATCACAACTCATCCTTATTTGGGTACTTGGTTGGGTTAGATGAGTTCTGGGGTCCTTGACAACTTTAACATTCTGTGTGATTCTGTCTGTGAATGCCCCTAAGCCCAGCTCATGGCTCATCTCTTCTATGGAGCCATCATTCATTCTTTACTCTAACTCATAGAGATCTCCCCTTTCTTTGAACTATTATGCTTAGTTGTTCTCTAACTATTTCATTTGCATTAATGAATAACTTTTCAATAGACTGTAACATCCTTTAGGTTAGACACCGTGTCTATAATTCTGTATCCCTCATAACACATGAGGATGGAGTCTTGCACATAGCAAACCCATAGTGGATTTCCAGTTATTGACTGAGAGCAGAATGGGAAGGAACCTTTTTAGCTGGTCTGAGAAGATGACCACAGAGGGTAAGAACTGGGATGGCATTCCAGAGAGCAGAAGAAAACAGACTTCCAAAGTAGAGAGGAAGCCCACATAAACTGGGTTCTCATTATATGTCTAAAAGAAGGGAAGATACAGTTCTTGCCCTTTAGGAGTTCCTAGCCCAATAAGGAGGACAGAATGTCCACTCATGAACCCTCCCCAACACCCTTACAAAGACACATAAAAATAAGTACAAATCACTAAAGCACAAACTACATACATGAACACTTTTTGGAATTTAATTCAAATACCACTTACTAAGGACTTACTATGAGTAAGGCACTGTGATAACAAAAACAAAACAAAACAGGGCTAACTCTCAAGAGATTTTTTTCCCCTCTAGGATTACAGAACTATATAGCTAGAAGGTGCTCCTAAGGCCATCTAGTCATAGGATATAGATTTTGAACTAGAGAGACCTTGGAGGCCATCAAGTCCAGCCCTCTCTTTTTATAGATGAGAAAACTGAGGTCCAAGGCTAAGTGACTTGTCCAAGGTCATACATGCATCAAAGGCTGGATTTGAATCCTGGTTGCCTGATTGTATTATACCAACCTGCCTGCTGTTGTTGGTGGGGAAAGGAGCTATATATTATGTGGAATACAGCATAAATACATAGGATACAAGGCAAATTGAGGCTAAAGAAAGTTGTAGCCAGTGGGATGATCAAGACAGACTTCACAGAGAACATGGCACCTGAATAGAACCTTGGAGGAAGACAGGATTTTGTGAAGTGGGGGTAAAAAGGGAGTAATCAAGGAAGGTTCCCCAGAAGTGATAAGTTTCCAGCCTCCTTCAGAAGGAGGAAAGGTATGTGGATTGTCTAAAAAAGTAGGGAGACACTTGCACTCAGAATCATTAGAAAAACGTCCCCAGAACCATGGGCCACTGGATGGAGGAAATTAGGATTTCTCATTCTTCCTAGTAATTTTCTTAGCTCTACTACACATGGCATGGACAAATAGCTTCCCTCTACATTGTTCAGGATGAATAGAAAACACATGGAAAGAGGCTGGGGGCACAAAGGTGCTGAAGAAGTACCAAGAAATGAGTATGAAAATCCTGATCCCAATGCTGGTAATCTGAGCATTTCCCTTGTGGAAAAACCCAGGTGGAGGGGCCGTGCTGCCCCATCTGGTCCCCATTAGTTTCAGGGCATGTTTCCTATCCCCAGCAGGTACTTAGAGCTGGGAGCAACCCCCTGGGTGGCCCCTCATCAGGGAGTCTTTCAAGCAGAGCCCTGCTGACATGACAGAGAGCTGTGCTGGGTCTTGATGGCTTCTAAGTCACTTGACCCCTGGGGCGAGGAGAATCCCCAAGCAAATTAGAAACCAAAGATGAGGGAAAAATAAATTTTTTTAAAAATCCACTTTCTTTCAATCCTGTCACAAACTGTAAACAGATCCAATAAATTCAGCAGCTTAGCAGCTGCTGGGGAAGACATTGGAGAAAGGTTTGTTTTCTGGAAAAGAGAATCTTCAGGAATTTCAAACTAGATTTGCCTTTCGCCCCTCACACATACACACATCCACTTGGTTGAGAACATGGCCAACAACCACATGTTTCTTGTCTGGGCTAGTGTTGCTATAGGCTCCCAGGTGCTATGTAGGGGTAGTAGGAAGAGATAGGAGAAAGGTTCTAAAGAGCCCCCTTTATCCCACCTCCTATCAGGGACTGTTTTATCCTAGGGGTAATCAAACATCTGTCCAATAGCTATGGGGTGTCAATGAAGACTGCATAATGATCTAAACCCCTGGGACCTTGCCCAGTTGGTTTTATGGGAATTTAAAAAACCCCCAATATAGTATTTAGAGCTAGAAGATTGTGTAGTCCAACTGAGTCTCAGAAAGATCACACAGATAGTGTCAGTAGGAGGGCCAGGCCCTGAACCTAGGTCCTCAGAATAAAGTCCCTGGTCTCTTCACTACATCATAATACCTTGTACCTGAAACATAATCAGGAGGTAGTGCAATGAGCAGGAGTACAGAAGTAGCCTTGACTTGGCCTCACTGTCCTCCCATTGTACAGGCAACTATGACAATTAATGGTGGAAGAAAATAAGGGAGTCATCCTGAATTTAAGTACATGTGCAAGAGGCATTTTGCAAGTGTTGATTAAGTTGAATTCAGGCCACTTAAAAGTATCAGCAATACTTTTCACTGACCTCTCCCTCAAGACAGATATGAGTGCTTCAAAGCCTTCCTTTCCCTCCTTGCCCCTTCCCTAACCACGCCCCCCACTAGCATTTCAACTGAAAAGTCAAATGGCCCCACCAAGATGCTGCTTAAGCAGGAACACCAGTCACTGAGCAATGGACATGGTTAAAGTGAAGATCTCCAGATGTCCTGGAAAGAGCCCTCTGCTCTAGGCCAGGGTCATGAAGGAAGCAAGAGGCCTTTGTTTAGATACAAAGTCAGTGCCTGTCAGCACCTGGTCAGGCCAAGGAAAAGGCTGACCCCTCCTGATCTTTTCCTTCCTTTAACCCCCAGGCCAACTGGGAGGTAGCCCAGCAGAAGAACAAAGACAACTGGAGCAGATAAAACAGGCCTCTGCCAGACTCTGACCAGGCCCCTGGTATCCCTTGGCAACTTCACCACTGCAGGGATTACACACATTTGCCCAGATAACTTCATTTATTCATTCCTTCAAGAAATTGTTAATGACTGCATTATCTCCATGGCCTTGAGCTCGGGAATGGGGGAGATAAAAAGATGTATAAGACACCCAGTCTCCCCTCAAGACCCTTCTAATCTAGTGAGCAAAGTGGATGGACACCGGGTGGTTTCGACCTACCCTAACTATACTGGAGAGACAGAAGACTTGCCGTGTGGTCGCGGTGCTGTTGTGACAGACTTGTCTGACCTTGACTGCCTCACGATCCCCACTCTCTCTCTGAACCTGCCAACCGGAGTGGTTCTGTGTGTGTAGGTGGACACAAGCGCACGTTTACTCCAGCTCCAGCTATAACAAAACAGAATGGGATGATCATAAACCAAGAACTCAGAGGAAGGAGAGACTACCTAATGAGGTACAGGAAGGCTTCTTGAGGGAGGGATAGGGTTTTAACAAATAGGGGAGGGCCTTGCAGCTACAGGGCACGGTACAACAGCATACAACAGCATGGAGGAAGAAAAGTGCATGGACGGTGAGAGGAATAGCAAGCAATCCTAACTGGGTTGTTTAGTAAGTAAAAGGGAGTGACTGAAGGTTTGAGCAGGTGAATGACAGATCAGAACTGTGCATCAGATGAGAGTAGCCGGGGATAGTAGAGACAGCATGACTCTCTGGACCACAAGAGTCAGAAGATGCCAATTCTAGTCCTGAATCTTCCACTTACCCTGCTCTGTGGTCTTAGGTAAGTTGTTTAAACCTTTCTAAATTTCATCCTCCACAACTGTAAAATGAGGACCTTAAATTAGAAGAAATCTAAGGTTGCTTAATACTGTTATGTTCTGTGATTCTAAGATTAATCTAACGTCAAAAAGGAGATAGGAGAGAGGAAAAAAAGGAAGCCGTGTGATCGCTTAGGTAGCCATTACAATAATCAAGGCAAGAGATAATGGTGCACATAACTTATTTTTCTCTGCTGCCCAGCACAGTGGAAAAGATGCTTGTACCATCACCTCTTCCTCCCTCTGTCAGTCTCTTCCTTTCTAAATATTTTTCTTTTCCCCTTTCATGGAGTTCAACAGACCTTGCTGACCACTGCTGTCCCAGCCCCTGTACACATAGACATATGTATGCAAACATGCACATGGACACTTTCATACATACACACTCACTCACACACACACAGCCGTTCATGTTGCACTTGACTTGGAAGGTTCAGAGAGAGAATGAGCCAGCCAAGGTCAGACAACCATGTCATGACAGCACCGTGACAACATGGCAAGTCCTCTGTCCCTCCAATAAAGTTAGGGTAGGTTGAAGCTATCAGGTATCCACACTCATTTTTCCTTATATGTTCCCCCAGGATCCCACTTCTAGCATAGGCATTCAATAAATGCTTGGTAAGTGATGTGTCAAGTTGGGCTGAACCAATCCGGAGAGCCCACTGGCAGGGCCAAGCTAAATAGCGAGTGGGAAGGAAATCCTAGAAAAATCTCCACTGAGGCCCTGGCTATGAATAATGAAACTCTTTCACCACTGGGGATGGTCAGGGGAGTACAATGTAAATAGGATTCAGGTTAGGTCTTCTCCAACTTTCTCATTAGCTTGGCATTATCCTTGAGAAACATTCAAGGTGTAGTGAAAGAGTGCACAGGCCTGGGAGAGAGCCACTTGGGTGCAAGTCTAGAACTACAAATCATTGGTTGTATGATCACAAGCAAGTTACTTGTGTCTTCTAGGCCTCAGTCTTCCTATCTATGAAATTAAGGGTATAGACTAGACTTAAACCTCTATCCATCTCTGGCATTCTATGTGTTTATAATGGATGTTCCTGCATAGCAAAGGACTCCTAGGTTCTTCTCGGTGACTTGTTGCCAATTCCCTCCCAGAGGGGGTACCTCTTCCTCAGTTGCTCTCAGGCCAAAGCTATGTATTTAGCTGACTCTCCAGTGGATGGACTTAACTCTTGAACTGAATGCAGTGACCTCACTTAAGATAGTTAGGGAAGGAAGAAGTGGGACTTGAATGAACAACAAACATTCAATCACCTATTATGTACAGAGGAATGTGCTGGGTTCTGGGAATGCCAAGATGACATACACCCTTCTCTGAAGGAGCTTACACAGGGGAGTGAGAATTGGGGTAGGGGAAACAATGATATCAGAGTTTTATGTATATAGGAGAGGTTCAGAACAAGTGCTATAAGAAATTTGAAAGGGGCATATGAAGATAAGGTAGAACCAAATTAACTTGAGGGCCTCCTAGAGTGTGGGCTGCAGGATTTTACATTTTAATCAGAGGCAATGAGGAACAAAGGACTGATGACAGGAAGAGTGGGTGATAAGGGATATGGCCAGGAGGCAGGGAGACTTGATCAGGAGGCTTCAGCAATAATCTGTACAAAAGATAATGACAGAGGGAATGGAAAAGCAGTTTGATGAGAGAGAAGTAGCCATTGCACTGGTTGAATCAACAGGACTTGGCAAGTGATTAGAAGTTGGGGGGAGGGGGAGAGATGAAGGAAAAGGGAAGAGTCAAAGATAATTCTGTTTGCAAGCCTGAATGCCAGGAGAATGGTAGAGCCATCAGCAGAAACAAGTTACAGGAGCAGCCTTTTTTAGGGGAAGATAATGAGTTTAGTTTTGGACATGTTGAGTTTGAGATGTTGGCAGCAGAGATACTGCAAAACAGCAAGAAATGGGAAAAAGGGAATAGGAACAATACTTAGCCATCTGTAATGGTTTAGGAGAGGCCAGCTTAGAGGCAGGGGGATAGATCAGATGACCTCCAGAGAGTCTTCTCCTCCTCTACTAAGGAGACAGAGAATGTTTCAAGGCTAGTATTGTGGTTTTCACTATAGAAACAGATTCCAACCCTAGAGTCCATCACCCTTGTCATAATACGAATAATCACCAAATGTGCATAAGCGTCTGGTAGCCTGGATACTCATTCTAGCAATTCTCAGTGTGGACGGTGATTAGACCATCATTATCTTAATGCTTCTTAATTTATCTTTCTGATTAGCAACTTACCATTTTATTTGCAAAAAATAGCTTTCTGCTGGGTAGAAACCAGCCGAGCACAGCAGCTGTCATTTTTCCCTGTACTAAATCAGGCCAGGCTTAACTTGGTACTCTGGTGATGCAATTTCTTATGTCTCTATTCTGGAGAGCATCACCATCCATCAGGGACGTGGCACACACAAGGTCCACTGGCACAGTACAGGGATGAATGGCCAAGTTGACAATTGCCAAGTAGTCACCGGAGGCCAGAGGCAGGACATGGTGCCTTCCCCTTGCACTTATCCAAGAAAAATCTCCCACAGTCAAAGTCCCAATACTTCCACCTCCAGTTCCTTATGGCATGATCGTACATAGGAAGATATATTCTGATTGTATAAATGTGCTTGACCCCAGAATCAAGTCCTGTGCTTTAGATAAATTCTTCAGATTTGTAGACATCTGTTAGGTGCCCATTATGTGCTAGATACAAGTAGTGCTGCAAAGACAAAGAGAAAATGCCTGCCCTAAAGAAGCTTACATTCCTATAGAGTATAGAGAAGATAAGCCCAAATAGCCAAAATATAAAATTGAATACTATTTAAGTGCATAGAAAGCATAAGAATAAGACTGGATGAATGATAAATTCTGAATGCAGGGATCAAAAAAGACTTCACAGAAAAAATAATAGGCATGCAAACATACATGGAGATGTGATCTGTGATGAGACATAGCAAGATATAGCGTAAACAGTACTGGATTTGAAAGCAGGAACCCACACTCAAATTTCACCTCTGACATTAGAAATGTGTTTGTGGGCCAGTCACTTTATCTTTCTAAGATACAGTTTCTGCATCTGTAAAATGGGGATAACACTAGTTCTATTACCTGTCTCACCGGTTTGCTCTTTGGAAAATATTTTGTAAATGTGAAAGTGTGATATCAATATGCTATTATGAAAGAGGATAAGGAAATCTAAACAAGAAGAGACTCTTGTGTTCTGATAACTTGTTACTGCTCTCATCATAAGAGAAAGGGTGATGAATGAGGACGTATCAGGATTTTTTTCCAGAGAATTATGCATCCATGATGTAGTGTAGTATGAAGAAATCTTAGGATATGCATATATTCTGGTAGGTCATTCCTAGACATAATGATTATTGCATTCAGCTTGGCTTACTTTAAACACTATTCAGAGTCACTTCCAATTTCAGTTCCTAATCCTATCCTCCTTCCAAAGAAAGTACTTTCAGCATTCCTGGTCACTTAGGAAGTAAGGCCCTTTCTGTCTCGTTTCTACAGGTCTTAACCCCTGATGTTCAGACCAGACTACATTCCAGGCAGCCACTGACCTCCTCAGCAATAATACTCCCTTGGTTTCCTACAACTCACACAAATCTCCCTGAATTAGTCTCTTTGGGGGGCACCTAGTAACTCCACCTCCACCCTTACACCACTATCTCTACCCTGCTAAGCTGCTTTTATTTCTATCAAGTCTCCTAGCTGGCTTGACTCTAGCCAGTTAACTACTCTTTTCTGGATGCCCCTGAAGGTACTCTATATCCCTGATGGAATCCTTATGCTTTCACAGCTCTCTCTTTTTTTAAACACACATTTTCCTTTGTTCTCTATTCCCCTCCCAATTTTGAACATACAGAACCCCAGAATCTCAAAGCTAGAAGGGACCTAAAGGTCCTCTAATCCAACCTGTGGCTAAATAATAATTGTCCCCACCCCAACCTCCACATACTCGTACAATAGCCTCAGCAGGCGGTCATTTGGCCTTTGTTTGAAGATCTCTGGGAAATCACTGCCTCCCCCTGCAGCCCATTCCATTTTCATTAGTTCTAATTGTCAGGAAGATCTTTATAATTAATATGTAGCTGAAATCTGCCTCTGTGCCACTTCTCCCTATTAGTCCTAGTGATACCTCCTGGGGTCAAGTGGACCAAGTCAAACACATCCACATCACACTCCTTCAAATACCATCAGTTCTACCATAATGCTTACTTCCAAAATGCCAATATGATTGATATACTAGGGGACATTTTAAGCATAATTTGAATTTCCTGTTCACTGGTGAGCAATTTTGTCCACAAAAAAAGCCCCCAGAGAATGCAGAAAACTGCCCCACTGCACAGTAACCCACAAGCTGCCACCCTTCTGACACCTACTTCCACAAGCCAACTTCAGGTCTTTGCCCAAAGAGAAGGGATGATCTGAACCACCTGCCAGGGCTTCTGCTCTCTCTCCCACCCATCAGGCCCAGAGTTCTAACATGCCCAGTTTGTGTGAGACTTTCCCAACCAGGTCTGGAACTAAAAATTTGAGTATGTTCAAAACGTTTCCTAATATATCTATCCTATTGATGTTTTCAAAACAAGTGTTATATCAAAACTGACTGTAGTTTTAGGGTTATGATGTGGAACATGTGTTGCACTTGGTCAGCAGGCTGACCATTACTTATTTCAGTATTGATATAGTTCTTAATCATTGCTACCACTTTTATTAGGTTTTTATTATTTTTAATGTGTCACCAATTAAACTTTTGAGTGGTGTGCCTCTAACCCAATTTTCCCCATAAGTCCTGTGGTTTATTTTGTGTGATTCTGCAGAGCAGAGTGCTTTGGGAGAACGTGAATGTCATAGCAAAGCTGACCTTATTTGAAGACAATTACTGTGTCACACTCCTAAGACTTCTTTTTTCCAGGACAAATATGCCCAATTCTTTCTACCAAACCTCACATGACATCATTTTACCAACCCTTTCTCTGAATCCATTACACTGTGTCAAAGTACTTCCTGAAGTGTGGTACCCTGAACTCCCAAGCACCCCAAAAGTGGTCTATCTACAGCAGAGTACAATGAGAACATGACATTCATTTAACAAGCACTTCTTAGGTGCTTATATGTCAGTTACTGTGCTAGATTCTGCCAATACAAAAACTAAACACTTTCTACCATCAAGAAGCTTGCATTCTCCTGAGGGAAAATAATTTGTATACAGGTAAGTTAAAAAAAAAAATCTATATAGAAAGTCATTTGTGGGGAGAGCGCAAATAACTTGAGGGCATCAGAAGTCTCCCACATAAGGTGGCACTTAAGTTGGCTTCCTGAAGGAAGCCAAAAATCCTACCAGGTAAAGACCATAGGAGAAGGCATTTTAAGTGCAGAGGAAAGAGATAATCTATACAGAGGATGGGCAAAAGCAAGAAATGGAATGGCACATACAGGGAACAGTCAGCAGTCTAATAGTGTATAGAAGGGAAGCAATGTGAAAAGAAAGCTGGAAAATATGTTGGAACCATATTGTAAAGGGTTTTAAAGTTCAAATTAGCAATTTGTATTTTATTCTAGAAGCAGTAATGACCCCCAGAAGTTTCTTGAAAATTCAATAAGCAGGCCATATGAAGCCGCTAGGTAGCACAGTGGATAGGGAATTGGTCCCAGAGTCAGGAAAATCTGAATTCAGATCCAGCCTGTGTGAAGCTGTGTGAACCTGGGCAAATCATTTAGCCTGTCTGCCAAGGTTCCTCTGCTGGCAAAATAGAGAAAAGAATGGTACCTACTGCCCAGGGTAACCGTGAGGACCAAATGAGAGAGATCTGTAAAATGCTTAGCATTCTACCTGGCACGTAGCATTTACAAATACTTATTTCCTCCTCCCTTTCCCTTTCCTTCCCATATATGCATCTCCTAAGTCACTGGAGAAGATATTTAACAGAACAGGTCACAATAGTCGTGTGGCATGTCGTTACAGATTTTCATTCATGTTACAATGAAACAATGGTTGATTTAATCATAGATCTGGAGCTAGAAGGGAAAGCTCTCAGAGGCTATCTAATCCAACCTCTCATTTTGCAGATCCCATATTTTGCATCCATCTCTTATAATCTATTCCTGCCCTGAAGCTCTGGCTTTGCCCCCAAACACCTATTACTACTGTCTTCCCCTTACGAGATCAGAATGCTTAAAGCTTATATTTATGTCATGATGTTCCTACCTCAATGAGACAAAGGTCCACCTAGATACACATAAATTGAAGAGAAGGGTTTTCAAAGAGCCCCCTGACAGTTTCTGCACTAGGATCCCAGGGGGCTAATCAATGAAGCAACACCTGGTTGCAGTAATGTGTCTGACCTCTGTCCAAGGAGACAGAAGGAATGACCAAGTGACCGTTATTAATTTTGTCATTTGAAATTTGCCTTCATTAAGCTACTTCTACAAGAATCTGGATAGTTCAGGTCCCCAAATCCATTCTAAAGTATGAATTATAAATACTGGCTATATACAGTGATCACATTTAACTAGCTCATTTCTACCTTGACTCTCAGACAGTGCCTTGGGTAAGGTCAGGAAAACAGAATGACTGCTTTGCTGAATTTTGAATTGGCAGAATGACCAATATTCCTTTGAGTATGACCCCAGTAACTTTTGTGATTTTACAGATTAAGAAATCAAGCCAAAACAATGTTACTGATCATTGAAATCCCTCTCGAGCTAACAAAGGATCAAGGACCTAGTGCATAGGTGAGCAATAGTTCTAAGTTGGAAAGTGATTGGAACAGGCAGAAGCCAAAAGTCAGGACTGCTTTGCCAAGTTATTAATCTTAGTAAGCTGCTGAGTGGCCTTTTCCTGGGACTTTGAAGGCCAAGTTAGACACCTGAGAACCATGAATTAAAATAGCATGAGGTTTCAGAAAGACTGGGTTACTTTAAAGAAGTCTAAATCTTGACTCCAGATAACTGCAAATTTGCTTTTCCTAAGAGTTCAGGAAAACTTCCAATAATGGTATTAGGGGATTAGAATGAGAAATTACTATTTACTCTTTAATCTCAGCACCAATCCAGAGACTGGTTGGATGGAAAGGAAGTTCATGGGTATAGGTGTACTTCACATTATACTCACAAAATATTGGTACTTAAAGAAATATTAAACTCAAATAATTGCTACATTCCTGAAAAGGTACATATAAATCTTAAGAAAAGAAAATGAGGACCAATGGGAAAAAATTAAAGGGAGACAAATTTTAACACAACACAGAACTTTGTGAACATTAGAGCTATGCAACAATGGAATGGGCTGCATCTTTGCAATATTAAATTCCCCATCATGGAGAGAGCTAAACAATATGGATGCCCACTTGTTGAAGATGTTGAAAGAATTTAGATATTGGACTCAGAATTAGATTAGAAGTTCCCAGGCCTCTTTCAACTCTGAAATTTTGTGAATGTGGGAAATGGGGATTTTTTAAATAGCTTCAGTGCTCTAGAGGACCTTGCTATAATGGAATTTTGTGATTATTTTTTTATAATGCGAAAAATCACTCCTAAGTTTTAATTTTGGCCATACATTTATGAGAAATTCTTAAAATGGGGTACACCTGTGGAGTTTCTGGATTCAGTAAAGCAGCCTTCCAGGTAGACTCAAGAATTCCAGACTTATCTGAAATTTTATTTATTTGCCCTAACTCTCTGCCTAACTTGTTCATGTCTTGACTAACTGCAATCAGAGAAGCAACCAGAGTCTCAACAAATTCAAAAGCATTTATTAACCACCTCCTATGTACAAGGCACTGTGGTAGGCCCTGGTAGGGACATAAAGATGGTAAAATAAAACCTAAACCCACAACCCAGCACATTTCCTCAGAGGGGTGATAGTCTAGGCTAGAGCGAAGAGAAAGGACCTAGATTATACTGGTTTCTATGGAAAGGATGGAATGGATCAGGCATATGGAGATAAAATTGACTGGACTTGACCATCAACTGGATAAGGGAAGTGATACTGAAGGTACCCCACATCTTCACAATTTCTTTAACTCTGTTTTATGCATTTTGCACAGGAGTGGAGCTCCTCTAGGATTCAAGAAAAAGTAGATTCATCTTATGGCCTCAATTGCCCAGGGGCTTATTGCCCACTTGGTTTCTGTAACCTTTGCTGTCACTTTTACTTTCTAACATGCCAGTGGGCAGGGACCCACAGAAAGGAAGTCAGGCCTAGAGAAAGTCATGTTACAAGCCAGAAGGACAGAAGTAGCTAACAGAAAGTAAATATATTCCTCCAGTTTTGGTCCTGCTGTCTTCTTTCAATAAATGCTCACTTAGCAATCTCATTAATTCCCATGGCTCCAAATACCACCCCCACACACATGACTTCCAAATCTTTATCTTTAGCCAGGACTCTTTCCTGAATCCTAGACTCACATCTCCAGTCTCCTTCAGGATAATCACCATCAGGATGTCCCCAAAAGTATTTCAAACTTAAGTCCCAAGTTATACCTTTTCCCCAACTCTGCTCTTCCTTTCAATTTTACTATTTCTATCAATGGCACCGCCTCTGATAGTAGAGTGTCTGACACTGAAAATGTCTCCAATATTCATCATTTTATGGTCACCTTTGGTCAGTCTCTCTCCCTTTCCTCTCATATCCAATCAGTAACCATGTCCCATTGATTCTATATTTACAATATCTCTTAGATCTGTCCCCTCCTCTAGTCTCACTGCTACCACCTTAGTTAGCACAGACCCTCATTACCACACCTTGAACTATTACAATGACTTCCTAATAGTTCCCCCCTCTATATATCAGTGACAGACCCATCCTCCTCATGCATTGATCTGGCCCTGCCATTTCTTTATTCAAAAACATTCAGCAGCTCCTTATTACCTGCCAAAGAAATTCCAGGTTCCTCTGTATGACATTCAAGGTCTTCCATTACCGATATCACCCTTCTTCCTCAAGCTTATCTCCTACTAGTTTATTTCTTCTAGAGTCTATGCACTTCCCCCACCCCCACTCCAGCCTCAGCCATTTGTCATTTCTCTATCACTTGAATATATACCATGTGCTCATGACAAATACACTCCTTCTTAGCAGGTTCAACTGTTAGCCAGCTTCCTCCTCCTAAAACCCAGCCACCTTGCCACCCTGGAGAAACCCACACCCTGAGGCCCACTCTCTTGATTTGGTGACTACCTATATAGACAACTATTTCAAAAGGGACCCGCCTCCATTGTCCAAACTTCTTTTCTTCCTCCTCCCAAGGTGTCCTCTTGCCAGATCCCTTTTATGTACTGTCTTCCCCCATCAGAATGTAAGCTCCCTAGAAAGCAAGGAATGTCTTACATGCTTGTGTTTGTATCCTTCCTGCTCAGGATAGAGCCTGGCACACGGCAAGGGTATAATGAAGGCTTTATCTATCGATAGATAGATTGATTGATTTTCTAAAGCCCAAATCAAATACTGTCTTTTCTATGAAGCCTACTCCCAGTTGGTAATGACTGTTTCCTCACAGATTTCATAAAGTAATTTGTTTTTTTCTAACTTTTAAAATATATTTTTATATAGCACATTACAGCTATCTTAGTTTGGTGTCATCCTTCTACAATACTATAAACCATGAGGGCCTAGTACTATTTGACCTAAGGCAAGTCACTCACCCTCTATAAACATCAGTTTTCTACTCTGTTAAATGGAATAATAATAACTCACATTTATGTAGCGCTTTTCATTTTACAAAATAGGAGATAACTTCTTTGCTTATCTCTCAGGTTTGTTGAATAAAATGAGATAATGGGTAGGAAAGCATTTTTAAAAGAAAAGTATTACTTAAATGCAAGGATTTATTATAGTAAAACCTAGAGTCAGAAAGTCAGTCCTGGAAGACATCTTGATGGACAATTCTTTTGTTTTTCAGAAGTTGAGACCTAGAGAGGTGATGGGACCTGCATAAAGTCACACAGCTGGTTGGGGCTGGGACTAGAAGACAAGAGTTGCTGGATGTGTGCTGGAGGACGTGAGCTGCAATTTTCTACATTCCCTGTCACACTAATACCTGGAGCTTTCTGGGGCTAACCAGCTCTGTGCTCCCTGCTGTCATTTACAAGAGAAGCCCTAGAGAATCTTACTTGAGAAGGGAGTTGTCCATTGAAACCATCTCTTAAGATTCAAGGGAGTACTGAATTCTTAAGCAGGGACCATTTCTTTTTCTTTTGGTATCTCTTACCAACCATGACAGGCATACATCCCTAGTCTAGGAGGCATCGTTTCCTACCAACTTCAGTGGGGATTTTCCCAAAATCCTTCTGGATAATCTCAAATTTGGGAAAATTCCAAGGAAGACTATGTCCTAGTCAATAGCTAAGAAGTGATCCATCCCCATCAAAATTTCTGATATATAAGTCCAAGTAGAGAGCCTCAAAGTGGTGTGTAGTGGGACATTTTTTGAAGACATCCCCTCTCTCCATCCATGGAGAGGCATTAGCCCCAGCCTTAATCTCCCTCTAAACATCCCAAGCGCTGTTCCCCAGACACCCACAGGTTAAGAGGAATGGTTATAAGCTGATCTTCAAGCAGCCCCAGGAGTCTGGGTGCAGGTTCAGGCTGTCATGAGGCGCATATCAAAGCCGGAGTTTAAAGACTGTACTGGGAATAGTGCAATTATCTCGCTTCACCACATTTCTCAGCCCCGACTGAGGTTTAATTAAAGCCAAGTAAAAACACAGAGTCGCCATTTCAGATATCACCTCACTGCATGCTGGTTTAAAAAAAAAAAAGGGAGAAGAAAAATAAAAACCTTTATCAGGGACTTTAAAAAAATTTTCAGCAGTTAGTTTCCAGCTCAGCTGGATATTTATTCCTTCATAATATTTCCTTTAAAGAATTATATATGTATATATAATACACACACACATACACACATACATATATAAAATTAGTTAATCCCCCATAATCTCCTTGAGTTGCACCTAAAACACAGTTTCTTGCAGGTGACCTTTTCAGAAGAGGCTGTTACTATGGCAACCACATTGTTTGATTCAGTCAAGAGAAAAATGCTGCATGGAAACGTATTTAATTTTGCTTAATTTGATGCCATATTTAACACTTGCACAAGACAAGAGGAGCAGAGTAGTAGCCCAGCTCCCCAGGGGCCATGGCGAGTGGCTGGCCAGTTTTCACAGAAAGGCAGTTTTTCTGGGAAGGAAAAGAAATGCCACCTCAAATACCATGAGCCACCAACTTCTATTGACTCACTCACCTGGGTAACAGGAATTCAGAGTGGAAATGAAAGAGGACTGTTTTGAACAAGCAAGTGAGTCTGCAAAAAGGGACAGGGTACCTCCTGGAGCATCCTACACCCGGTATCAGAAGTGATGAATGATCATATGCAATGAGGTCCAGAAGGGCTATGTGGAAGGAGCAGAGGACTAGACTAGAAGTCAATGAATTTGAGTTTGAATTCTGAATATCCCACCTCTCCTCCTCTATGGGAAGTGTTCAGTCAAGTGTAAAATGAGGAAATTCGATTAGATAACCTATAGGATCTCTACCTGCTCTATACTTCTGTGAGCACAAGTCTTGCCTCTGCAAGTGCAGCAGAACATTCTTAATGGCAGGGACCATGAATTATGCCATTTCTGTGCTTTCCCCTAGCCTCCAGGCCTGCCAAGCATAGGGCTGTGCATATAAGGAGTGCTTCATAAATACCTATTGGTTTATTGACCTATTCTTGATGTTGCTTCAAGGATCTCAGAGCTCATTCCTAGAAATCACAGCCTAGCCCACTGAAAATATGGAGGCAGGCCAGTCCAATAGAAAGAACTTGGAAATAGGGGTCAAAGTCAGGAGTTTGAATGGTGCTATCTCTCCACTTACCATTTGTGTAAGCTTGAGTTTAACATCTCTGATATTCAGTTTCCTGAAGTAAAATGAGGGGATTGGACTAGATATCTAAGGCCCTTACCAACTCTTTGATCCTGAGAGCCTTGAACAGGACTTTTCTCCATTGCTGGCCAACTGTACCTATACCAATAAGGATAGCTCTGTTATCACAAGTGAGGAAACCGAAGGAAAAATAGGAATCAAGGAAACCAAGAGAGGTAGGGGAGATAAAATTCCTTGTTGTGTACACTGATCTCGAAAGTATCTACTAACCAGGTAGATTCCTTAGTTCTTAATTAAGCATGGATACCAACATGAAGGGCAAAAAAAACAGCAAGCAAAAGAGTTCTCATGAGACCCTGGAGTAGCTTGAGGCCATCCAACCCAGACTCTAAGAGTTATGGCCATGCTGAGAGAAGTCCCCTTCTTCAGCTATGGGCAAGGGACATGGTGCAAGCTCCATCAATCTCCCTGTCATACTTATCTCCTTGGCATACTATTGTATGCTTTGGAAAACAACACTTAGGTCATTAGTTCCCCCAGAGAAAGGATTTTAACCTTGGAATCTGGAAAGATGACTGATTAGGTGATCAAACCATGCTGAGTGAGAGGACCTTTAATATTAATCAGGCTCACAGAGAAGTGCTTCACAAGCAGGAGAGATGCTTGACAATGAAGGGACAGGAGGAAGGAAGAAGGGCATGGAACAAGGGAAATCTTGGGAAGCACTCAGTAGTTTTCTTCTGTTCCTCATCCTCAAGATTAATTTGAGTCCTCTCAGAAATTATTCTGTACTGGATATAACATAAGGGGGGGGTGATAAATAGTTTATCCTACATGTTGTCAATAAGAGTAATTCTGAATTCCCAAGTAGGGAAATTGAGGCCCAAAGGTCTTGAACTGGTGACATTCAAAAGTAGTAAAGATGCCCTTTGCTTTTGCCAGCTTCCTGGCATCAATGTGAACATATATAAGTGGACTTGAAAGTGAGGCCCACAGAAGTTAAATGATTTTCCAAAGTCACATAAGGGCCACTCACTTTTAGATATTCAATAAGGAAACTTTGAGACTGTTTAAAGGACACATGGGCTGCTACTCCTAGGATATTCCCCAAGACCTGGCCTAGCCACCAATAACACTAGGGACACTGAGGCAGAGTTGCCCAGCTCCAATAGAGATTATGGAAGAGAAAGGTCCTTTTCTCATCAGCTCAGTCATGCCTTCCTGGACAGACTTACATGCACTACTATAATTTCCCATATTCCTGGTTTTATGGTAACTGCTACACAATGTGTTCTCCAGCTTCTTTATTAAAAGGCACACACACAAAAATATGGGATCAATTAATTCTTGGTCCATAACATCAGAAATAACTTTCCTGTGAATAAAGTTTAGCTTATACTACTCTCTTACTTATTCTTCTCCATGCCAGTTAAACTGGACTACTCTCTAGACTAGGAGTTCTTAACCCTCTTTATGTGTCATGCTGGTGAAATTAGTCATTTCTCAGAATCATGTCTACAAATGCAGAAAATAAATGATAGGGGATTTACAAAGGAAATCAATTATATAGAAATACAGTTATCAAAATGTTTTTTAAAATAAGTTGATAGGGGGATGACTAGGTGGCACAGTGAGTAGAGCACCAGCCCTGGAGTGAGGAGAACCCGGGTTCAGATCCAGTCTCAGACACTTGATACACAACAAAAACCTAGCTGTGTGACCTTGGGCAAGTCACTTAACCCCAACTAACTCCAAAAAACAAAAATAATAGTAATAATAAGTAGATAGGGTCCAGGTTAAGAAACCCTATACCCTCCCCTAGTAAATATGTCCTGTGCTTTACACTTTCTTTGTTTTGCTCATAATGTCCCCTATGCATGGAATCTCCCTCTCTTCACCAAATGAATTCTTGTTCAATATTTAAAGCTCGACTAAAATCCAGCCTAAACCATGAAACCTTCCCTGATCCCCTCTAGTCGAAAAATGATCTTTCCTCTACCTACAAATATCACAAAGCGCCTCTGATGCACATATCATTTTGTATGATTATGTGTTTTATCTCACTGCTAGACCAAAGCCTCTCGAGGGTCAAGCCATGTCTTAACTGTAAGTTTTCCGTCTGCCTCAGTGCCTGGCACTCACTGTAGTGATCTATTTGCAGTAAACAATTAACAATAGATTCTTTTTTATTTAACCAATTGAACTTTGGTGTACCAAGACCCCAGAAGAAAGTGGTGCCATAAAAGGAAAGCCTTTTAACTTCATGAATTTGTTGCCTGGTTAGGAGAAAAGTTCTGCACAAGGAGCCAGAATTCCTGAGTTTTATTTATTACTCACACCAATAAATCATTCCTTCTTATTCTGACTCAGACTACTCCCATGTGAATCAGTCACCCCCAATTCTACCCTTATTGCACCAAGATTTGATTTTTTAGAAGGGCTCTAAGCTCTCCTTCACCCAACTCAATCCCTAATAGTCTACTCAATAATTGCTAACATTTATATATTTATATCCTATGTGCCAGGCACTGTGCTATTCTCTCATTTTAATTCTCACAACAACCCTGAGAGGGAGATATTATTGTCCTCATTTTATACATGAGAAAGCTGATACAAACAGAGCTTACGTAGCTTGGCCAGGTTTACACAGCTAATAACTGTCTGCAGCTGGATTTGAACTCCAGGTCCAACACTCTATCCACTGTACCTCCTAGCTGCCTAATAATAGCCTTCATTTATATAGTCCTTTACTCAAAGTCTTTCTCCAAAGCCTTCTAATGATATAAAAGCCACCTTGGATTCACAAAGGCTGTGCCAGCAGAGAGAGCATAAGTTCCCACAGGTTCTATCTTACTACAAAGGTCCTGAGTATGGTCCTAATTTTTGTTTTCTGAAGACCAGCCTAACTAAGCAGGGAGAACCTAATCACCAGTAGATTGGCTTAGGCACCTCATTAAACAAAGAAAAATCCAAAAGGATGCTGTCTTTTGCTCTAGCAGTGAGAATGGCAGTGGTGGGAAAAGGTACATAAGATGCAAAAATCATAGTTTTTAGACTCTCTATGAACTCTAATTTGGCTGCTAGTACTCTTAAATGTGAGGATCCTTGTCCAATGACCAATGAATAAACATAGTAACTGAAGAATTCAGTTATATCAATACTGACATTCTTGCTATAAATAAAAACAGAAGGAAAAAGTAAAATTTAGCTCAATGGAAGGATGGTTTACAGATTCTCTTTGGAGAAGAAAATAAAGGAATTGGAAGAGTTGCTTTTATCATGCATCCAAAGGCAATATTCATGGGACATTTCACATTGTACAACTCATAATAATTATCTTCAAAAGACCACCACATAAATAATTTCAGTCTATGTATCAACATCTGTGGCAGCTGTGGCAGAGGATTAAGAGACACAGTAATTCCACGAAGACCTTGATAAGACTCTACAAATTAAGTCAACATCTATACCTTGATACCTAATGACTTCAATGCAAAGGTGGGACTCAATGAAGATGGCAAGAAATATATTAGAAAACATGTCAGGAATAAGGAATGAGAGAGACTAAAGACAAGTCTTATGGAGTACATTGAAGACTCAAGCCTATATATCCTGAACTAATTCAAGAAAATAATTAGTAGTTACTAGACATGGTAAACACTGAATAAAGTTGTAAAAAGTAAAATTGACTATTTCAATAAACAAGAAATTTTATCATCGGTATTGAATTCACACTGGAATCAGCTTTGCAGTCAGACCACTGACCTATTAAGAGTAAAGATCAAAATTGATACAAAGTTAGAATAATAAAAATGAGGGAAAACATATAGGGTACAACTGAAAGGACCCAATCCTGACCCATTCAAATTAGTCATTTTTAATGAAATCAAGAAAACAGATGAAAGAAAGGCTACAAATACAGTCTAAAATAATTAAATATTATAGTTTAACCTATGAAAACTAAATGCCATAACAAAGGGACCTTTGATCACAAAAGAACCTAAAAAGTACATTAATAAACAAACAATCAAACAAAAAAGAAAAAACATTTGATTTACTTTCCAAGTAGAGAAGGATGGCAACCAAAGGCAATACTTGGTTGGAATATAAAATCATTTGTAAAGTCTTACAAAAAATGATGGAACATTATGAAAAGAATTGTCTCAAAATGCAAAGAAGCAGTAGAAGGTGAAATCAATTTAAAGAAACATTAGTGAGAGATACTACCAAGCAAAATTATCCTAAGGGCATTTAAAGATGAAAAGGGAAGGACAACAAACTAAAGAAAAATGGAAAAGATCTACAAAGACTTTTATAACATACTGTTTTCCCCATCAAGAACAGTAGGGCTGTCATTACATTGAGCCATGAATCCAGATATGCTTACAGAGGAGAAATGAAAGTGGTAATAAACAGAAAAGAGATAGAAAAAATAGGCAGATTAGACCAAGTATTTATAATTGCTGGAAGCGAACACAATAGTGAGGATTTTGCGGGGATAAAATTCACAAGGTATCTGGAGGGGAAAATTACAAAGATAAGGAGGGAGGAAGAGATACCTCAGCCCTTATTAAATACCCTCCTACCCCTTCCTCAAAGGTGACCTAGGGAACACCAGCAATTACTAACTATATGTCAACTTTTCTAACTATATATAAAATCTTATAAAAAAACATCTATATATATATCAAGGATATCCTCAAATGAGACCAGTTCTCACAAGCCAATACTCTATAGGCAACCACATCTTTACCATCACACAATTGACTAAAAGTTGTAAAGAATACAAGATTCACCAGTGCTTATTATATATTGTTGATTTTTTTTTTTAAAAGAAGCTAGGGTCATAGCGCATAGAATGGTGTACCAGTCTAAAGACTTGAATTCATGTCATGTCTTGGATGCTTACAAGCTTTGAGAGTTTGGACAGTCACTTAATCTCTGTGCCTCTGTTTCTTCATCTATAAAATGTAACAGGGGCAGCTAGGTGGTGCAGTGAATAGAGCACCGGCCCTGGAATCAGGAGGATATGAGTTCAAATTCAGCCTCAGACACTTAACACAAAAACTAGTCATGTGACCTTGGGCAAGTCACTTAACCCCAATTGCCCCCCCCCCAAATGTATAACAGCACCTACTTCACAGGATAGTTGTATCAAATAACATGCATAGCCTGTTGTAAACATTAAAGCACTACATAAATGCTAGCTATTATTACTACTAATACACTACTATTATTAGAGAGAGCAAAATACAACTTTAAAAGTTCTTTTCCCATCCAAACAACAAAATTACTGAAGATTCCTTGAAATATAATAAATAATTTTCTTTAATTACCTTCTAATTTTAATTACTGTGTATTTTTAGATACATGCTATATTTAATCATCTGTGAATATGCTGTCTTTCCCAATAGAATATAATAAACTCCTTGAGGGTAGAAACTCACTTTTGCATTTTTGCCCCCAGAGCCCAGCACATGATTACAAAATGCCTGTTTATTGACTTTGAAACTAACTGTTCTAGAATCTAGGGAAGCAAGAAACAGGGAGGCATAGTCTCACCAAAAGTATTGGCTACTTCAGTGGAGAAGATTCAGGGTAAGTTTCAAGTGTAAGAATAATTCTATGTGAATGATGAGGTATCATAGATGCTACTGTTTATAAATGACTTCAGGTTGATTGCATCAAGCCTTCACAAAGCCTCCTCGAAGATGACAGAGGACAAAGGCATGAGGTATTTGCCCCCACAAAGTAGATTGCAATCCAAACCAGAGGTTAGCTTAGGAGTTAAGCCTAACCTTGGACCTTTACTCAAAATTTTGTGTGAATATGTAGGAAAAACTAGTTGGATGAAATAGATATGTTGCCCCAGATAATGACATATATAACCTATAGTGCTTGTCAGTTTATATATATGAATACATGTATGTGTGTATGAATGTATGCAAAATAACCAATAGACCCAGCTAAATTGTCTTCAGGAAATTACAGAGCTTTATTAATGACTCTAAAATTTCCCTCCAAACAAATGCCCATTTCTAAAATACTAATATTCTTTTGGCATTATTGGTTGATTATGAGACATGAAACACAAAAAATGTCTCAGAAGAATTGAAAATGGGTGTCACAAAGTGGGCAATGGAGAGGTATTACACTGGGTGGGAACAAGAAGAAACTGTGGAGAAAAACAGGAATAAAGGATGTCATCCAAGAAGCATATGATCTAAAAAGAAGATGGGTTATTCATGCAGTGCTCCATATGGTTAATTTCACAATGTCTGGAAAAAGGAAAGCCTTCAGTACATTGTGTGGACTCTTTGAGGTGAATTTATGGAAGGTCTTGAACCAGAATCACACACTGGATAGTCAGGCACCAATGAGACCAATGATATGCATTGTTGGAGGCAATACCTAAGTCCATAAGATCACAGACCTTTATGAGTACAGCAATATCTTGATTAGTGCGAATAAGGAATTCCCCTGAAGTAGCTATATGTATTCAAATTCACACTATTTGAAGTTGTAATTATGGAAAATATAGTCATTGGTTCCAGTCCAATTGAAATAGGCAATGCATATCTGAATAATGAGATCACTTCAGGGAATTCATTATAATCACTAATCTGGACCTGGCAGTACAACTAAAAAGGTAGTCCAGGTAGTACTATTCCCCTTTATAAGAAAATAGAGGCGAAGAGGTAGCTTGCCCAAGGCCATTTAGCCCATATGTATTAGAAGCAAGAAGTGAATCCCAGGCTTTCAGACTCAAGTTAGCAAGCAGCACAATGCCTCTTGACCCAAAACAATTATGCATTGGATCACTCTATTCCCACATTATTTTTATGTTGGTTCCCAGTGGCATATCTGTCCTTGTCAGGATGTCTGTCTTAGATCAACAGTTCCCAGAGGACAAGTTTTTTTAGTAAGTATTTAGGCATTTAACAGTGTCTTTGAAGATGACCTCTAAGGGACCGTAAAAATCTACCATCTTTCCCCAATAATAAGACACTGTCTTATTATAGTTTTTTTTTTGGACAAAAAAACACCAGAGGGCTTATTTTCAGGGGAGGGCTTATTTTAATGAACATTGACAGCAATTTTAATAAACAGGTAAATGTGAACAAAAAAATGTACCAGCAAGCAAATCACTGGGGAAGAACAGGATGACACTCTCACTGCTGCAGCTCTGATTGGATGCAGCTCGGAGCACAGCGTGCGTTTCATGGGGGGGGACGGAGCATACAGAGGGTACTGTAATGTAGCGTGTAGCGCAGGGGATCACCTTCACTACAGCAGCAATCTCAATAGGGATTATTTTCGGGGGAGGGCTTATTTTAGAGGAATCTTACACAGTAAGGGGAGGGCTTATTTTCAGGATAGGTCTTATTATTGGGGAAACATGGTAGTCCAGGCCTACACAACCTGGGCCAGCCCTCTACATTTTTTGCAGACCGCCTAAAATCCTTTGGCCAGCCGCAGGTTGTGCAGTGCTGGTCTAGTCCAACATCCTTCATTTCAACGATGAGAAAACTAAGGCCCAGAGACATTAAATTATTTACTCAAGGTTACACAGCAGAGCTGGGAGTAGTACCTCAGTTTCCAGACTATTGAAAGCATTTTATTCACACCTATATTTATTTTTTCTCTACCCAGATAACTATTATACTTATTTTGCAATTGAATAAACTGAGGAATAAGATATTCCTCTCCACCACAACCCTACCCCAACAAAATGTTTTTCCATCCAGCCTAGGACATTCAGTTCCTATTTCCTTAGAGCTTTGCTGTCATGTCAGAAAGATGTAAAGTCATCCCAGAAAGCTGGGTGACTTTAGAGTCCCTGAGACCACCAAGGAAAGAGAAAAGTTCAAAGGCAAGTGCTCCCAGTGCTAAAATCACTGCACCACACTTCTCTTCGCCTCCCTCACCCCACCTGCCCACCCTGCTCCTTTATTCTTGCTTTCTTTTCCCTTTCTCAGGTTGCCTACAGGCCTGGCTATTTGCTCAGAAGCTGGGCCATGTTTGCTCAGCTTTAATTCATTTTCATATTACCTGGAATATTTTCAGCTGCTCCTCTGGGTTTTGGGGAGAATTTCCAAAGGCAAGAGGCAAAGTGGGCTGGGAAGATAAATATGGCCTCCATGAACTTTGTACACAGCCCAGGAAAAGTGTTTACCTCATCAGCCTCTCTCCTCTCTGCCACCCTGGATGAAGCTACTCGATCCTCCAGTTTAGCAGTGCCTGCCTTTCAATGAATAAGTGCATGGGCTTCATTTTGTGCACACAAGAGACTCCACTCCAGGTCTCCTTACAGATGAGGTTTACTCAGGCAGCTCATTTGCTTAGGTTTCTAAAGAGTTTGACCAATGGTTTGCATGCAATTCTGTTCTTTCACCTACTGAAATGGCAGGTGAAAAGAAGCAATTCAAATTCAAAAGGATCAAGAGGGAGATCTCTATACACCGGCCCGCCTCCCTACCCCTACCCCCACCTCCCCTTGCCACTGGCATGGGATTTGGAGTGAAAGGACCTGTGTTCAAAGTCTAGCTAATGTGAACTTGGACCTAACATTTATATAGTGTTTTAAAGTTTGTAAAACATTTTTCATGCTATCTCATTTCAACCTCATGATAATCCTGTGAGGTGCTATTAGCCCTAATTTACAAAATAGGAAACTGACACTGAGAGAGATTAAGTGACTTGTCCAAGATCACACAGCTGGTAAGCATGAGGCAGGATGTGACCTCAAATCTACCTGACTCCTGGACCAGTGCTTTATCTTCACTGCCCCATCTCTCACATGACCACTACCTTGGATCTTCTTTTCCACCATGTCCCAGAAACTCATTGCTTGGAAAACCTCAACATCCTTTAAGATGTCTTCAATCTCAGCACTGCTCATCATGACCCTTTGTCTTTCTGATTGGCGGCTGAAGTCATGAACTCCAAAATCTCCTTTTCAGAAGAAAGTCCAGTTCAGAACATTTCATTTCTCATCTGGTTGCATTATTTTGGGATGTTTCTGATTTTTCCACCATGTCCCAAGTTGGGTGACTTCCCCTGTCCCTTCCCCTCTACTTTTCAGTGTTGTTTTTCCCCATTAGATTGTAATTTACTTGAGGGCAGGGGTCATCTTTCTCTTTTTATATTTGTATCCCCAGCTCTTAGCCCTGTACTTGCACATAGTGGGCTCCTAACAAATATTTATTGACTGACAGATTGCTTTCAAATTGCTTTAAGTCATTTAACATCCCTGGGGTTCAGTTTTCTCCTTTAAAATTCAGGGATTGGGCTAAATTATCACTGTTTCTTTCCAGCTCTAAAGCCTGTTTCATTCTTATAATGATGATAGATTACATCTCTAGTATCCGATGATTGCAAAGAGTTTTACTTATGTTATTTCATTTGATTCTCATGGTAATCCTGTACAATGGTAAAAGGATTATTATCCTCATTTAACAAATCCAGAATCGGAGGTAGGAGGTAAAGTGACTTGCTCAAGGTTATACAACTAATTAAACGGCAGAACAAGGACTTGAATTCAAGTTTTCTCATTGTAAGTCTAGTGCTCTTTTCATACTCCCCAGGGCTTCCCAGGGCTATGCCCAAGTTCAAGGCCAAGTGTCCTACAAAATAGAACCCATTAGCTGAGCTCTACCATAGATGAGCAGGAGAGACAGAGAGCTCCTAACTCACAATAACATGTGTTTCATCTTTTCTATCATTCTGTTTTCCTTAGTCAGAGCTACAGAAGCATCATGTTTGGACAGAAACATAACAAGAGTCTGAAGAAACACTCTACAACTTCAAGACCTTGGTCTGAAAGAAGAAAGACATGACAGCCCACTTCTCCAGAGAAACAGCATCAGAAAAATGGTACTATTGCTCTTTCCCTTACAAAAGCTAATATCTAACACATATTCCATGGCTAAGCCCAGAGCCGAAAGCTGGAAATTCCATTCCCTTCAATTAAACAAGTCTTTATTAAAGGACTGCAGTGTGCCAGGCCCTGTGCTCAGTGATGGAGAGGCAAGGATAAAAGCTGAATGGGGCCTGCTCTTCTCCTGAAGATCAACATGTACACAAAAAAAAGAAATAAAAGATAATGAGGAGTATACTAAAAATGAGGGAGATCAGAAAGCCTTTGAGTTGGGGTTGGTAGCTAAGTTGAGGCTTGAACTTGAGGCTGAGAGCTGAGGATCTCTGCCTATTCCCAAGATTGCATGCACCACCATCTCCACCATCACCCATAATAAACTCCACCATCGCATTTCCCATATAGATCAGAAGAGTATTTTACACATAAGACATTTAATAAATTTTGGATTAAAGAATGGAACTATATGTATATGTATATATACATACACTGGGACATATTACTACAATGCATATAAAATGCATTCATTTATTCCTTCAGTTAACAACTATTTATGGAGTGCCCGGGATAGGCAAAGTAACCCCAGTGCTGGGGCAGGTGTGGTAGGCAAAGGGAGTTAACAAAGAAAGGGTCCTTGCCCCTTCCATTTAAAGATCAGAGGAACATAGATTTAGAGTTGGAAAAGACAAAAACGGATCACCTGGTCCAAACCCCGTCATTTTACAGATGAGGAGCTAAGGTGCAGAGAAATTGAAAGCCATTCCCTAAGGTCACTAAGATAGAAGAAGGAAAAACTGCTTCCAGTTGGAATCAGAGAAGACTTCCTAGACTCCTTTGAGCTCTGAACACAGCAGGTAAAGCTGATGAACACCCCCCAGGTGAAGGGACCATGTATACAAACAAATAGCTGAAAGCTTTATGACTAAAGATTCTTCCATCAAAGAAGTGGCTGAAGGGGAATGAAAGGGGGACTATGCTCAGTGACATTTGTCCCCTGTGCCTGCTTTATGTGACTGAATCACAGCCTTAAGAGCATCTTGTTATTATCCTTCTTAATAATAACAGATACCGTAGAGCATTTTGCTGTTACTACTTTATGTACATAACTTTGCCTGATATTCCCATTAACCCTGGAAGGGTAGGTGCCAGAAATATCCAAATTTTCACTTTATAGATGAGTGAATTTGGCTTCAGAAAGGCTAGTTTGTTGAACATCACAACAGAGTTACAAATGATAGAATCAGGACCCAAATCTTGGTCTTCTGACTCCCAAAGACTACAGGATATGCTCTTCTATAATTCTAGACCTTATAAGTACAGATGAGCTGGAGAAAAGAAAATATTTCTAGAGGGTAAGGGATTCATCCTGATTCAGAAGCCATCTTATCAGAGGATAAGACCCCAGGTGTCCTATCCCAAATCTCAATGAGTCAGCTTTCCAGAAACACTATCTTGTCATCCTCACTGCCTTAGACACAACCAACAATTCTCCCCACTTAAAATGATCAGCCTTTGCCTCCACACAATTTATTTTAAATGTTCTAGGAGGGAAAAAGAAGCTAAAAGGGTTACTCATTATTTGTCAGCTTTAATAAAAGGCTCAGAATGACTCTGACCCCCTAGTGTTCTTAGGGGTTTGTTATTGTGGTGCCTTGTCAGCCCATGGCTTAGCTACCCCAGGCATCAGATATTAGGAAAACAAGAGCAGATTTTATTAACTGAACTGAGAGAACAGCCTGGCTCGGCCTGCATGGGGCTCCAAGGGAAAAGAAAATGAGTAAATGTGCACATCTTATTTTCATGTAAACCAGACCTGAATAACAGCACCAAGTTGGCATGACTATATTTCTGGGCAGTTCCATGAGGAACGAAGAACTATCTCTGGACTGCAGGCAAAGAGCAGGATCTAGAAGGAGGAGATTATGGGATTTAGAGTCTTTTTATTCCCTTTTCACAGTCATGAAATAACTGCTCATTCTGTTTCTAACTCTACCTTCTCCAAATTCCCATAAGGGAGCACCTCTTGCCTATGGTGTATAATGGAAATCCAGATCTTGGTTAGCAGAGCCCAGTATAAATATTCTAGTATGTTCAAGAGACCTCAGATCATTCACTTTTATCATTTCATTTGGAAGGTAGCACAGCCAACTGTGAAACTCACCTACAATATCCACCCAAACTCAGATGCAGCAATTTGCAATAAGGGAAATGCTGGTAGTGCTTTGAAGCTGCCCATGGCTAAACTTCATTTAGAGGAAGAGGGTGGGGTTAACATCAAGGGATGCAGTCATTCATCATGATCAAGTATGCAAGCTCAGAACTAGATCAGCACTCCTCTTCTCCCAAATCTAGCTTGACTTCAAACTGGGTCTCCTGCTTCCCCTGTGGATCTCATTGACACCACATTGTCAGCCTACTCTTCCAGTCCTCAGACACTCTCCCTGCCTCAGGCCCCTGTTTAATTTGCATGCTCACTACTCTAGTAGTTGAGATTTTACTCGAAACAGCTCTCCTTTTGTTCGTGGCCAATCATGAACTGAGTCCTATTCGTCAAGCTTAAGCTTTTGAGAACTCAGCCAACAACATGGCAGACTCTCAGCTATAGCCCTCAGCCAGCTATTGCCACTGGTTAACCTCTTAGAAGTACCAAGGGAATAATACTTGTGGGTCTTTCTCAAACCAAACTGACCTCTGAAAGGCTTCACCCGATACATGGGATATGAATGGCTGAAGGAAAGGAGAGCGGCTAAATAATGGTGCCCTGTCCCTTCCCAAACTTCCTTTCCTGGGAAAGGAAAAAAGCTCCCTTCGATGAACATCAAGAGCACTAAAGAAAGAATGATGAGTAAAGAGTTCCACTTAAAAAAATGTTCTCCTCCCACAATTCAAATTGTAGACCAAGAAAACCTCACTTGTCTTTCCAAACAAAGAATGGCAAATTGCTAGTTGCAAAATAAAGATTTTTCCAGGGTATTAGCTGTCCTCTCATCACTCTCAACTCCATGAACCAATTAAAAAGAGTCTGGGCCACAAATGAATGAGCCTTCCTCTCAGGCTGGGAACACATACTGAATGATACTAGGCGTGGGGCAATTAGAGTGGATATTCAGTGGAGAAAAAAAGATCTGTGAATGCCATGTTAAGTCAGAAATTAAAATCCCCTAAAGCCTCCAGCTTTAAGTACAGTGCCTTCAATGTCAGGTAGAGAAGTGGGAAACAGGATCTGCAAAGATTAACTCGCCCTTCGCTAGAGCTGCTCATGTCCCTACACAAGGAGAAGCACAATTTGAGCTTTAGGTGAGTAAGAAAAGGATGCTGGAATCAATCTTTTCTCTTCTCAGAAAAGCATGAATTGGTGATAGAATCATTCTTAGATGTAAAGCTGACTTAAGTCCATTGAAATCAACAAACACAAAGATGCTACGCTGTTTGGACACAGGAAACTAGTTGTTAAGAGTGAGAAGTTAGGGGCGGCCAGGTAGCACAACGAGTAAGAGCACCAGAACACATGGATCGAATCCAGGCTCAGACACTTAGCACTCACCCAGAAACACCTGGCCGTGTAACCTTGAGCAAGTTACTTAACCCCGATTGCTTTAAAAAAAAAAAAAAAGAGTGAGAAGTTATATTGGTAGAGTAGTGAACTGGTCCAACCATTCTGGAAAACAAACTATGACCCCCCCCAAAGGCCCTAACTGTTTATACCTTTTGATCTAGCAAAATCTCTAGATTTTGTAGAATCTAGACTAATGTAGAAGGTCAGAGAGAGAAAGTTCCACATATATGAAGGTTTACAGCAGCAATATTATTTTTAATTTTCTTTTAATATTTTATTCCTCCATTACATGTAAAAACAAGCTTTTAACATTTGTTTTTTTTTTCTTTTAAATTTCGAGTTCCAAATTCTCTCCCTCCCTTCCCTTCCTCTCTTCTTAAGATGGTAAGCAATCTGATATAGGTTATACATGTGCAATCATGTATAACATATTTCCATATCACTTATTTTGTAGAAGAAAACTCAAACCAAAAGAAAGAGCAAAAAATAATCTGTATTCAAACTTCATCAGTTCCTTTTCTGGAGGTAGACAGTATTTTCATGAGTCCTTTGGGATTATCTTATACTGCTGAGAATAGCCAAGTCATTCATAATTGTTCATTTTATAATGATGCTATTACTGTATACAATGTTCTCCTGGTTCTGCTCACTTCACCAATCCATGTAAGTCTTTCCAGGTTTTTCTGAAATCATACTGCTCATCATTTCTTATAGCACAATAGGGTTCCATTACATTCATGTCCCACAACTTGTTCAGCCAATCCCCAATTGATGGGCATTCTCTCAATTTCCAATTCTTAGCTACTACAAAAAGAGCTGCTATAAATACCCTTGTACAAGGGTGGCTAGGTGGCACAGTGAGTAAAGTGCTGGCCCCGAAGTCAGGAGGACACGAGTTCAGTTCCAGCCTCAGACACTTAACACACACACACACACACAAACTAGCCGTGTAACCTTGGGCAAGTTACTTAACCCCAATTGCCCTCCAAAAAGCAAAATAAATAAAAATAAATGAACAAATACCCTTGTACAAGTAGATCCCTTTCCCTGTTTTTTTTTTAAAGACTTTTTGGGATATTAGCCATATTATTCAATATTGTTTTAGACTATTTAAAATAACTAAATAATATGTATACCTGCCAAAACAGATGCAGGAACTATATAAATATAAATGCAAAACACTTTTTATATATACAAATAAAGTTAGATCTTAATAACTGAGGTAATATTTATTGTTCATGGGTAGGTAAAGCCAATATGATTCTTTTAAATAACAGTTTTACCTAACTAATCTCTTTATACAATGCTATCTCAATTAAATTACTAAAAAAATTATCTTACTGAGTTAGAAAAAATAATAACAGAGTTCATTTGAAAGAATAAAAGGTCAGGAACTTCAAAGAAACCAGGGGGAAAGGATATAAAGGAACCAGATTCAGTAGTATCAGACTCTAAACCATATTATAAGGTAAGAGCATTGTTGAAGTATAAAATGGAAAATTTTAATTATCTTAAATTAAAATTTTCTTGTATAAATAAAAAGTGTACAGGCAAGAATAGAAGGAATGCAGAAAATTGGGGGAAATCTTTCATAAACAATCTTTCAGACAGAACGTGATAGGGTTGGAATATTGCTATAGTGTAGGAAATGATGAGCTGGTTGATTTAGAAAAGCATGGAAAGACTTGGACTTGTGAAGGAAGATGCTATCCACCTGCAGAGAAACAGATGACAAGTAGAAACAAGCATAGTATGGTCTTATGTATATATATATGTGTCTGTTCACAGAGATCTCTCTGTGTGTATGTGTATATGTGTATACACACACATTTATAAATATAAACATATATACATACATGCTTATGTATGGATATATATGTATATATGTGTGTACATATCTATATAGAGTTTAATATGTCTGCCTCTATATATAGATAGATATAGCTCTGTACTTAATTGTAACCTTGGGGTGGAAGGGGGAGAAAAATTTTTAAAGTGCACAGCAGAGAACAAAAAGAAACCTACAGGGAAGCAAAGCTGGACAGCTTTGAAAACAATATGTAGTATTTATTTTTGAATTTTATTATTTATTTTATTTTACTATTTATTCCAATTTATTGAAATGGAATTTATTATTTCATATTGAATACCCACTTATGTTTTGCTGTGCACATGGAAATATTTTTTCCACTCCTTTTCTTATTTCATATTTAAATTTAGAATAAATTTTAAAATTTTCAAAAATAAAATACATAGGATAATCAAGAAAAAAAACTTTTTGGGATACAGACCTAGTACTGATATTGCTGGATCAAAGGATATGCATAGTTTGACAGTCCTTTGGGTATAGTTCCAAATTGCTCTCCAGAAATGATCGGATCAGTTCACAACTCCACCAACAGTATAGCAGCAATTTTTGTAGTAACAAAGAAATGGTAACAAAATGAGTGTCTACTGATTGGGCAATTGTTGAACAAATTGTAATATGTAAATGTAATGGAACATGATTGCAATGTAAGAAATTATAAGTATAGAGAATCTAGAGCAAACTTAGGATTTTTTGTAAGAATTATAATGGCTACAATTTATGTAAAAGGAAGCAATACTAAACTACTTCAAAAGTCTGATAAAAGCAGGAATGCAGTTAAGAAAACTGATGGGGAACTATTCTTCTAGCCTCTCAGCAGAGTTGGTAAACCAAATGTGAGGAGCAATGCATGCATTTTCCAGCATGGCCAATGTGTTCATTTGTTTTGTTTTGTTTATTTGTTATGAGAGGGTTTTGTTCAGGGCAGGAGATGGGGGATTCAGGGGAAAGTGATAGTGACGTAAAAATCAAATAAAAGAATATCAATAACACTTTTTTTTGGTTCAGTGGAAAACAATGTAGACAACCAGAAAAAAAAAAGATGAGTACTTGACAGCAGTGGGGTTCTTCAACCCCAAATTCCTATTGCTCATAAAGTAGCCAAGGACTTCCAGGAGATTCCACCACTTGCCAACCCATCTAATAGAGCCCTTTGGGATCTCATCCAAACACTAAGATCCCTGCCATGGGAACATGCGTATTCTAGCCTGTATCCTTTCTGACAAATTCTTCTACAATCTGAACTGTGTTCAAACAGATGAGTACAGACTGGAAAAACATCATGTTCCATTTTACCTAGGCATTTCTGCAGTCTTATCCTTTGGTGTTGTCCCTTGGCATTGTCCATTGCCCATCTCCATCACATATTTAACAAACAGTGGGGTACTGTTAGTAGATACTACTTCAGAGTTGCTGCTATCATTGAATTTGTTTGGTTCAGTGAATGTTAAGAGTCATTCTGTATCTCCTTATCCCAACATTAATTGTAGACTGTGCTCCATGATTATGAAACAGAATTAAATGACATGCCAAATTAAAGAGTTATTTTTTCTAATAAATATTTTGCATAGGATGTGTTTATAATAGCATCAATTATTTATACTGTCATATAGAGAAAGCATAAATATAAAGAGAGGGCTCAGATTGTTGCTGTAGAAGAAATAATGAACATTTCCATCAGGATGATGAATACCTGCAGTCTCACTTTGGGTCGAGGTGGGGGGATGGACAGGGACATCTCATGAACAAATCTTCAATGAGTCTTGTTGCCAGAGCTTTTGAGAGTGGAATATGTTAAAAATGAAAGTGACTACAGAAAGTTTAAATATTTAATAACTGCATTAATTCTTATTCACACTTTCTTTATTTTTCAGATTAAAAATTTACAAGAATCCCCATCCCTTTCATCCTCCTTTGCCACCGCAGGGTAACATGTTCCCAGGAACACTGTGAGCCGCACCAAGGAGAGGACGGCTCCCTGGAGCCGGCTTCCCCTGCTACAGCCCTCACAGTAGTGCCAAGGTGACTGAGAATACCAAAGCCACTTCCTGGCTGCTATTGCTCTGGCCCTGGCAAGGGCAGGAGAGTCCCCAGAAGCATCACAGCTACTCTGTGAGCTCAAAATGTGGTATTCATCTGAGCAGACCGACAGCCTGTGCATCTGGGCAATGCAACGTACTTCTGGGTCCCTGCCATTTCGGGGTTGAGTTCTAAGTAAAAAATGGGCAACCTGACCTATATTTCCCCCCTAAATTTTGCTGGGAATGAGGCTGAAGACTAGAAGGGAACTATAAATGATAATTAGGCTAGATATCATAATTTTCTGACAGAGAGAGTGGCCACAGTGACATGCACGAATGACTTTGGATGCTCCTTCCACATGAACTCACACCCTTGATTCAGCTGAGTGGGCCCTCACATACTACTCTAGCCAAGTCAGCTCAGCTCTGATAGCTGACCCCTAAACAACACACTTCCCCTTCATCAAAGAGTCCCAATCAAGTCAGACAGAAATGGAAGAGAGACAGCTGGGCAGAACTGACTAAAGTTCTTTTAAACCCACTTCCTGATTTCTGTTAGGCTAACCTGCATGGCTAGCCAGTGGAATGTATTCAGAGTGGTTATGTCCAGTCCAGAGCTGGGAGCCAGGGGTCCGAGCTCTTTCCTCAGCTTTGGCCAGCCCTCAGTGTCCTTGCTCAGTAACCTTCTCTGAGGCAGGAGATAGGGGACATTTAGTCACTTAAGGCAGCCACGGAATGGTGGGACCCTTAGAGGGCAGCCACTCCCCAAATCCCTTTGTCCCCCCAGCTTTTAATTGTCAGAGACTGGCAGGATATTCTCTTCCTTCTTACTCTTGCCCATGCTCCCCCTTCTACCTCCACCCTCAATCACTTACCACAAATTCCTGTACAAAACACCTTCATAAACACAGTGCTGATTAGTTCCTCACTCTAATCAGGCCTCTGCTCAGACAATTCCCTCCCCCCCAAACCTCCCCTCCTGCCCACACCACCACTGAGCCACAAAGGGAGTACAAGCCAGCAGTTTATGGCTGTATGTGTGCATACACACACACACACACACACACACACACACACACACACACAGTCATCTCCTGAAATACTAAACAGGAAATTGTCCATGGTAGGGATCTGAGCTATCAGTTTGGCTCTGAGAAGTCCTTGGCTTGAGTGTGTATGTGTGGGTTTGGCTTTCTTTAATATTTTTATTGAAGGCTTTTCTTTTTCCTTATTTTTTTGAGGGGCGGGAGACACATTATTGTCAAGTATATACTGAAGCCCATCTACCTCTTTAAATAACAGCAGAGTTAGAAATAATATCGCCTTTATGTCCAGAGAGCACAGTCCTTCTGGGTTGCCCAGCACCTTGTTCCTTCCCCAGACATGAATGAAAGTCTCCTTCTGAAAAATCAAGAGTCCCAGCCAGGAACAGAAAAAGTAGCCACTCAAAAGTGGTATCTTCAGCCTTCTGTACCAACATACCTCACCTCTTTCATTGTGAAGACCGAGGTACTATCAGGCAAACACACAAATTCCCACAAAGAGTTAAAAGGTCATCTAAAAGAAATCAAACAAGACTGCCCATCACACACACTTTTTCTCATTACCTACCTCCCCTGGTTGAGCAAATAAGAAGATATTCGAGGGTCAAAGATAAGTACAAGAAATTGACTTAACTCTTAGCAAAATGAGGACACAAATCATTGTGGGAGAAGATTAAGGAATGAACCCCTGAAGCTGATGATTAAGATGATAGAAGTAATGATAACAATACTTTGAATGGCCTTTCTTCCAAAAAACCCAAAGTTATTTGCATAATCCAAAAGAAACAGCTGCTAACCCCTTTGCATAGAAGAGAAAGCACAATCCTAATGAGTTATTTTCTCTTTGCCTTCTCTTTCTTTCATTTCCCCTAGGAAAACCAATGCAAGAATATGAAGCATAATGTCTTCCTCTGTTTCCCTATGACCAAGCCTCAAGAACTGAGTAGGTGTTTAAGAAGCAGTTGAGGAAGGGAAATGGTGAGGCTCTTGCTGTTCTGGAGACCCAGAAGCCACTGAGTAGTTTTCCTGATAGAGAAAAGCATAGGGAGGGGTGGCCAGGTGTCGCAGTGAGTAAGAGCACAGGCCCCAGAGTCAGGATAACCTGGGATCAAATACGGACTCTGATACTTAGTACCACACCCAGAAATAACTGTCCGTGTAACCTTGAGCAAGTTACTTAACCCCAATTGCTTAAAAAAAAAAAGAGAGAGAGAGAAAAGCATAGGGTGTAGGGAAGGGCCTTTTAAAAATTGGATGTATATGCTTGAAGACCCTAAAAAAAATGTAGACATTAACAGTCAGTCAGAGACTTACTTGGCTCAGAGTCTGGTTGGATAAGAATTGACAAGAAGGGGGAAGAATAAAACCCAAATGTTCTTATTTCTTATGGAGAGGATTATGAAATGGAGAATCTCCATTGAAGTTTTTTACTGCAAAAAAAATAAATAAATAACAAACAAGCAAAAAACTGAGCAGTCCCCAGAAGAGCTCTCTCCCTCTAGCTGACCCATACAAGGAAAATAACAAAACTTCCTTAGGGGAAGCAAAGGGACCAGCAGAGGAGAAAATCATCTGAGCTCAATTCCCTCTGAAGAGAAGTACATTGTGCATCTGGAGACTTCTCCTGAGAGGCCACATGGCACTTTAGTAGATAGAGTGAAGGACTGAGAGTCTGGAGACCTGGTTTCTAGCCCCAGTTCCAAGTTTAACTACCTGGGTAATCTATAGTAAGACATTTCATCTCTTTGTGCCTTCGCTTCTTCATCTATCAAATGAGACAATGATCCTTGGCCTGGTCACCTTAAAGGATTGTTGTAAAGATTTTGTGAGGTGACACTTGGAAAAACCCTCTGAAAAGTTCAAAGTGCCACAATAATGAGGTGTTTTCTCGCTAAGGGCCTCTTTGGGGCCTTTTCCAGAGTAGAGGCTAGAGGCAGGAGTACTGACTGCTAGAGCTCCCAATGTTCTGCCCAATGACTAGGAGCAGGGGAATTTGTCTAGCCCTGTCTCAGTAGGCTGACCGGGTCTGTGAATGAGCAGGATTATTATTAACCTATAGTTAAGAAGCCTTAGTTATCCATAGAATGTCTACCTTCTGAAGAGGATGGGCTGGTAGATCCTTCCTCTCTAACCTTTTATAATATTTAGGATAAGCAAAAGACCTTACTGTCTAGAGCTTCCCTACAGGGAGGAAGGAAGGAAGGAAAGACACGAGCATTCATTAAATACCTATTACATTCCACTATATACAGCATTCTGCTAAGCACTTCACAATCAAGGAAACTAAGACAGAGAGGTTAAGTTGCTTAGCCAATCACAAAGGTAGACAAGTGTTTGAGGCTAGATTTGAATGTAGGTCTTCCTGCTCTATCCACTGTAGCACCTGTGAGACCCACATACTGTGGCTGCTGTTCTTCCTACCGATTCTTGAAATGGGGTTGGGAGTGTGTGTGTGTGTGTGTGTGTGTGTGTGTGGTGCTCATACAGAGAAGACAGGGGAAGAACAGGTTTCAGGCACCAGTGAGTCAGCAGAAAGTATAAAACAAAGAGTCTCTTACAGGTCTTCTACGATCCCAGGATTTAGGGTATAAGCATTTATGCTGCACACTTACCCTTACAGGATTGGCCATGTCTCCCTATGTCTATGTATGAGGTGTGAGATTGAAAAGGTTAACCTAAATCCTTTTCTGAAACCTAGGAGAAAGTCTTTGGATATAACTATCGAGTAGAGACAAAGCATCTTTCTTCTCCTTTCAAAAAGTCCAGGGTATGAATGAATCAGGGGACTGAAGGCGGGGAGGGAGAAGGAGGGCTAGGGAGAAAGGGAGGACCTAAGCAGACTGCAAAGTGGAGAGCCACTCAATAGAGTCAAGAAGTACTACAGTGTAACAGGAGATCAAGGACAGAAAAAGAGCTTGGCTGCTTCCCACAGTGATCTGGAGCCTTCTCTCCCCGGGACCTCCTAGACAATGGAAATTGAGTTCTGGCTTTCCATCTCAGGGCAGCTCAGGCTGAAGGCAGCAATCATGTTCCATCTCTATCCCTGACCTCAGTATCCCCACTTGTCAAGTACAGGAATCTATGGCTCTTCCCAGGGAAGGAATTGACACAGGGAAAGGCCCAGGAAGGTCCCAAAGGGCAAAACCCTCAAGGAAATAGCATCATCGGAGCATCTTCATTCCAAAATCAGAAACCTGAATTGGTGACCAATAGTAGAAAAATAAGGTCTGAGCTACAAAAAAAAAAAAAGGTTCTTGGTCTTTGTCATAGCCCTACCTCTCTTTGTGAGACATGTTATTTTTTAGCATCCTAAATCAAGTAATCAAGAAAACCCTCCTCTTCTGAACATCTTTAGGAAGAGGTTAATGCATCCAGGCCAGGACCAGTCCTGCCCAGAGATATGGGGTAAACTAGATGATTTGCTAAAGGCCTGAAGAATGAACAACTTTCATTCACTAATTTTCTATATGAACTGGAACACACACACACACACAGAGGCACCCCATGGAAAGCAATGTGTGTGAGGTGATCTCTTTGGAGCTCCCAGTGGCATTGGAGAAGTTAGGAGGCAGCAAAGAGATGAAAAAGAGACGATGGCTTCCCTGCCTTCTCTGGGGGGCTTGCCTCCTAGCTCCTGGTCTATGAGTCCTGCCAAGGCAGCTGTTGTCCAGACAAAGAGCCAAATCTCCTTCCAGCTAGGCCAGCCCTGAGAGGGTGACAGGACAGGAGAAGGATGGGAGGTCTGAAAGGATGGAGAAAGGAAGAGTGCCAAGACAGGAAGAGAGTCTACAGTTATTGGCCTCCTTGTGCATTTGCTGAAGTTCAAACAGGCTAAGACCTCGGGGTTAGGACAAGAGGAGAGGAGAGGACAGATAGCCACTTTCCATAGCCCCCCTCCTCGCCCTCAGGCAGCCTCCTCCCCTCCAGCCTTACTCCTTAGCCACATGCCCTTGGGCTGAGCTAACTCCAGAACCCGGCTGAGTAGGGGAATTGTTCTGAGAAAGTGGCCCGTTGGCTGGTTGCTATGGAAACCGACATACCACAGCTCTGACCCCGGAGAGGTTTAGCACGCTCCCCCAGCAGGGATGCCAGCAGCTGGACTGCAGCTGTTACGGCATAAGTGGGGGCTGGAGCAGCAGCCAGCAATCCCTGCTGCTTGACTAAGCCAGTCCCTTTGGCCTACCCCCACCATTCCTTCCCTGGTTCCTCCCACCCCAACTCCCACACACTCTTCCCTCTTCTGAAGCAGAGAAGGGAGAGGCTATGTGCGCCCAGGGAAGCTCTGGACAGATAGACAGTTCAGCTTCAAAGTTAGATTTTCCTCTGTGTCCTCAGGACATCCTATTTCTGAAGTACCATGAATCCCAGAATTGTAGAATTGGAAGGGACCTTACAAGTCATGTAATCCAATTTCTTTACTTTACGGATGAAGAGACTGGGACTGAGAAAAGTGAAAGATGAACTAAAACTCAGGTTACCCCTGTTCCAATCCAGTACTGTTCTATCCCACCAATCCAACATTCACTTGAACTGATAGATATCATAAGGACATACAGATTTACCCAGGCAAATGTGTTTAACCAATACCATCCATCCTCTTAGACACAGAGATTAAAAACAGGGCAAGAGAAAACTGAAGGTGTGGACTTATAAAAAAGAGCTAGAGAACTCTCAAGAGAAAGACACAGAAGGAGGGAGAGAAAATAAAGATGGGAAAAGCAAGGGAAAAATGAGAGAAAGTCAGAGGCAGAGAAAGGTGGAGAAAGAAGTGCAAGAGAGACTGAAGCGTCAAGAATAAGGGGCATTGAATGGGACAGGCCACTTCTTTCCCCAACCTTCCTCAAACGAGCAGGAATTGGAAGAAAAAATTGTGGGATA
>NW_027187419.1:37842265-37859429 GCF_028583685.1 Petaurus breviceps papuanus | reverse complement strand
TTGAGTTTCCCAAGTGGCCTCTAAAACAAACACAGTCAACCTTCCTCCCCATAGCAATGTGAAACTGCAGGGCTCTGGCCAAGCTAATCTGAGCTGGGATACTAAATAAACACCCCAAAGGCAAGGAGAGGTGAGATAACTTTCACACCGAAGCTGAGCCTGTATCAGTCATCCATCAGCAGTGGCCAGAACCATAGGCCTCTTATTTATTCCTCCTATATACTCTGTCTCTTCCTCCATTCATTCTGCCACTCATCCTTAAAGCCTCCAAGGTCATCACTCTGGCCTGCCCCTGATAGAACTTTAGCCAAAGAAAGGGGACATAAGGAGTGGGGGGCTTCAGCCTTCCAGTTTCCTCTTCTCCTGGTACCCCATTCTCCATGCACAGCTCTGCCCAACCCCCTTCTTTCCACATACAGAACTGGGTCAAAATCTGAAGGAACTTGTGAGCAGACTTCCCAGCCTCCCCTCCTAGAGTGTGCCCATCTCACTGCTCACGATTAATTAACACCCTTTTTAATACACTTCCCCTCCAGCCACCCCAAAATATTTGGTTGCAGGCCACTGGCGGACTGCTTTGTATCCTCTCGTCCTTTCAAGCTGTTGGGAAGTTGTTCTCGTTATGAAGGCTTCGCTCCACAGACACCAGGACTCCGAGAACAGCTCGGGAATGTGCCAACATCATTACACTCAATAATTGAAGACCTGGCTCTGAGATGGGCCGGCAGATTGCTTTTGCACTTACCACCTTTTTAATAAAAATTTGGTATCTCAGGTGAGTTATTTATATTGTGCTCTCAGTTCCGACAAGGACAATATTAGAGTTGTAGGGCTGCTCTTCTGGATCCCCCTCCCTCTACTCCTGTGCACAATACAGGTACGTAATTTATGGACACTTAGCCTTGAAACTGGTGAGAGGAAATCGACATTGGATGGCTTTGGGAAATTCTCACTCAGCCAATCAATCAGCCAACATCTCTCTTAAGTGCAAAAGCCAGAAGTATGAAACAAGTTACCTCCCTTCAAGATGCTCACAGTCTCATTGGGGAGACAGGACTAACTCCCATGAATCAGAGAAAAAAAATTACTAAAGGATGTGGTCTCCATGGCAATAAGAATTTTGGCCACTCCCAATCCCTAGAGTACTTGCTCTGACAATAGATTGCTGGTAAGGGACAAAAACTGATTTTAGGAAGCCAGTCAGATGCCACAGTCTCACAGCCCCTTCACATCAGACCAAAAACATTAAAATGCTAGGAATGGCCTTCACGTCGTCTCATTTTGAAGAGACGGGTAAGTAGCCATGCTATTTGCCTCTCAGCCTCTCTAAACCACATTCCAAAGTGACAGATAGGGCACAAGTGCAAATTTATTCTCTATAGTCCACATTTTGACAATTAATCCCATAGGATCATGTAATAACAACTGACATTACAAAGTATTTTAAGGAAGGCAGAGGGTTTTGTGTACATTATCTAAGCTGATCTTCACAGCAGCCCAAGAGGAGAATACTACAGTTGTTTTGATCCTTGTTTTATAGATGAGGATACAGGTGTTAAAAGGTGTAAGTGATTTGATGAAGGTTACATGGCTAGGAAGTATCAGAAAAGATTTGAACCAAGGTCTTCCTGACTTCAAATCCACCATTCTATTCACCATACCACTATTATTTTTTTTCACGTCTGTAAGCCTTGTTTTCCAATGAGGGCAAGAACTATGTCTTAAAATTTTTCTATCTTTTCCCACCATGCTGGAGAGTTTTACACACACACACACACACACACACACGTATGCATATATATTTGTATATATATATACATATACACATATATACATAATACACATACACATATATAAATACTTGTTGAATTAACAGGCTTATCTTCTACATCAGGGTCCAAACTAAAGTTGCTTTGTATACCTGAGAATGGCTTATTTAACTGTTGTTGGAGGAGGTGGTAGTTTGGAATACTGCAAATGTTACAACAGTCTATGCAATTAATTCATTATCAGGGAGGAAAATCCCCCAAAATTGTATTGCCATTTTGTAGTTGGACAGTGAAGAGGCAGTAAACAAAAATTGCCCTGAACAGACTAATAAAAACATGCACAACCCTGTGTTAAAGTGGAATGAAAAGGGAAGTCAGCAGAGAAGAGGCTGTGTTGTGAAAACGTCATTTGAGAAGTTAGGTTGGCTCTAGAGTCAGCTCCCCAAAAAGTTAGATCAGCCTAGAAAATGTTGGTTCCTGGGTCCAAGGAACAGGGAATTGTGGTTCCTTCCCCTAGGAAGGGGAAAAAAAGGCCTGGTCTCAAGGATAACCTTTAAATCACCACTGGGGGGCAGGGGAGGCAGTGGATACAGGAACATGATAGGTCAGCCTTAGATTGAACTGTCTAGGAAAAGAAGGATGATTGGTTTGAGGGCTGGAAGAGACCTCAGGCAGCTCTTAACCTTTCTTTGTGTCATGGATCCCTTTAGCAATCTGGTGAAGTCAAACGAACCCCTTCTCAGAATAATGGTTTTTAATGCATAAAACACATAGGATTGTAAAGGAAACAAATTATATCAAAATACACTCGTCAAAAATTTTTTTAAAGTTCATAGGCCCCAGGTTAAGAAGCCCTGATCTAGGTCAATCTCCAATTTTTTCAGATGAGGAAGGTGAGGAACTATGCTTATCCTTGTACTAACACTTTTATTAATAATATGGATAAAGGCAGTGATGACATGCTTATCAAACTGGCAGATGACACAGAGCTAGGAGGCTAGCTAACACAGTGAATGACAGTCAGGATCCAAAAGGAAGGATCTTGACAGACTAGAACACTGGGCTGAATCTAATAAGGTGGAATATAATGAGGACCAATCAATCAAGCAACAAACATTAAATGTCTAGTGTGTGCTTGGTGCTTGGCATATAGAAGTGAGACAGTCTCCACCATAAAGGATGTCCTGTTGTGGAGGAGGAGAAGGGGAACAACATATTCACAGATGAATTAAAAGAGGTATAAAAGATTTACAGACTATAAACATTCTTCAAATCACTAATAGCAAGAGGAATGGAAATTAAAACAATTGTGGTTTCAACTCACCAAAGAGCTGACCCTCCCCCCACCCCAACAGAAAAAGGAACCATCAATAGTGGAGAAGCTTTGAAAAGACAGGCATACTAATACACTCTTAGTGAAGCTGATATTTGTCCAACTATCCTGGACATCAATTGGAAATTAGACAAGATAAATAAATAAATTTTCTATATCTTTTGGTCTTGCAATCCCATTACTGGGCATATATACCAAGAAGGTCAAAGACAGAAACAAAGGTCCAATATGTACCAAGATATTCGTGGCACAACTCTTTGTGGTAGCCAAGAAATGGAAAATAGAGTGGTTGCCAAGCAGTCAAGGAATGTCTGGGAAAAAAATAAACAAATTGTGGTAAGTGTAACATATTATCTTTATGGAATAAGAAATGCTGAAAAAGGAAGTCGGAGAAACATAAGAAAATTTTATGAACTGATAGAAGAATGAAATAAACAGAACCAACAGAATAAACATTAGGAACAAGATAGGGAAGGTGTGGCTAGACCACAGTTTGGAAAAGATCTGAGGTTTTTTGGTGAATTATTCAACAATGTGATGTAGCAGACAAAAAAGGCAAAGTGGATCTTGGATGCATTAAGAGAAACACAGCTTCTTTTTGTGGTGGCTAGGAATCGGAAATCAAAGGGATGCCCATCAATCACAGAACGGCTAAAAAAGTTGATGTAATGGAATATTATTGTGCTATTAAGAAATGACAAGTAGGAAGATTTCAGAAAACCTGGAAAGACTTACATGATGCATAGTGAAGTGAACAGAACCAGAGGAACATTGTACATAGAAACAGCAATATTGTTCAACTGTGAATGACAGCTATTCTCAGCAATAATATTATCCGAGACAATCTCAAAGAACTAATGACAAAGCATACTATCTACCTCCAGAGAAAGAACTGATATTGTTTGAATACAGATTGAAACATGCTATTTTTCACTTTAAAAATTTTTTTATTAGAGTCCAGTACAAAATGACTAATATGGAAATATTTTACATAATTACACATATATAACCTATCTAATTGCTTACCATCTCAGGGAGGGGGGAAGGGAGGAAGAGAAGGACAGAATTTGGAGCTTAAAATCTTAAATAAAAATGTTAAAATTGAAGGGAGAGAGAGAGAGAGAGAGAGAGAGAGAGAGAGAGAGAGAGAGAGAAAGCACAGCTCTCAGGAAAAAGGAAGTACCAGTCCTGTACTTCCCCCTGCTTAAAACACATCTAAAGTATTGTGTTCAGTTCCAGGTGCTACAGTTTGGAGGACATATATAATCTGGAGAACATTCAGAAGAGGGCAGGGACCACCACAACAGTGATGTGAGGATCTTTTGAAGAACTGGGGATATTTAGCCTGAAGAAGTGAAGACTTATTGGGAATATGATATCTGCCTTTAAGTATTTGAAAAGCTCTCCTGTGGAAGGGGGAATTAAACTTGTTCTCTTTAGCCCTTGAGAACAGAACCAGGAATAGATAGAAATTTTAAACTACAAACTTATGCTTGGTGAAAAAAAACAAAACAAAAAAACAACCCTTCCCAACAATTAGAGCCTGTCTACTTGGGAGGAATGTTTCCCTTGGGAGAGGGCTTCCCCCTCAGTGAAGATCTTCAAACAGTGGCTACTTGGTTACTTATTGAGTATGTCATAGTGGGGGTTCCTTTTTTGGGGGGTGGGAGTTGGGGGAGGCAGTTGGGGTTAAGGAACTTGCCCAGGGTCACACAGCTAGTAAGTGTCTGTGGTTGGATTTAAACTCAGATCCTCCTGACTCCAGGGCTGGTGCTCTATCCACCACGGCACCTCGCTGCCCCTGAGGATTCCTTCTGAGGATGGGTTGGACCTCCTTCCAACTCTAAAATTCTCTGATTCCCAGAGAAGTAGAATATCTTAGCCCAGGTCACAAAGATAATATGAAACAGATCCAGGATTCAGATCCACTGCTACAGAAAATGAGATAGAAGTCTCTATTTTCTGCTCTATAACAAAAATAATAAACAACAATAACTAGCAATTATGTAACACTTTAAGATGTGCAAAGTGCTATACATGTTACTTCAGTTGTGCTTCACAACTGTGTGAAGTAGGTGCTATTATCCCCATTTTACAATTGAGGAAACTGAGGCAGATAGGTTAAGTAATTTGGCCACAATGACACAGCTAGTGTCTGAGGCTAGATTTGAACTGAGGTCTGCTGATGCCAGACCCATCAGTCTTAGCCATTAGCTTTAATAACCTTGGAAAGATAAGGATGGAGGAACCTCTTCTCTTCAGAGAAGTAGCAAGCTCCAGAAGCAGAAGAAATGTCCCCTCACTTTTCATACAGGCCAACACCCTCATTTTAGAGATGAGGAAACAGACCAAGAGAAATAAAGTAACTTGCCTAAGGTCACAGTGGCAGAGGCAGGACTCAAACTAAGGTTTTCTGAATCTAAATTCAGTGTTCTTCCATCTAACCACGGAGAACAACAAGTATACCTCTACCTCTGTTCAGAAGAGGAAGATAAAAAGTAAAGGTCCTAAATGCACAGGAAGGACTGATAGTATGAACCGCATTATTAAAACTCAATATAGAAAAAAAATGATTTCATCCAGCTTTATATAATAATCATGAAGTCAAAGAATATTAGACCTAGAAAGCAAACTTAGAGATTACCTAACCCCCACACCTAACACCCCACAATTCGATAGATAACCAGAACTCTATTAACTGCCACTGAAGGACAATGACCATTGATATTCATAAGGATGATTCCCAAGGCCCTGCAAAAATCCAAAGCATTTTTTGAATTATCAAGAAGTAATTTCTGCCAGTATAGTTTGATGTATATTTGCATTCTTTGAAAATTAGTGCTACACATACAGGGAGACATAGTACCTTTCTATGAACCATAATACCTCACCACCACTAGCATCACACACACACCCCTGGATATTTATCCAGGCAGCATGCTGAATAACACTGTATGCATTACTCTTTGATTGTGAAAAGGTGTCTAATAAGGTTGAGTAAAGGCTATATCAAGGATTCCCACTGAATAAACGGGACAGAAGTACCCTCTGCATCTTCAGGAGTCTCTCCCTGCCCTTGATCAGGGTCAAAATCCCTGAGACAATTTAACTGCACCCCTCTCTCTCCTCACCCAATCCCAAACCCTCCATCCCACTGTGGCCTGATGGAGGCGGGCAGGGGGGATGCTGCCACAAAGCCTGTCTCCCCTGCCATTTCATCTGCAGCTCCCTCCCTGGCCCTGTTTTTCAAACCTCCAGTAATAAAAACAAGCCAATAAAATGAACATGAAAATATATTCATTAGGATTTATAATGCTCATTAAAACTGCCTGTGTACGAAAGCATGACTTAGCTTCATATAAGTGGGAAAAAAATGCAAATTATACTGCATGCAAAGAGGATATTTCCCTAATCGTCCAATCAAATGCCAGCCCAATTATCTGTGGCCAACCCAATGGGTTAAAATGATCCTCTCCTTCCTTGGACACAGTGAGGCGCCTGAAAGTGTTTCATTTTAATAAAAATGAAATCTGGACCCTGCAGAAAACCAGCTTCACTAATGACGTGTTTACACAGAGAAAGACAATTTCTAGTTAATGGTGATTACTACCGAGAACAAATTAAACTTCCCGGAGTATATGGGTTAGAGATAATGGGAAAGGGAAAAAAAAAAGTTATGGTTTTAGTATGTGCGTGGTGGCTTGGGGGGGACCAGAGTGACAAAAGGAGACAAAGCTAGGGAAACTCCAGGAGGAAGAGGCAGGGAGTAAGCTTGAGTAAGAGAAATGGGAGAAATCCGCTTGCTAGGCTGCGGGCACTGCCAAAGCTGCTCAGCAGTCTGGCTCAATAAGTGGGCATCTGGTTCTTGGCACCCTGAAGTCAGGGTGTCTCTTTTCTGCTGGAGATGGGGCCCAGACAGAGTGCAGTTGCCCTCTGCTACGCAGTTAACTAATTCCCACTGTTAAGACTATCATTGCTAGAATGTGAACAGGGCTTCCTGCCCCACTCTGCTAGTTCCATAATGACACTGGTGGCCAGGCCCCGGAAGGCCCCCAGGGCCAGTGAAGCTCAGAAGCATTGGATGAGGCCAATGGGAAAGAAGAGACAAAGTCCCTTTGCTCCTGTGCTTCTGGATGTTAGGAAGCCAGCCTCCCCCTGTAGTTCTTCTTTTCACCTGTCCTTGATCAGACAGCAGAGCTACAAGGTCCCCAGCCCCCACCTCAGAACTTTGTCCTGGCTGCAAACTATAACATTGACCTGTGAGACGCAAGCTATAGCCCAGGTCTATCCAGACAGGCTGGGAGGGCCATGGAAATAATTCTGATACTAAGCTTCAATGTATGTTCTTTTGTAAACAAGAACAATCATTTGTGAAGCAGCCCAGATGCAAACAGAATGAGCCCAAATGCAAACAGGCCCCAAATCAGGAATTTTAGTTCAGAGGCACAGAATAATGCAGCTTTGGGGAAGATTTAATAATAGTAAAATTAAAATTGTAACTGAAGCATAATGAAGAATGTAGTACAAACAAGCAATGCAAGTTAAAAAAAAAAAAAACCATACAGATTAGCCCCTATGGAATAGTGATTGGTTTAGAGCAACAGTAAACAATGCACAGAAATGCAACTTAATTATCTCTTGATTCTTAACATTCTACCAAAGCCACACAAAGCTTTGATTGAGAGAGCTGTGGCACCAATAGCCACAGTAGTTCCTCCCTCCGCTTGGCTCCACAAGGAGGGTCATTACTAAGAGATCTACATTTACTATAGAAGCCAAAGTCAGGACTTATCGGCTGAGAACAGGAAAACTGCAAGACATCCTGGAGGAAAACATCTCCCTGCCTGCTCCAAGGTTGGTGGGGAGTGTGGAGGGCTGGGGAGGGTGAGGAAGCACACCTCGGAAGAATTTCAGCCCAAGGGATTAGGAGACTGACTGCATTTGGTCAAAATCAGACTGAAAACGGATAGGAAGATCCTCAGCTAGAAAGCAGTCTCTATCATTTAAGTATGGAAATCTCCAAGGAGTGCAGACTGGGGCAGTCCTCTGGGCTATCAGCTGGGATAGCAGTGATCAGAGCTCTGATGTGCTTAATGGAACATTCTCTGTTCTCATTCTGTGTTACCAGGCCAGAGATGCCTACAATTCATCTAGTCAGCTGTACCCTACGGGTGGTCGTGCCTTGGCTTGGATGCCATTAGGACATACAGAGCAAAGAGGACAAAAAGTCCTGACTCTTGGAAAAGCTACAGTTTGATGGCATCTTGCATAATACTTCCTGATTGCCTATCCCACTCCCTAACACACACATGAAAGGGATTTAAAGTTATGGTTTGGAGATGACCTCCGGTTCTCAAAGCCTATGCCAATAAAGCATGCTCTGGCAAGGGGGCTAGGTCAAGGAATGCTTGTATATCACTGAGGACTGGCTTCTCTAAGTTTGGAGAAGTTCATCACCAGAAACTTGTCTTATCAGTTGATGAAATCTTTTTGGTCAAATTAGTGGAGGGGGAGGCCAGAGGGGGGAGGGATGAAGATGGGGACTGAGCTTGGCCTAGGATGTGAGAAAATCCACACTGATGAACAGTCGTGGTACTTGTAACATTTTGAGATGTTGAGGAACAAAGAACCAGCTTCTCCTGTTCTGAACTTCCTTAACTGAAAGGCCACATCACATTCAGGTAACTGATCATCTCAATGGATAGGTTTGGATGCCATCCTGTCTGGAGGCATCAGCCTTTACAGGTCCCAAGGACCTCTGAGGTACAGCATAGTCATGGTTTCTGAGCCCGCTAGCCCCTGAGCTGGGTTCCCCATGATAATACTGACTCAAGCACACAGCTGGTTCACACACTTGAGTGGTGCCCTTGGGCTTTGGCTTTTAAAAGTGCCTTCCATAAGCCTGGAAAGAAAAAAGGTGTGACAAGAGAGAGAGGGGCCTCCTACCCATGGACTTGGTGCCCTAGAATGAGAGCCACACAGCCAAACAACCCCTACGGGGAACCACACGGTCTGGGGGCTGGCTGTGGAGGGATGCAGCAGCGCAGGAGTGCTCCTGAGTCAAGCTAGGAGTTGCAGGAATTCATACCAGAATCAATTTTTTTGCCTTTATTTTTGTTCCTTTTTGAGAAGGAGAAGTCAGTAGCGTAGTATTCATCCAGAGGGTCCCTTGGAAATAGCAGGTTGACCCATGTTTAGGTAAAGGGGCCTCTCAATCCAATGCAAGTACTTGGGCTAATAAAACATCAAATATCAGGTAAGTTTTATTTTACACTAAAGAAAATGAGAGGGATTCATAACCAAACCCATGAGGAATTAAGTCACCTCCTCTTCCCTTTTGAGTAGGCCTGTGTCTTCCACAGGGATTCATATCTGCTTCATTCTCCCAAATGACCATCCGGTCTGGCGTCTCCTAGAGTATAATCAGGACTGTTCTTGTCCTTGTGGTGCAATGGAGAGAGGGCCAAATTTAAAGTCAGGGACCTGGGCTTGAATGTGAGTTTGGAATCATTTAACCTCAATGGATCTCAAAGTCCTTATTAGGAAAGTGAAGGGATAGAACAAGATGATCTCTAGGACCTCTTGTACCTCTAAGTATATGATCCCAAGTTATCATGTCATAATATGAAAGGACTTGGCTCTAGTGAGACCAGGCATCAAGGGATTCACAAAGAGTAGTCTTGTGGCAATGCCCTCCCAGGATAACTCTCTACTGGCCTGTCCTGGATAGCACTTCCCCCAAAGTGATGGCCAGACCATATTAGCTCAAGGGAACCACTCCTTAGAAGAATTAGGGTGATTAATAATAACAATATGCTATTAAAATGGAGTTATTATTACAATTAAGGTTTATAAAGCCCTTTCTTCACAATAATCCTATGAGATTGGCAGTATTTTCATTTTACAAATGGGGAAACTACAGTTCAGTAATGATTTTCCCAAGTGTTCACAGCCAATAAATGTCAGAAGTAGAGCACGAACCCTGCATCTTCTGATTCCAAATAAGCCAGGTGCTTTATGGTTCTCTACTGGCAATCTTATCTCATGATCTGGGATGACAGTCTCCATTTTCATAGACAATAAGAACAAATATGTTTCCCTATTTCATTGACAGAAAAAGCTAGCCTAGGAAACATTCAGTGGAATAGATTGTGACCCTGGACTCAGTGTATCTTTGGCCATTTGTCCTATGTATTTGTAGAATCAATCAACCAACAAAGACTTATTAAGCACCTGCTGAGTGGCAAGCACTGGAAATACAAAGACAAAGGTGAAACAGACTTGCTCTCAAAAAGCATACATCCAAAGAGGAGAAATAACAAATACATATAGAGGGACATACGTGTATATAGTATATATAAAATGAATACAAGGTAGATTGGGGAAGTGTAGCTAGGTGGCCCAGTGGAGAGATTACTGGGCCCTAGAGTCAGACTTCAAATCTGGCCTTAGATACTTCTTTGCTGTGTGTCCCTGAGTAAGTCACTGAACCTCTGAATACCTCGGTCTCTTCATCTGTAAAATGAGGATAATAACAACATCTACCTCCCAGGGTTGCTGTGAGGATCAAACGAGATAATATTTGTGAAGTGTCTGGCACAGAATAGGCATTATATACATGCTAGTTAGTATTACTATTAGCATGAGAAAAGACTACAAGGTAAAATAGTTCTTGGCAATGCCCCTGGTACAGGGCTCCCTATTCACTAGTTACTGAAAGGAGTGAAGGGCATATAAAAAAAGATGTGTCCACAAACCCTGTTTTCTCTCCCAATACTTACAGTTTAGTTTGCAAAGATAGAAAGTGCACGTGTGAGAAACACTTGCACAAAGTAACATATAAACCAGTACTTACGACTATGGCACAGACTCAAAGAATCTCAAAGTTAGAAGAGACTCAAAAGCCATCTAGTACTACCTGTTCCTCCGTAAGAAAACCCTTTACAACATACCCCCTAAAAAGTGACCTCCAGGTGAGGAGAAACCCATTGCTTCCCAAGGCCACCCATTCCACTTGAGCACTTCAGGGAAAATATGATTTAGAACTGGAAAGGACCATAAAGATCACCTAATGCAAAACCATCATCTAATAGATTAGGAAACTGAGGTTCAGAGAAACAGAGGTTCAGAGCAACTTGCCAAAGGTCATAGAAACAGAGCTGGAAGATACCTGAGAGCCTGTGAGTCCAACTCTCCTCATTTTACAGATATGGAAACTGAGGCACAGTGAAGTAAAAGTGATTTTCCCAGTATCACATAGATAGTAAGTGTCTGAAGAGGGATTAGAAAGCAGGTCTTCCTCTGGCTCTAGTGCCCAGCCTCTATGGGGTCTTTCCATCCCTCTGTTAGGAGATTTTTCCTTTTATTGAGCCTAAATGCCTCTACAATTTCCACACATTGCTCCTAGAGCTGTCCTCTAGGGTCAGGCAGAATAAGTCTAATTCCTCTTCCCTATAACAAATAACTGAAGACTTCTATCAAGTTCCCACTAAGGCTTCTTTTCTTCAGGCTACACAATTAAATCACAGTAACACAAAGGAAAAGGAAGATACAAAAATACAAAAATCTAGAGACATCTGTCCCAAATGTCTAAACTGACTATTTGGACCCGACCTGTGGTAGAGCTTTCCAAGCTCGTATTGGTCTGATCTGCCACAGTTTATACCTTGACCCTAACATTGTGATGTCATTGGTCTCCTCTTCCAGTACAAAGGATGAACAATGACAATAACAATTAATTGAAGAACCTATCATGTCCCCAGCAAGTGTTCTTTTCTTCGGGCTAAACACCTAAAACTTATTCAACTATAAACTTCATCCAATCCCCTTGCCATCATGGCTGCCCTACTCTGGAGAAACAGTTTGTCAATGTTTTTCAATAAATATAACATCATTTCATACATACCTAATATTTGTAAAGCTTTGAAAATACAAATACAAATACACAACAATAACAACGTAGTCCTTGCCTACAAGAAGGGCATCCAATGGATATGAGCTCCCTACAATTTGGTGCCCAAAATGAACAATACGTCTGATGAGGGCAGAGTATACTGGGAAGATCACCTCTCTCCCCATTTCTGGACATTATGCCTCCTTTGATGCAGTCTAAAATAACATATCTTTTTTTGGCTGTCATGTCACATTGTTGACTCAAGATTAATCTTAGCATTGCCTACAATCCTAAAATAATCTACTTAGTTGTTGGGTCAGGGTGGAATGACAGTGAAGTAATAGAATCCTTAGTTGGGTTGTTTTAACCTGAGTTGATTTCCTAGAAGAGTTAAGTTTAGATTCAGGTTGGGAAAGATTATGACATTTAGGCCCTAGAAGGATCTTGGCAATCATCCATTCCAAATCCCATCATATTACTGATGAGGAAACCAAAATTCAGACAACATGACTTTGCCCAAGGTCAAGTTGGCTTGTTGACTTGACACAGGTAGTAAGTTTTGGAGACAGAATTTGAAACCAAGTCTTTTGAGGAATGATGGAATGAATGGCAAAGGGGAAGGAGAAGACAGTCCCCAGTAGTCAGAAGTTTCTCACCAATCTGTGTGATGATATTATACTACTCTTCAATCCAGAGCCCATCTTTTCCCTCAAAAGTAACTCTGAAATTTAACAACAAGAAGGTTTACGCTATTTCATAAACTTGCCTTAAATTAAAATCAGGCACCACACACACATGCACCACCACAGACATCTTCTGTCACTGAAAAGTTGCTCCCTATAAAATAAAAGAAGCTGTTTAAATGTCTCCCTTCCAAACTAGCCCCACAGAGCTAGAGCTGAGAATACATTAGCCTTTAATGAAGTGAAACTCTCATCTTCCAGGAGACACCTCATTTAGCGCAATTGTTTCAGAGCCATTACAGAAAGACAATTACAAGGAAGCGGGGAGAGTAATTGGAAATGCTGGCAGGAGTTGGGCGAAATGATAATAAATAAAAATATTCAACCTAATAAGCTTCCAGGAGGGGGTGGGATGAAGAAAATCAACATAATTAGAACTGAACCTTAGCAAGGAAAAACAGACAGCAGGGTGGCAAGTGCTCAACTTGTACAGGAAAAGAAAAAAGTAAAAGGATGGAAAGGATAGTGAGCCTGGGGCAGTGGCGGGGGAGCTGGTCAGCCTCCTCTGGAGGCCACAGGGAAGTCTGATGAAGCCTCCCTTCTCCCCATCCCTGAGCCCTTCAGGCACTTTGGGGAGCTCTGGAAGGTCTTGATCAATGAAAGCTGGGTTGGTGACAAAAACAGTCCAGGCAGGGGCTCAGCTTGGTGTTTCCCCTCTAGGAGCATCTGAACACAGAAAGGAAGCATGCAGTAGAGCAGAGTGCTGGACTGGGAGTCAGGAGTCCAAGAATCTAGTCTTGCCTCAGCCTTGCCCCCAAGGCAAGTCATCTTACCTTTCTGGGCTTCAGTTTCCCCATTAAAAAATGTGAGGCCTTGGGGGTAGCTAGGTAGCACAGTGAATAGAGCACCATCTCTAGAGTCAGCAGGACTTGAGTTCAAATCCAGCCTCAGATACTTAACAATTACTAGCCATGTGACCTTGGGCAAGTCACTTAACCCCAACTGCCCTGCCTTCACCCCTCCAAAAAGCAAAAAACAAAAATGCAAGGCCTGAAAAGGTAAATTCTAAGGCATCTTGCAGTTTCAACATTTGATGATTGTATGAAAGGATTATAATGTCCCTTACAGCTTCATAACTTGCCTGTTGAGAGTCTCCTCCTTTCTCCTAATCTCCTCTCCTGTTCTTTACCTCACCCCTTACATATAAAGACTCCACTAATTGCTGGTTCCCCTTTCTAGACAATATTAATGCAGCAACCATTTATTGGGCTTGGTGTTACAGTAGCTACAAGATAAATAATAATAATAGCTTACATTTCTATAACATTTATATTTAATAATAATAGCTAGGATTTATATAGCACTTCAAGACTGTCAAAACACTTTACAAATAAATATTATCTCATTTTAACTTCACAGCAATAAGTGGTCTCATTATTGTCCCCATTTTACAGATGAGGAAACTGAAGCAGATAGAAGCTAAATGACTAGCTCATATAGTCTGAGGCCAGTTTTGAACTCAGGTCTTCCTGACTCATAGTCCAGTACTTTATCTACTGTAGGACACAGATGCCTCCACAACAAGCCCATGAGGGAGGTAGTAGCAGTATTATTATTATTGTTATTTCCATTTTAAATATTAGTAAACTGAGACCCAGAGATTAAGTTTAAGATTGAGATTAAGACCCAGTTGAGTGATTTGCTCAAAGTCAGTTAGCTAATAATTGTTAGGGCTGGCATTCAAACTACCCTATAGTGACTCAATTATATATATATCTATATAAATACAGACTGTGCACTCAGGAAGTTCACAATCTAGTGCCCTAAGGAGTATACATAAAAGTGTAACTCCTGCCCAAGTAGTCCATTAGATTGTATGCTTCTTGAGAGTTGGGATGGTTTTTTTGCCCTCTTTTTGTATCCTCAAAACTTAACACAGTTCCTGGCACATTCAGGGGTTTAATAAATCCTTGATGACTGACAAATTAGAGGTTGCATTTCTGAAGAAAGTGGTAGAGGAGTTAGGTATTGGGGAGATTGTCGCAGAAAATAAGGGGCTTCTCTGAGCTAGAAATCTGCCTATTGTAGTCATTCCCAAACTTTTAAAGTATAAAGACCCTTTTTAAACAAAAAACATTTTATGAATTTGGGAGTTTCAAACTAGAAGTCTCAGTCTAGTTGAGAAAGACAATCACATATGACCAACCTTGCTAAAATCAATGCATGTGTTCACAATTTCCCTATAGATGGAGAGGGGCACTATTCCAAGAGAGCAATGCGGAATTTACCTAAATAACTGTCATTACCCCGATGACAGTGAAGGAATAGCAGTGGTCTGATCATCCTCTGTCAGGGACCCGACATCTTGGGATCTTACCAGCCTGTCTTGAAGGAGTAACATCACTATGGTACATCGAGCTGAAGATACTAGTTGATGTTGTCTAGCTGGCTATTTCCCACAATTTCTATCCCATTTACACTCAGAAAAAGCCAGCAGCAGTACTGAATTGTGGAAACTGGATTTGGTGCAAGTGGATCTGGGTTTTCCAGCTCTGCTGCTTATTACCTACCTACCTATAAAATAAGCTAGATTGGTCTAGATAATTTCTAAAGTTCCTTCTAATCCTAAACTCCATGACAAGTGCTCACATTGGAAAGTCAGAAGTGAAAATGAAAAGAGAACTCAGATAGCCACCCTCCTGGCCTAGTTATAGGGCCTGAGCTATGTCCCAAATGCTCCTTAGCTCTGCCTGCATAAAGAACATCCCGAGAAGAAAATCTGGGCTGTTCTTCACTCCTGAGAACCAGATTCACATGATCAATCAATCAATAATCATTTATTACGAACCTACTATGAGCTAAGTGCTTGGAATACAGAGACATAAGTGAAGAATTTCAATTTGTTGCTAGAAGTAATAGAGTCATTAGAGAGGAGAAAAGCAACATGGTCAGTTCTGCACTTTAGGAAAACCACTTTGGCAGGGGGGTTAGGAGTTGTGCAGATTGGAGTATGGCAATTGATACAGGGATGTGATGTGGGGAGATCAATTTGGAAGTGAGAGAGAAGGAGGACCTGAAGTAGGATGATGGCTCTATGGGTGAAGAGAAGGAGACAAGTTCAAGAAATACTGTGAAGGAAAGTCAAGTCTTGGAAACTGCTTCAGTATGAGAGGGGAATGAAAGTGAGAAGATAAGGATAACACCAAGTTTGCAAATCTGGGTGACTGGAAGGCTTCTTATGCTCTTGATAAAATAGGAGAATTGGGAAGAGGGTTAAGTTTAGGGGAAGGCAATGAATTCTGTTCTGGACATGTTGAATTTGAGATGTTTGTGAAAGAAACAGACTTAAAAATAAGAGATGTGCTAAAACAAGGAATAGTTTACCTATCAGACTTGTGGAGAGGGAATGACTTTATGACTAAACAGGAATTAGAGAACATTATAAAATGTAAAATGGATAATTTTGACTACATGAAATTGAAAAGTTTCTGTACAAACAAAGCCAGTGTAACCAAGATTAAGAGGGAGGTGGGAAATTGGGAAAGAATCCTTACTACCTATGTCTCTGACAAAGGACTCATTTCTAAAATATACAGAGAATTGAGTCAAATTTATAAGAATACAAGTTATTCCCCAATTGATAAATGGTCAAAGGATACGAACAGGCAGTTTTCAGAGAAAGAAATTAAAGCTATCTATAAGCACATGAAGAAATGCTCTAATTCACTATTGATTAGAGAAATGCAAATCAAAACAATTCTGAGGTACCACATCTCACCAGTCAGATTGGCTAAGATGACAAAACAGGAAAATGACAAATGCTGGAGAGGATGTGGGCAAACTGGAACACTAATGCATTGTTGGTGGAGTTGTGAACTGATCCAGCCTTTCTGGAGAGCAATCTGGAATTATGCCCAAACGGCTATAAATACTTTCATACCCTTTGATCCAGCAATACCACTCCTAGGGTTATATCCCAAAGAGATCATAGAAATGGGAGAAAGACCCATATGTACAAAAATGTTTATAGCAGCTCTTTTTGTTGTGGCAAAGAATTGGAAATTAAGGGGGTGCCCATCAATTGGGGAATGGCTGAAAAAGTTGTGGTATATGCATGTTATGGAATACTATTGTGCTATAAGAAATGGGGAGCAGGCAGTCTTCATATTTACCTGGAGAGGCTTAAAAGAACTGATGCTGAGTGAGAAGAGTAGAACCAGGAGAAATTTGTACACAATTACAGACACGACGTATGTGTGATGACCAACTTTGATAGACTGGACTCTTCTCAGCAATGCAGGGATATAAGTCAATCCCAAAAGACGCATGATGGAGAGAAAAACGTGCATCCAGAGAAAGAACTAGAAAGAACTAAGTTTATATCCAGGTGGAAGCAAAATACCTGATCTTTTTCATTCTCTTATTTGGTTTTATGTCCTTGTAATGTAATACCAAGCAAAGGCAACTTCCCAGGTTCAAAATACCA
>NW_027187419.1:37807335-37842255 GCF_028583685.1 Petaurus breviceps papuanus | reverse complement strand
AAAACCAAGCCAATACAGGGGAATCTTTAATTGCCATTACTATCACAGTCCTCTTTACCATTTTTCATTCCAGCTGGTACAATCCGTCCTTGTAACCTGACCAATGTATAATGTGAAAGTATTTAAAGATCCTATACTTGACTATAAGCCGCCATGGGAGGGGGGAGGGGGACAAAATGTGAAATTCAAGGAATTGTGGAATTGAATCCTGTAAACTAAAAGGAAACAAACAAATTAATAAATTTAAAAAATTTAAAAAAAAAATAAAAATAAGAGATGTTAAAAGTGTGTTCTGATCAGCACTCTGAGAAATTAAGGAAACTGAGACCCAAAAAGGGAAGTAGGAACAGCTACTGGCAAAGTAGATACAGCACAGGCTCTGGAATCAGGAGGACCCGAGTTTAAATCCAGCCTGACTGTGTTACCCTTGGCAAGTCACTTAATCCCAATTGCCTCAAAAAAAAAAAAAATGGTACAGGGAATGACTTACCTAAGATTCCATTGCTGGTAGAAAACATGTCCTGACTTCTAGGGTAAGAAATCTTTCCACAGTAAGGATATAGAAGAGTACTCCCCAAACTGAGCTAGGCATTATCTAACTTAGATGGGAAGATGGAATAGATGACTTCACTTCTCAAAGTCCATTCATAGATCAAGGTTCTAGATCTTGACCATAAGAACTCCAAATGGCTACTCATGTCCAGGTCTTCACAAATAAGAGGTAATTAATAAATGTTTGCTGCATTTGAATGATTGTAATTTGATGTGGGCCCAAGATGCTTATGAGTTAGTCCCTAAGGAAGGAGATATCCTGGGGTCAGGAGCTAGTCTGGGTCGCAAGGGAACAAAGAGGCAGGAAAATACCACCCTCCCTCATTTCTTCATTTATATGCCTTTTGAAATTTTAAAATAAATAACACTGGGAGAGATAAGGAACTTGGGGTCCTAGAAGAATTTCCACTACTGTTAAGAGAGAGTTTCTTCCTTAGATTGGAAAGGCAGAGAGCTGGGGACCTGAGTTAAGAAAGGAGACACAAAGGACAGGGACCATGCTGGGTTGCTACTCATCAGGCAAATGGTATTACTAACATTTAATAGAATATAAGCTCCTTGAGGGCAACAACCATGTCATTTTTTATCTTTGTACCTCCAATTCCTATCATGTTGTCTTGCTCATAGTTAATTATTCAATACTGCATGAACTTGTAATTTCTTACAGGTGGGTACTCCCTTCAACCCAAATTGCAATTCTTCTATAATGTTGGGACCACAGATTTAAAGCTGGAAGAGACTTAAAAGGTCATCTAAATTCCCAACCGCTTTGACAAAACTGAGGCCAAGATAGGTGAAGTGGTTTGCCCAATGTTACATAGCTAGTAATGCCAGACCTGAGTTAGCAGATGGTCTTCAGGGGGCTGTGGCTAAAATCTCCAGGGGACTACCTGGGGATAGGCAGCTCTACACCTAGGGAAGACTGTCCTCAGACAGGAGATATTAAGTTTATTGCCCAGGCTGAACTCAAAAGTCTTTCCAGCTTTGGAAGGACCTGTCTGAGCTCTAGCTTTGCTGGCAAGGCCTTCAGAAGTCCAGGCTATACTGTGGCATCAGAGGACATTTTACTTCTCTTGCATATAACAAGTATTAAATAAGTATTTGTGGGATGAATAAATGATTCCTACAGAAGCCCCAAAAGGTTCAGTGAAGTGACTTTCCTAAGGTAACACAACACAGTCAAAAAGTTGGTGGTACAAGTGGAACTAAAAGCCCTGGTGTCCTGACTCCCATTCTCGAGTTCTTTCCACTGGGCCATGCTGCCTCTCCTACTGATAAACCAGTTTTAGACTGAGCAGCCCTGGGCCAGGTCCCTGGGAACCCTAGGCCTTATAAACTGTTTGGGAAGGCAGCCAGAAACCTGAAACAGGGAGACTAGAGTAGCGGACTTTGTAAGGGACAGTGACCCTTGGCAATGAGCCCAGGGTGTGCTGAGCAGGAGGCTAAGAAAAGTAACTGGAGTGCCAAGAAGCTCGTCAACACAGTAGGAGCATCTGTAGGAGTGCTAGATCGCTGTGGAGGCAGCATGGCTGTAACCAGGCTTCAGAAGACGAGGGTTCAAATGCCAGCTCTTAAATTTACTAACTATATAATCCTAGTAACTCATTTAACCTATGTAGGTCTCAGTTTTCTCATCTATAAAAGGATAATCCAACACTGTCTCCTTCACAGGGTTATTTGGAAGACCAAATTAAATACTGAATGTGAAAGTTCTAGCATGAAGAGTAATACAATCATAATGTATTGTTATTTGGCAAATATTCATTCTTGGTTGTCTGATATCTCAATTAAAACAAGGTTACTCCCCATTACAGAAAAGGAACCTTTGACCTAAGAAACTGAAGCTAAAACCAGGGCCTAAGCTGGTGTCCTAACATGAGAACATGTCCTAGTCAATGTTCTTTCCGTTGTCTGTCTGGGATCCCAGCTTGGAGAGATTGGAGGGGAAGAACACCACATCTAATCAGTCGCTAATCCGTTTTGGAGCAGATTCAGAGTAGACAATATCACCCACCAACCTTTACAGATGCTCCCAGAGGCATCTGGTGACCTTTTTACAGCTTTTTATATGGGGGTGTTGGGGGCCAAAGTCATTTGGAGAGAACAAGGAACTCCCACACTGGAAATTCTGCCATTGGAAGGGATGGAGCATTTATCTAGCCTTCTCTTTGTCCTCCTCCATCAGTCTTAGTTCACATGGACAGGAACCATTCCTAGGGGAGATATCCTTTTAGGGGATGGTCATCCTAAAGCTCAGATTACTGTGCTCCCCAACACAGGGAGGGAAAGGAAGGAGAAGGGAAAGGGGAAGGTGCTGTAGTAATGGCTAACTTGTTCCTCTACATTTTCCTGTCTGGTTCCAGGCTACCCAGGAGGTAGATCTGCCTAGTGGAACTACAAAACACCCCCTCCCTTGCTTCCCCCTCCCACCCCAACCTAGTCCTAATTTGGTCCTAAGTATTCCTAAGGTGCCTTCCAATTTCCCGCTGTAACAAATGGCACAGAATGCAAATAGAGGTGGATGTGGGACACAGATGTTTGCACTAATTTAATTGAGGGAACACCTTGGATTAAACACTTTGCAAAACACTCACAAATAGGTTCAGTGCATCCGATAATGAAAAGCTTCCCAACCCCATGGCATTTGCTGGAGCTGCCTGCAGGCTCCTTGAAGATGCACTGGGGAGGGGCCAAGATGGGAGGAGAGGCCTGGAGCAGACGTTGGAAGAACCAGGAGGGGCCCAGGGAGCAGCAGGCAAGCAGGTGGGCAAGCCAAGATCTTCCTGAGGAAGGGGGAAGGGTGTAGGGTGGGATTCACAGCTGATTATTAGCCAGCTGGAGCTATATCCTAGGCAAGATATTTAAATCTCTGGGGGTGGCTTGTTCACTATAGGGATCAGTAATGACCAGATCCCCTCCCCAGTACCTTTGATTCCTGCCCCAAAGAATGGCAGGAATTGCCCAATCTGGCCTAAGGCCAGTAATCTATTCTCATAAAACATATGACTAGGTGACTTCAAATGAATATGGATCCATTTGACTTTCCTGCGAAGCATCTCTGTAGCTAGTAAGCTCTGGTCCTTATTTGGAGGGCTCTCCTAATTGGTTGAGTTTTAGATGCTGAACACCAATGAATTTTCATATTCCCCCATCCCTTTCCCTCAAAAAGTATAGTAGCACTCTAGCTGAAAACAACATAATACCATTTAGCTGGGCCAGTGGCTTAAAGTAGTAAAACTATAGCTATTAATCAAAAAGTGAGCCCAGGGATTCCAATGAATCAATCCCATTCAGCAAAGACTCCCTACCATGAAAAGAGCCTAGCTACTACAGGGGTGGGGAATTTGCAGGCTTGAGGCCACATGTGGACTTCTAGGTCCTCAAGTGTGGCCCTTTGACCAGATCTAAACTTCACAGAGCAAACCTCCTTAATAAAGGATTTGTTCTGTAAAACTTGGACTCAGTCAAAAGGTTGCACCCAAGGACCTAGAAGGCCACAATTCCCTACCCTGGACTAGTAGCCAAATAGCCTACCCACGCCCAACCCATCCTGGCAACAGTCCTACGGCCAATCATTCTGCCTTGTCTAGACTAGTAGCAGATTGACCTATTCAGTCAAAGACATTACCTCATGAGCAACAAGCCCTGTTAACTAAACATTCCACAGAGACCCTGCGCTCTGAAAGGAGTCAGCCTAGTCTAGTAATGGAGCTGAATAAATGCCATTTAAATTAAATGCCTTTGCTAAAGAACTATCTGGGTCTATTGTCTGATTGTTAAGGAGAAACCCAGGTAGTGGGGGCTTGAAAGAGTGCAAGCAAGATCATTAGCTGCCCACAGTATTACTGCTAGAACTTGAAAGTAATATAGCAGTTGCCTTCTGAGGCCCAACCTGATCAGCAGTAGTTTGAATTGGGCGATGAAATCTAAAGTGGATATTACACCGTCAAGTTCAAATCCAGGGAACTCCCAGGAGATGATTAGAAAAAGGCAGTCAGTAAGGAGAAAACTGAAAATGATCTGTCCCTTTAAAACAACTTCCTTATCTCTTTCTTTTCATCCTCTAACATTCATCCAAAACATACTCATGGAGTGAATTACATTCAGACCTCGATATTATAATAGATCTGAACAGTTAAGAGATAATCCTAACCTAGGGATTTAGGGACATAAATTCAGTTTCTCTCAAGAGCTGGCTTCTTTTCTTTCTCTCAATTCATGAGATGTGGACTCTTCTGTCTCCCAACTTCCCTAAGCCCAGCCTTCAAGAGTTCAGATAATAAAGCCTAATGATGACCACCATTGTGAGAATGCTGAGACATCACTTACATCCCACACAACCACACACAAAGGGAGATTCATGTAAATAAGCCACACCATCACAGAAGGGGAGATGTGACTACCTCCCGACATGTTTCATTACAAAGCAGTTGGGTGATAGCTTTGGGGATGAATTAGAAAACAAGGATTTTCTTCTGGCCTAACTAGATAAATACCCAGAATGTGAGATAGTTTTAGATCACTAGGCAAATGCTCTCTAACCTTCTGAGGTAATTGTGCTTTAATCCTTAGGGAAGCATTACTTCCTTCCTTAGACCTTCAGCCTCCTCATTTATAAAATGGGGAATTAGATTGTGCATGGGGGAAGATGAAAGGAAACCCATTGGTTATCTACAACTACAGAGACCCCCAGTTTCTGATGTTAAAGTAAAAGCACGCCACTCTGCCTGCAAGAGGAACCAGGTTGGCTAACGGTAGAGACAAAGAGGTTTGCTTTTCTTTATCCTTAGTTGATGGGTACAGTGTAGCTAAAGATCACTGTGGTAGCACTGGAAAGGACTTTGGAGGAAGGGGTCAGGCAGGAGTTACATGGAACATACACAGTGCTTTGAAAAGCATGTAAAGCTTGATTATAACTCATGCCTATAGTCATAAGGAAACCCTAGGTTTCCAAGGGTCTGGTGGGAGCTGTAGAGATAAGATCACAAGCAATAGGAAGGTAGGAGGTAATTCGATTTGGAACTAGAAAACATCCTAGATAATTTAGTCTAAGTCACTCATAGTATAGATGAGGAAATAGGCCCACAGAGGTGCTTGGACTTCTCTAAGGCCAGAGATGGTGAACCAAGACTCAAAGTTAGATCCTCCAGCTCCAAACCAGCTCTTTCACTAAACCACAATGAGGTGATGAGAAGATCCTCACATGTTCCAAATCCCAACTACAAAACCTTCCAGTACCTCTCAACTATGCCAAGCTGGAGCTATGGCAGATCTCCCCTCCTTTCCCTTTCCCTCTCTTCCTCAGAAAGGTTTAGGGAGGCAGCTGGAGAGAGGGAAGGCTCCACAAACAGGCCCCTCTCTCCTGCAGGCAGAGTCACACCAACCGAAAGGAGATTTAATTAGCAAAATCTCGTTAGGCAAACGAAATTATCCGTAAGACAATACTCCTCTGGACAGGGGGTATGATTAAACAAAGCCATTAATTGAGAGAGTGGCAGCCACAGCTCCCTAGATCCATTCATCTCTGGACAGGCTCTATTTTGTCTCCTTGGGCCAGCTGAATAGACCCTTTCCTTTCCCCTTCCCCCACCCCCATTTAATAGATGATCCCTCCAAGCTCCCAGAACCCCTTGAGTTGGGGGGCTGCAGACCTCAGCTTATCTCATCAGCAGCTTCTCCTCAGCCAGATTCCTGCTAAAGTGCCTTGATTGCATAATGTCTATTTGCATAATGTAAATTGCAATCTCCTAGCTCTGGAGGCAGGATTCACAGAACAGCCATTATTTTTTACCACTCCACAAAAATTCTGCATTTAGGAAGCAGATTTGCAGCTCAGAATGCCATATAAATCTGAATCCGCCATAGACTCCATTAAATCATGCCAATTAAGATGGACCAACCAAGAGTCTTATGTCATTCCAGTCCACATACACAAGGACCCCTCAGTCTAGACCAAGGAACAAGGGGGAAGGGGAATTGGGGTGGGGATGTGAGGATAGAAAAAAGGATGAGAAGAGCTCATCTGGTGGTAGGGGGAAGGGAGGAATAATAAAGATGGAAATTCTAGCTAAGGCTATATTTCTATTCATATTGTACTTTCTCTACCCCTCTTCTTCCCTACCCATAAGGGTGTAACACAAATATTCCAGAACTCACTCCACAGATCCATCCAGTAGATGTAGAGGGGAAAATGTCGAATAATACATTTAAAGTTAGAGAAGACCTTAAGAGTTCAATTAGTTGAACCCTCCCATTTTATAGATAAGAACACTGAGGCCCAGAGATGTAAAATATACACAACTTATTATACAACTGTTAAGTAGCAAATATGGGGTTTGAACTTAGGCCCTCTGACTCCAAGTGCAGCATTCCTTCAATTACACCTTGACTTAACCAATTTCCTTTAGGCTTGCTGCCTAAATTCTTTTGAGCCCACTTTAGAACTGATTACTGGCAGAGTGCTAATTTGAGTGAAAAAATGTAAAGGTTGTTCTTCAGTTTTGTCCAGCTCTTCGTGAATCCATTTGGGATTGTCTTGGCAAAGACACTGGAGTGTTTTGCCATTTTCTTCTCTGGCTCATATTACAGATGAGGAAACTGAGGCAAATAGGGTTAAGTGATTTGCCCAGGGTCACACAGCTAGTAAGTGTTTAAGCCCACATTTGAACTCAGGTCTTCCTGACTCCAGATTGGGCACTCTCTCCATTGGGCCACCTAGCTGCCTAGAGCCAATGAGAAAATGTTATTATATGTTGTTATATTAGGGACACTCAGATATGTGAAATATCCCATAGGCTCTTTCCTTTAAATATTCCTAACATTTTCTAGGGTTCCTCCTTGAAAGAATGATGAGATTTAAAATTAACTAAGGGACAGGTTGTTTAAATTTTCAACAATCACTTCCATAAGTTTTAAATTTTCTCCCCCTCACTCCCCAAGACAGCTTGCAATCTGATACAGGTTCTACACACAGAGTCCTATCAAACACATTTTCACATTAGTCATGTTGCATAGAAGAACTATAATGAATGGGGAAAACCATGAGAAAGAAAAAGAAACACAAAAGAAAACAAAACAAAAAAGAAAATTGACTCCTTTCCTTGATGGCCATAGTGCAGCTTAGATAGGACTGGGATTGGTTGCGGACTTTGAAATCCAGAGGACAGAGAAAATCCCCGTCTACTTTCTAACCCACTGTTTTTTGATTCTGAATCCATGTCTCATGGAAAGAGCTCTCACTTTGGTATCAGAAGCCCTGTGATCAAATCATGATTCTGTTACTAGTTATACAACACGACTTTGAGCAAGTCACTTACCTTTGTCTCAGCCTAGTTTTCCTGATCTGTAAAATAAGGATAACACTACTTGCCCAACCCACCTGAAGGGGATTGTTATGAAGACTGAATGAGATAACGCCAGAGAGAATGTGGTGTGACTATAAACCATTTTTAAAAATCAGAACTAAATATATATGGGGACAGAGGAGAGTTACAAGGTCCCCTGAAAGAGGAGCATTACCTTAAAAGATTGTCCAGGATTCCAGTTTCTCCATGATCTGGCACCTGGGCTACCCCCCTTTGTTAGTCTATTGCTTATTCAATATTCATTTGTCTGAGGACAAGATGCTAATATGGATTATTAAAATATCAATAGTTTATGAGTGAATTTTGATATATGGTATACAGAATTTTTGCTTTATATGAAGAGCAGCTGAGCGAATGTCTTTAGCTACCAATAAGATTATTTCTTTATTGGGTGGTGGGAAGGGGTCAGACTCAGGCATAGAAATGGCTTTTGTGTTGTCTGCCTTCTAGCCCTATAGCCAAATCCCTTCTCCCTACCCCCCCCCATCCCTTAAGTACTTTCTGACCTGATTTTAAGGGAAACAAAAGAGAAACTGTGCCAAATTTCCATTCAGACTCGAAAAACTTGAAAAACTCCTTAGTCTCCCAGGAAATAGACCTGTCCCTCTAGACACATCAAAACAAGTCACCATCTTCTTTCTATTCCATTAAATACATAGAATGTCAATGTTGGAAGAGACCTCAGAGATCATCTAGTCCAACCTCCTCTTATTACAGATGAGGAAACTCAGACCCAGGAAAAGGAAGTAACTTGTATAAAAACATAGAATCACAGGATCAGTCTCAGAAATAAAAGGGGTCTCAAAAGACATCTATTCCTATCCAATCTATTCCCAAATAAGAGTCCTCTTGAGCAATATCTCCCTGGGAAGTTATTTCAGAGCTGAGACTAGACTCTATATTCCCCCAACACATTGCTTTTAGTCTCCTTGTCCACAGTCTTTGGCAAAAACCTAAAACCTGGTTGTCATAGGGAGCACTGATAGTTTGGGTGGGACCTCAGAATGGAACAGAGGGATTATGAGTTTTGCTCCTGGGGAACAAACATAGTTTTGACACTACTTGTCTCCATGGAAGTAATGAGATTTCAGAGATCTATGCTGCTTTTCAAATTTGGAATTTCAAGCTAAAGGTCACAGACCTAAATATTCACCTTCTAGGATGCTTACCCTCAATGCTAATAAGATAACTTGCATGGGACAGGTTCTATACTAAATGCTAGCTGGCTCAGCATCCAGTTATTTTAGGGATGTTATATCAGAGAAGCCTGAATTAGGTGTCAAGTTGGTCTAACAGACCCTTATAATGGTAATGGGAATTTGAAGATCTTCCCAGCCCCTTAATAAGCCTAGGAAATTTAAAGACTTTCCCTGCTTTGAAGATATACCTTGCCCCCTAATAGGCTGAATGTAACCACATGGAGCCTGTGGTGGGAGGAGTTTGCTGAAGAGTAGAGCAGAGCCCACAGGAAGCTGGGAGTCAGAGCAGCTAGACTGGAGGGAGGGGAGGACACATCTGAGGTACAGGCTTAAGAGTGAGTAAATGTTGGTTTACGGGAAGGCTAAAGGATGCTGTGGCTCTCTGTCCTGTTATGGTTTATTAACTTCTTTGCTACTATGATGGAATCTGCTTACTGGTTTTGGGATTTGTTTTTCTGGTATCTGAATAAATGTTTTGCTTCTATGTTCTATATGGAGCGTCTGTTATATTTTCCAATCGAGCACTATGCAGGTATATTTAAAGTGACCACTTGTTCTGTGAATACTGCATTGGCACTACAATTCTCAAAGATCTCTTCAAACACAATGACTCTATAATGCTGGGGCCTTCTTCACCCTTGTATCACAAGATTCTCTTAGCATACTTTCTAGGAGTTTCAGGGCACTTTGATCATTTAGGCTCTGTCCCTTTAAATACTCCAAGATTCCCCCTACAACCTACAAGTATATCTATAGCCATGTACCACTGTCCAGTAAAGTTTTAGTTCAGACCAGGCCATGTCCCTGTGCTCTACTCTAAGTCAGGGAAGATGTCCAGAAACTAGGCTTGCTTTTCTGAATCCTGAGAACAATACCAAGGATTTCTTCATTTTTTCTAGAGGAAATAACCAAGTTTCATAGTACTCAGTGCCTGGCACAGTGCTGAGTTTATAGTAAGCAATCAGCCTGAATGGAATGAAATGAAATGAAATGGCTGAATTCATAGATTCCCTCAAAAATTCCACCCCTACCTGGAACAGAATCTCATATTTACTTCTTTTTCTAGCTTGAATGCCTTTTCTCTGCTACCTCTATATCCTCCTGTTCCTCTTCCTCCTCCTTCCACTGGCCAGGCAGCCAGCCAGTAATGCTAACGAGCTAGGAAGATGAAGGGAATCAAGGTCTTTCTTTGCTGCCTTGGTCCAGCCAGCCCTCCTGATCTTGTATAGAAATCTTGACAAAACACTCCCTAGAGGGAAAAAAAACTTAAACCTACTTGATTGAGATCAGAGAGGCCACAAGAAAACAAACCAGTGAGCCTTCCCCACCCCCCTCCAGAAGCTGTCCCCAAGGGTGGTCATCAGAAGTCTGGAGCTTCCCTGGAGTGGGACCCAAAGGGATATCTGCAACTAGGTATCACAGCCCAGGCAGAGAGGGACTTCTAATACTCCCTCTGCACTCTCCTTTCTTCCTAAGCACGCCCATTAAGGTTCACGCTCAGCTTGTTCCTCTCATACTTGACTTGACTTATGAGGTCCCTCTAACCTCCGGTGCGAGGAGACATCGATTCTTGCAAAGGTCATTTTCTTTCCGCCCCCACTCTCCCTTTCCATTCTCTGTCTCCTGGGCAGGCTTTCCTGGAACAGGACAGTGGAGGGGGGCGGTTACCTTCCTCTTCCCACCCCTAGTCCACTGATCTGACCACTCCCCTAACAGTAGCTCAGTGGAGGTGTCTGGGCACTAGAAATCCTTCAATAAGAGTCTGGAAATGCAGAAAACAGTAAGCCATTAGGTGGGGAGGCCAGGCGCCCTGCTTGCTCACTGAGCAGTCATCTGCAGGATGTTAGAGAGATAGCAGGTCAGCCATTCTTATGATTTATTCAAATACTCATTACAGTCAATCTATTTTTACACAGAGGTGAAGATATGCGCTGATAACGGTTAATCATTTATAATTCCACGGACTGGTTGGAAGCCAATGTACTATCAAAGCCAAGGAGCTCACATCAGCAACGCCATCGGTCCCCCCAGAAGGTGGGCAGAGGAGGCGCCAAGTGAGGACATTCATCCATTCACTCAACAAACATTTATTAAGCATTTGCTATGTCCTAGGCTCCCTAGGGGGATACAGAGGTGAATAAGATACAGGACCACACCCTCCAAAAGTTATAATACAGCTGATGAGAACATGTACGAAAATAACCCAAACAGAAAATCATCTGTAAGTACTGCATGAATGTTATGGATAATAAATATTAAGAATTCAGAAGAGGAAGAGATCACTTCTAGTCAGAGTAATTCAGGAAGGAGGTGGCATTTGAGCTGAGGCCAGAAGAATGGGTAGGATTTCAGTAAGCTGAAATCAAGCAAGGAGGGTATTCCAGGTTGGGGGTGGGGTGGGGCAGGCATGAGCAAAGTCTGGATCCAAAGGCTAGAGAGATGTGGCTCCCAGGGCCCCCCAACCCGCCCCTATGGGAACAAGAGGGGAACAGAAAGCATCTACAAAATACAGCTCACATTGCTATTGCCTTCGATCAGTGCCATTCAAACTCATGCCACAGATCACAGCAACTGGACCTCAGCTCCTGTGTTCAGACTCAAGGAGTTGCCCCTCTTCTGTACTCATTACATGGGTAACCCATGAAGTGCACCTTAATGCACAATCAATAAAGCCTAATTAAATAGGATGTCATATTACAGGGCTCTTTTGTCACATTCAGACATAATCTAATTAGATTTCCACTGTCTTTTACATTCTGACCAGCTCGTTGTTGAATGTTTCTCTTTCACAATGCAGGGCTCATGCAAGAAGATCAGGTTCCCTAGCTGACCTTTAACCTGTCACCTCATTGAGACCGGGTAGAAGATGCCAATCAAAGTTACTTACAGTTCAGGGCCTCTTTTCTGGAAAGCCACGTAGAAGACAGAAAGCCTCAGGACCCAGCCACACGCACACACACATCACCTGTCAAAAAAAGAGAATATCTTTATAGACTGTGTGTTATCATGCCAGGGGCAAGAGTCAAAGTGTAAATGGACCCAAGCGGGTAGATATGGCATCAAAGGGAGGGGTAGACTGGTGGCTTAGATCACCCACAGTGCTAAGTGGGAGAAAAATCTTCTATTTATTGAGAAACTGACATAGAATATTAGCTGATATTAGTTAGGAACTGGGAATCCGGACTACTACCAGATCCTCTTCAACTCTTGCCCTTTATTTTTGTGCCTTAGTTTCCTCTTTTGTATGCAAATTTTATCAACCCTCTCTATAAAGACTCTGGAAAGAAAAGAACTTGTTCCTATTAAATAGTATATGGTCAGAAGGCAGACAAGTTATTGGCATAATCCTTTTCTAGGGTCAAATAGACAAAAGGAACAAGTATTTATTAAAACCTAGTTTGTGCTAAGCACTGATGGAGGTAAGTTAAAAAGTCTAAAATGGCCTCTTAAAAGTGCTTACAGTCTAGTTAGGATCATACAAAGGCACAACAAATGGCAAATGGCAATATATCATTAAGTACAAAATTTTTCGGTACACATTGCAAGTGCTATGGGAATTCTGAGACAGGAAAGAACTCAGAGTTGAACCAGTCAAGGCAGACTTCAAGAAGAAGGTGAGATTTGAATCTCACCTTGAAGGACAGGTAAAGGAAAAAAGAGAGGGCATTCCAAATAGAAGGTACAGCATGAACAAAGGCACAAAGGCATGGGGCGGTGAGGAGCGAATAAGCCTAATTGGGGTCATAGCAGAAATTGACAGTGAATAAAGACAGTGGCAAGCATAGGGAAGGCCTGGAAATGGGAGTCATTGAAAGTTTTTCATCAAGCAAGTGGCAAAATGAAAGATAACTCAGCCTTTGTCATCATCAACCAGTCTCAGCCCCAAACCTCCACTGACTAACCAGTATGGCTTTGGGTGGAAGCAGATTTCAAGCAGCAATTCAATTCAATAATCATTTATTCAAAACTTAAACTATAGAGATCACAATGCTAGTTGTTAGGAAAGGTAAAAAGTTTAGATAAGGAATGGTCTTCCCTCCTTGCCTTTAAGTAATTTATAATTTGAAGGGATGTATAAGGGACCAATAATACAAATACAAAATAATACATAATACAGACAAAAATAATAGCTCACATTTTTACAGTGCTTTGTAGCAAAGAACTTTTCCCACAACAACTCTGTGAGATAGTTAATAGAGATAAAATTAACCACATCTTACAGACTTAGAAGTTCAAGCTCAGAGAGCCTGAGGTCACACACCTAGTAAACTGCAGACCTCAAATTTGAACCCAGAGTCATGAGACTAAACCCAGGAGGCTGAACACCACCTTCCATTGCTTCTAATTAATTGCTTTCATAGAAATCAGGTGTGAGTAAGGTACAACTTTGGACAAGGAAGGTCATTACCATCTGGGAGAAACAGGAACCATCCTGGACGAGGTGGAATTTGAGTTGGCCTTTACAGGATGCATAGAAATTCAACAAACTGGGGAAGAAAAATGTTCCTAGGCATAGATGTTCTATAACAAGGCACTGGGCAGCACAGATGGTCAAACTGTCAGCGGTTCAGAAAATTATGGTGCTGTTAAGGATACAGCCAGAAATGTAGCTGAGAAAATGCAAGTCAGTCAAAAGACTGGGTTCTAGCCCTAACTTGAGCCCATGTTACTTGTTTGACTTGGGGCTCAGTTTTGCTACCAGTAAAATGAAGACGATTTTGGACTAGAGACTATATGTATAATCCTGCTAAAAGCAAACCAACCACTAAGAAAGGCCCCAAGTCACTTAGTAAGACAATTCAAGATAGCAGAAACCTCATGCTTATAGCATTGTCCTTCTTTACAACTGACCGGCCTTTCCCCTAACCTCCACCAGATCTCAAATCGGGGCTTCTGAATAAAGGGTGCAAAAATATCCTCAGATAGAGCTTCTCACTTTGGCTGCTGCCATTTCTGTAGCCTCAGGAGGGGACCTGGAATTGAACACTCCCTTTAAGGGCTTCACCAAAGCAGAACTCCAAAAAGAGAATAAAAACTGTCTGGAAAATCTGAGTAAGACAGAACGTCCAGGGAGGAAACACGTGACAGAACACGGACCCCTCCAAACACAGGTCTCTGTGTCTTTCCCTCTTGCTGCCCAGGGTTTTCTACCCTTGCTCTCCTCACAGCATCCCATTCCACCCCCTACCACAGATTCCTTCCCTCATTACCTGAGAAAAGCTACTGCCAAGGGATAGTTTTTGTGTGTCCTGACTGTGGTGGGGATCCAGCACTCCAGCCCTGACTGCTGGGCTCTAAATTACACAATAACTGGGTAATTTAATAAAGATATAATTACCTGGCATCAGACACTTGGCTCCAAGTTATTTTCCCACCCAACACCAAGTGTTATTGTAGTGTCTCACTCTAAGCTGGGCAAGCACTGGTGCTAATTGTAGGACCTCAGGCATACACAGTGACCATGGTTTGCTGGGGATGGCACTTCTTGCATTGCATGACCCTCTCCAGACCAAGCAAATTCTACATCTGCCCTGAGACAAGGCACTGAGACAGGTTTCTGGGACACCCCAATGATGTGGCTCTGAACAAGGAGAAAATGGTGGAATTGAGAAATAACCACTGATTGCTTCTACTCAGAGACAAGTTCTCCTTTCCCTTTACACTTACACAAGAACACCATTTAGGAACATATCATAAAATTGACTGGATTTTTTATTGATTATTGGACTTTATTGACTAAATTTGGAGTCTGAGGACCTGGGTTCATATCTCACCTCTAACACTACTACTGGCATAACCTAGGGTAAGTTACTGAAGGGAATGGAAGAGGAAAGAGGAAGGGAAAGAAATAAGCATTTATAGAACACCTACTCTATACCAGGCACCTCCATTTTAGAGGGGGGGGGAAGCAGGGCAATTGGGGTTAAATGACTTGCTCAAGGTCACATGGCTACTAAGTGTTAAGTGTCTGAGGCTGTATTTGAACTCAGATCCTCCTGACTCCAGGGGTGGTGCTCTATTCACTGCGCCACCTAGCCTACTCTCCGTATAGTAATTGTAATTGTTTAACTTGCAAATAGTTTGCTTTACAGCTTCTTTCTTGCCTATAGCCTGAAACTGTCAAAGCAACTTATAATGAGTAACACAAGGGGAGAGAGGGGTAAAAGATGAAGCTTTTGAGGTTGTAGGCAGGCCCTTGGGACAAAGCAGCAAAAGCAAGCGGCACATAACTAGCCAGTTATCATGCAGTCACAAGTGATATCCCATTTGGAAGTGTCCCAGGATGGAATTACACACTCTTTTTTTTTTAATCAATGACAGGGGTTATACAAGAGAGAGACTGCTTCAAAAGGGAAGAGCCCTGCACTTGGAGTTATAAGGTTTGGGTTCAGGCCTGGTTCTTCTACTTGCTATGGCCTTTGGCAAGTCATGAATTTGATTTTAGATTTAATTTTCATCTATAAAATGGGAATAACAATATTTGTATGACCTCCTTAGCAGGTTTGTTGCAAGAATCAAAAGGAAATAACATATGTGAAAGTGTTCTTTGAAATTATAAGGCATCAAACAACTACTATCATTACAAGTACCATCATTATCATAAGATTGGTGGCATTAAGATTACAAGAATAAAATTAAAATGATCCTAACCCACTCCCAAATGATGAAGTTTTGATAGCACAATGAAGGTACTAAATTGGACAGAAAAGATAAATTATAAATTACACAGCTGTAATTCCTTTGATTAATAAATGTACCTCAGAAAGAGACCTGAAGGTCACAGTGGACCATAGTTTTAATGTTAATCAATAATGCAGGGGTGTTCATTCATTCTTTCACTTTACAGACATTTATTGAGTATTTAATGATGTGCACAACACTGCACTGAGCACCATGAGGGCAACAAAGAATTATTAGACATAGTTCTTGACCTCAAACAGGTTAATTAGGAGACACAAGACATATGCATGTGGAAAAGTGATTAAAAATACCAAACAATAAAAGAGCTGTCTCAAGGCCATATGTGTAAGAAGGGCCAGATGAAAGGTAGGAATAGTAAGTACTATGGGGTTAAGGGGGAAGGAGGGATCACTGTGGGCAAGAGGAGTCAGATAAGGTTCCATAAGGGACTTGGTATTCCCTGACAGCCTTTAAGGGTGTGGATAAGCAGAGAGAAGGGGAAAGCTTGCTTTAGCTGAGAGAAAACATCATGAGTAAACAACGGAAGTTTTCACTTGTGTTGATATACTCAGTGGACTTTGGACTGGAAAGGGGATCATCAAATTTTAATCCCTTCATGTTAAAGTTGAGGAAATTGAGAGGTGAAGTGATACCCAAGGTCACATGATTAGTAAGGTCACATCATTAGTAAGCTGTTAGTGCAGATTCAAGCCCAGGTCTTCTGATCCCAGTTAACCTAAAAAATCTTTATTAAGTGCCTACTGGATGCCAAGCAGTGTGCTGAATGCCAAGGATGCAAAGACAGGCAAAAAAAAAATAGTCCCTGACCCCAGAGAGCTCCCCATTTAATGGGGAAGAACATACAAAAACCTATGTACAAACAAAATATGTAAAGGATTGATTGGAAATAAATCAACAGAGGAAAGAAACTCACATTAAAGGGTAGGAAAGGCTTCTTTTAGAATAGGGGGACTTGTGTGACTTGAAGGAAGCCAGGGAGATTAGGAGGTGGAGATGAGGAGAGGTTTCCAAGTATGAAGGACAGCAAGAGAAAATACCTAGAGTAGGGAGATGGAGTGTCATATCTGAAGGAGAGTGAGGAAGCCCCTGTCACTGAATTGCATGGTATATTGGGGACAATAAAGTATAAGAAGACTGAAAAGGTAGGAAAAGGTCAGGTGATGAAGAGTTATATTCCAAAGCTAAACAGAGGATTTTATATTTGATCCTGGAGGTGACAGGGAACCAACAGTTTACTGAGTAGGGGGCTGGGTGATAAGATTAGGTTATGTGATAAGGTTAGACCTGTGTTTTAGGAAGATCAAATTGAAAGCTAAGTGGAGGATGGACTTGAGTCAGAAACAACTTTGTTAACAGAACTGTTATTCTTGCTGTTATTCATCCTTCATTTTTTTTTTAAGCAATTGGGGTTGAGTAAGTTGCCCAAGGTGACACGACCAGTCTTTTTGTGTGGGTGTTAAGTATCTGAGGCCGGAACCGATCCCAGATCCTCCCGACTCCAGGGCTGGCACTCTTACTCACTGTGCCACCTAGCCGTCCCAATCCTTCATTTTTTAAGAGAACCAACAACATCACAGGTGATGTCTTGATTTGTGCTTGAATTGGATTTAATCAAGGTAGAGTTGCACAAAGTCAGCAGTCTCAGTCTCCCTTCCCTCAGATTCATCAACATCCAGCAGCAAGACAAAAGTCAGATTGACAGGCAATGGTCTGGGATGCAGTGGATGACCTTGGTGTCTTCATACCTGACCAAGCTTCATGGCCATTGGAACAAATTGTTCTCATCTACCCATTTTGCTAGAAGTCTTCACGTGCTTGGGGTGAACATCTCCCTAATTCACTGATGGGTTTGAAGTCTGTCAGTTACCCTTAACCTGACTTAACCCATCTGCCAAGACAGTTAGACTGGGATGTTTCCATTGCACATACTAAAGCTTCTTGGAACTACAGGTGAGAGTTGAGTGCCAGCTGGACACTAAAGGTAGATGAGTACCCTTGAAAAGCACTTGGCAAGTCCTCACACCAGAGGTGCTAATTCTTCCTGAACAAAATGTTCCTACTGTATTAAACCTCAGATAGTACCAACTTACCCCAGTATCAGCTTAGGACTCTGGTGTTTTAATAGAGATGAAGTCAAATTAAAGATAACCCAGAAGACCTACCATATTATCACATTAGAACTCATTAAAGATGCCCAAAGGGCTATAAAACTATGCATACTCTTTAAGGCAGTAATACTACTACTAGATCAGTATTCCAAAGAGATAAAAGAAAAGGGGAGAAGACTTATTTGTACAAGAATATTTATCGCAACTCTTTTTGTGGTGACAAAAATTGGAAATTGAAGGGATGTCCATCATTTGGGAAATGGATTGACAAGGTGAGATATATGATTGTGATGGAATACTATTGTGCTATAAGAAATGATGAGCAAGATTGGCTTCAGAAAAACACAGAAACAGAAAGTCCTACATGAACTGATGTACATATCAGGAGAATATTGTACACAGTAACAGCAATATTGTAATGATCAACTGTGAAAGACTTAAGCTACTTTGATCAAGACAATGATCCAAACGATTCCAAAGGACCCACAATGAAAAATGCTGTCCACTTCCAGAGAGAGAACTGGTGAACCTTGAACACAGATTGAAACATGCTTTTTTCACTTTTAAATTTTTTCTTGGTGTTTGTGTTTGTTTGTCGGGGTTTTGTTTCGTTTTGGTTTGGTTTTTTGCATCATAGCTAATATAGAAATATGTTTTGCATGGCTTCACATGTATAATTGATATATTGCTTGCCTTCTCAAGGGAGAGGAGTGGGGAGAGAATTTGAAACTCAGAATTTAAAAAAATAAAAGTATATTTTTAAAAAACTGATTAAGGAAGTAGGAAGAAGATGGTATTATTTATCCTAAAAAGAGCTGAGGAGGAACATAACTATCTTCAGGTTCATGAAATGAATCAATTCACTTCAACGAATATTTATTAAATGCTTATAGCATCTAAGCAGCCAGACATAGTTGAAAGAGTTCACAGCTTAAAGTCAGGAAGGTCAGAGTTCAAATTCAGCCTCTGACACTCACATCAATGGTGAGACTAGTGAAGTCACTTAACCTCTAGGTGCCTCAGGCAGTGTAATCTAAGGTTTATATCTGTGGAAGCAGTTCCCACATAAGGAGCTTCTTACACAGAGGAAATCATGGATCACTGAATATGTATATGGCACAGTGCAGGGTGCTAGGCATACAAGGATGAAAAACAACACAGTTTGCCCTCACACAAATAAATACAGGATGTCAGAATGTGATAAATGTATAGGAAGGTCAAACAGAAGTCTTATAACAAGGGCTATAATCATAGATTTATAGTAAGAAGGAAACTACAAGGTCATGAAGTCCAGCTTCATTTTACAGATGAGGAAACTGAGGCCTATAGAAGATAAGAGACTTGCCTAGGCTCACATAAGTATTAAGTGGATGAGAAGGGATTCAAGCCTAGGTTGTCCTGAGTCCAAATTCAGCATTCTGTCTACTACGCTACAATACTATTCTTTATAAATGAACTACTAGACTGGGCACAGACTTTCAAGAATTCTTACAACGGAAAACCATCCAACCTTTACTCTGCAAAGGTGGTGAGATACAAGAACAGCAATGCCCTCCCTCTCTAGAGGCAAGTTTCTACCACTAGCTATGGCTAGTATGGACGTGGCCACAGGCTAAGTGTGTGGGTTGAGGGTAGGGAACTAATCCCAAGAGGAGAGGTACAAAACCTTTCATGGACTTTTTCTAAGCCCTAAATGGAAAGAATTTTCTACTGGTCCCAAGACTGTGACCACATTGTGACTATCTGAGCAAACTGCCCCATTTGGAGGAGGGAGGGAATGGTAACTAGGACCCAACTTGGAGACTCCATAGACACAAACAACCATACCTGAAAATGACACCTGCTTCTGTTTCAAGGTTACAGGTGGAAGGTACAAAGCTGAGTGGCACTTTGCCTAGGGCTGAGTGTGAGCCAGGAAAATGCCAACCCTTGCCTCCCCCATTCCACTCCTTCCCTCACTTTTCAACCCAAGAACGGGAAAGATTTTACAACAGTTTTGCCAGGAATACCAATGACTGGAAGGGATGGGGGCTGAAGAGGTCTCCCCCCATCATCTCTCCCTTGGCCCAAACTCCCTCCCCCCACACTCTGTGTGGCTGTCATTTCCCCGGTTTATTTCCATCCCACTGTTCCTATCAAAGCCCTAACAGCACATATTTTGTTAATTGTACAAACCTAATGGGGGAATGCATTGGCAAAAAAGGGTAATGACCATCAGACCAGCAATAAAACAAAATTAATGGCCCATAGGAAGAAATCATGTCCACTTAATCCCAGCTCTGAAACTCTAATAGAATAATGGAATACCGAAGGAGGGTTTTTTTTTCTTCTCTCTATGCAGATTGCTTACACCATGTTAATCACTTGCAAAGCAGGCCACATACCACTCCAGCTCACATGACCCTCCAGGGAAAGTAGCAGACCAGAAACATTTAGAGGAAGGCTCATTACCAGCATGCATTGCTAACCAACTACTTAGTTCCCTAGTGACTGATATAGGGTGTCACCACTGACAGGTCCAGGGCCTATCCTTTAAAGCCCAACTGAAAAGCTACTTCATCCAAAGAGACCTCCTTGATTCTTCCAAATTGTAATGACCTCATACACAGCACTTTGTATGAGCCTCTCATGCGCATGTTCCATAATAACTTGTGTTTATATAACATCTTAAGGCTTACAAAGCTCTTTAGATAGGCAGCTAAGTGATATAATGGCTAGAACTCAATTGATATGTTTATGTGTCATGCCCTCCTACCAGTGAGGAATTTCATGAGAGTAGGTAGGAATTGTGTCTTCTGAATCACGGCATAGACTCAGAGAACCAGCATAAGATGAGGGGTCAGAAGACCACGTGCTGAATCCCACCTCTGTCATGTATGACCTTAGCTGGACAAGTCACTTGTCCTCTCTGGGCCTGTTTCTTCATCTGTTAAATGGAGATCATAATCTTTGCTTCTTCACTTATCTACCTGCTTACCTCACAAAGCTGTTCTAAGGATCACTATCATCTTCCTAGTCCTCCTAACAGCTAGCATTTATATAGTGCTTATTATTTGCCAGACTCTGTACTAAGCACTTTACAAACATCCTCTCATTTGGTCCTCACAACCCTAGGAGGTAAGTGCAAGTACTACCCCCATTTTGCAGTTGAGGAAGCAGACAAAAAGAGGTTAAAAGACTTGAGTCTGAGGCCACATTTGAACTCAGGTCTTCCTGACTCTGGGCTCAGCATTCTAGCCATTATATCACCTAGCTACTTATCTATAGCTGCCATATCTAAAGAGTTTCATAAACTTTAAAATGCTATATAAACATGTCATTATTATTAAGGTTTTTAACTCATCCATTGCCTATGTGCTCTGTACCCAGTAAGTGGTTAATACATTTTTGCTAAAGTTGAATTTGTACATCAATTTAGTTTTCAAAGCATTTTCACTTCCATTCTATCATCTGATTCTAAGATAGTGGGGGCTCAGTTTCCTCATTTGTAAAATGAAGGGGGTTATACTTAGCGTTAATATACATTTTTCATTAATAGCTTTTAAAACAACTACAACAACAACAAAATCTGACCTTTGCCCCTGGGAGTGACAGAAGACATGTAGAAAAGACAGAGACAAAGGGAAGGAGGGAGCAAAGAAGGAAGGAAAGAAGGAAGGAGAGAGGGAAGGAAGGAAAGAAGGAAGGAAGGAAGGAAAGAAGGAAGGAAGGAAGGATAGAAAAGAAGGAAGGAAAGAGAGAAGGAAGAAAGGAAAGGAGGGAAGGAAGGCAGGAAGGAAAAAAAGGAAAAAGGGGAATGTGGGGGAGAGGAGGAAAGGGAGACTATAAATGTGGTGCTGGCCTCAAAAAAAGGAGGAATGTTGAGGAATCCTAGCAATTATCACCAGAGAAGTTCAATTTTCCTTCTTAAAAAAATAGATCTTTTCTCTTGATATTCTATTACTACTAAAAGGAATAGAAACACCCTGGGTTAATTTATTAACTGATCAGGCCAGGCCAGGCCAGTTTAATCACTTTACTATCCCCTCCCCTCAACCCTCCTTCCCTGCCATGGAGGAGGCAAGCAGAGCTCCCTCCTCCTGTGAGGATTACAGAGCATGCAAAACAAGTGTGAAAACTAAGGTGAGGGCCACCCTCTGCCCTCTTTCCCTCCTGTGGACATTCCCAGGGAGCAGCTTCCATGCTCAGCTCCCCTATATATCTATACTCCTTTCTGGTCTAATAATTTAATATGTCACCGCAAATACAGCTCTTTACCCTCCCCTTGCCATTCCATCTGGGAACAGAATAATTGCAGGGGTCTCCTTAGCAGGAAAAATGACAAAATGCCTAGAAACCAGCTCCTCATCCTAGGCCCTCAGACCTTGGGTTCTCAGGAGACAGTGATGAGCTTTTGAATACCCAGGCCCAAGAGCCTAAGGAGACTGAAAGAGACTCAGTGAATGAGACTAGATCAGGACTGGCTTTATATAGGGTGACCAAGGTAACTGCCCATATGAAGTGATTTCAGCACCAGGAGGCCCTCCGTCTTCCCCCACACCCAGATCTTCTAACCTGTATTGCTACACTTCCACTGACAGAATTTCCTAATTAGGGGATATGGGGACAGGTGAGCTCTGGAGGGAGACAGGAGGAGGTATCAGAAAGAGGGAAAAGAAGGGACTCAGCAACACACAGTGTTCCTTTGGGGGATGGAAGGAGGGCTTACTCCTGAGAGGCCTGGGTCATATCGAATTAGGGTGGGACTAGGTTAAATGGCAAACAGGTGTTTTCCTGGCAATGTGTGGGAAAATCTCCCTAATTTACTGTCCGTAGAAAAGAAAAGTAGTAAGGGACTGGTGGGGGGTGGGGAGAGGAGGGATAGGGATGGGGCACATGGAAGGAAAGGTACTGGAGGAATACTATACAAATACAGCCTAGGGAAAGGTGTGACCAAAGTAGCAGTCATGAGCAAAAGACTGGGGCGGGGGTCCTTTAGTGGGCCGCCTCCCTGCCAAGCTCAATGTGACTCTAAACTGCGACATGGCGACCATTAATAGGCAGTATTATCTTCCTTCAGTCCTCTCTTAAGTTGTGTCAATAGAACCACAGTAACACTGAAAAAGAGAATCTCAGAGTTAGCACCTGGGATTCCATTTGATCTAACTTTTATTTGATTGAGGGTTTTCTCTAAAATATACCTGACAAGGTGTCATCTGCCCTCTTGCTGAAGCCCTGCAGTGAGGCAGGGAGCTTAGTACTCCAGGTTTCCCTCTGGGGTATCAAGAATGCTTAGGAAGTTTTTCTTTACATCAAGCATGGCATTGGTCTTGAACAGACAAGGTGATCCCACAGCTGTACTGTGGCCTAGACAGAAATTACCTGAAGTTCTGAGTTTGTTTCTGGGCACTACATTTGTAGGAAAGGAGGAGGAAGGCCAGAATGCTGAATAGACCATGATTAGGCCATGAGGGTTGGTTGAAGGAACTGGGAATATTTGGCATAGAGAATGAGGAGGAGGCTAAAAGGGAGTATACCATAGTGAAAAGAGTAATCAAGCTCAAGTCAGAGGACCAGGATTTAACTCTTGGATTTACCATTCTCTACTGACAGTGACCTTCACCTTCACCTATGCAGAAAGTTCTCTGATCTCTCTGGGTCTCAATTTCCTCATCTGTAAAATTAGGGACTTGGGTTAATGATATCTAAAGTCCCTGTTAGCTCTCTCTCAGGTATTTGAAAGGTCGATGAAAGGAATCATAGATCAAGAATTTAAAGCTTAAAAAAAATTTAAGAGATTATTTAATCCAACTCCCTCATTTTACAAATGAGGAAACTGAAGGAAAAGTGATTTGGCCAAGGCTATACCACTAACAGATAGCAGTAAAAAAAAAAAAACAACCAAAAACCAGATAGTCAGAATTCCAACTTAGGTCTTCTGACTCCAAGTACATTCTTTTTTCCAGTATAGCACAAGGTCCCCTCCACACCAGGGATTAAGCAAACTTTGGCTCAATAAAAAGAAAATTTCCTAACAATTAGAACTGTCCAACTATCAAGGCATCATGCCTTGAAAGGTAGTAAGGTTTGCTATCGCTAAAACCAAAGGCTGGATGATCACTTGTCAAAGATATTGTAGAGAGGATTCCGATTCTAATGAGGTTACACTAGGTGTCCCATTCCTCCTCTAAAATGCTCTGATCTGAGTTCAATGCTTAAATGCCACTTACTATGTTAGACTGATCATTAATCTCTCTGAGCATCAGTTTCCATGTCTGTAAAATAGGAATCATACTTTCACTAACTACCTCAGTGGAGGGAAGACAAAAGGAGAAGCATCTACCTACCCAGTCTAGTCTCTGAAGTTCATGAACCTTAGATCCTTGGCAACTACTTGGTTTCTCTGGCTCCTTAGCATGCTAAGAGAGAACAATGGGTCTGGTCAAGACCCTCTGGTTCCAATTGACTCTGTCACTCTGTTTCTGATGTTGAACAAGTTGGTCTCTGAGCCTCAGTCTCCTCCTCTGTAAAATAAGGGCTGTGAGTTGGTCTAGATCAAAGGCTCCCAAATTTATTTAGCCTAATACCCACTTTTCAAAAAAAAATTTACTTGGTGTCCCCCTGAAAACCTACTTTCTTTGACCTTTAACAATTTTTTTTAATTTTGCATCATTTAAAAAAAATGAAATATATATTTTTAAAATGATGCACCTTACATTCAAAAATGTATTATAAATTTTTGGTTTTTTTCCTGCATTGGAATTTTGATGATGTAATACTGTATCACGTAACTGTATAATATCATATTATAAACAGGTCATTACATACACATATTCCTGCTGATGCATGCTGAACTTCTGGAAAATGTGCTACACACTCACCTGCCAATACTTGCTTATTAAGACCTGTCAGTGGAATTGACCACTAATCAGTTATAACTAGCATTTTGTAGGGGTGGCTAGGTGGCAAAGTGAATAGACCACCAGCCCTGGTGTCAGTAGAACCTGAGTCTCAGACATTTGACACACTTACTAGCTGTGTGACCTTGGGCAAGTCACTTAAACCCAACTGCCCCTCCTCCCCGTCCAAAAAGCAAAACAAAAAAAATTTAAAAAAAAACTCGCATTTTGTGTATTTATTTGGAAAATAATGTAATCACTATGACTTTATCTTGTTACACAACACCCAAAACATGTACAAATGGTTTTTCATGGGATCATAAAGTCAAATAGGATTCAACAACAGACTTGCCATACATAGGTCATCCAGATAGCAAGTAGGCAATGACTCATTTAAACCTCAGTTCTCTTGATTCCAGATGGACTCATTTGGCTCAGCATAAGAAGGAACTTCCTAAAAATTAGAGTGATCTGAAAATCGAACTGTCTTAGTAGGTGGTACATACCCTGTCATTATATGAAGGCTAGGCTGGATAAAGCTTTCATGCAGCTGGTCAGGGAATGGGCCATGTAAATAGTGTTTGACGTTCCATTCTGATTTTGAATTTTTTAAAAGACAAATATACTTACTTCACAAAATTGTTGTTTAGATAGTTATAAAGTGTTCTGCAGACTAAAAATCACTGTATAAATGTGAGTTGCTATTTCAATCATTGCCAAAGTGTTCATCTTCTGAGCAGAAAATTTCCATAGCAGGAGAAAAAAGGTCCATATCTGAGCAAACACAGGCAGTGGAGGGAGCTAGAAATAGATGCCTGTCTAGGATTCCCTTCTCATGCTACCCTCTTCTGACTCTCTTGTTACCTCTTCTTCAGCTGGATTCATTTACTGCAGAGTGGGTAAATCATTTCAATTGAAGAAATGCTGGGGAAGTCTCATGTATGGAGCATCTCAGCACCAACTAGATGCCAAACCACAGCAGTTGTCCACCCTCATCTGATTCTTCTTTTCCTCTTTAATGTATTCCCTTTATCATCCTCCATCTCTCCTGCCCTTTGTGTCCAAACTCCTTGGAAAAAATCTGTCCACAAAATGTGCGTCCACTTTCTCTCTGTTCGCTCACTCCTTAACACCAGGTCTGGCTTCTGACCTCATCATTCCATCAAAACTGCTCTCTCCAAAGTTACCAATGATCTCTTAATTACCAAATTCAATGGCCTGTTCTCAGTCTTCCACCTTCTTGACTTCTCTGCAGTCTTCGACACTGCTGATAAACCTCCTTGAAACTTTTTTTCTCTCTAGATTTTCTAAATAGCACTTTTTCCTGGTTCTCCTATTTTTCAGACTGTTCCTTCTCAGTTACTTTTGCTGGATCTTCCTCTAGGTCATGTCCTCTGACCGTAGATCTCCTACAAAGCTCTGTCCTAAGACCTCTTCTCTTCTCACTCTATACTATTTCAGTTAATGATCTCATTGGCTCCCATGAATTTAATTACCATCTCTATTCTCAAAATTCTCAAATCTATCTATATTGACCTAACCTCTCTGCTCACTTCCAATCTCACATTTCCAACTACCACCTTCTCTGTTTCCAAACTTCCCTATTATTATTAAGGGTACCCTCTTCCTTCCAGTCCTCTTGCAACCTAGGTGTCATTCTTGACTCCTCACTATATCTCACTCCCTTTCCCCATAGACCTGTTGATTTCACTTTTACAATAGCTCTTGGATATACCCTCTTCTCTCCTCTGTTACTACTAACACTTAAGGTACAGGCCCTCATCATCTTATGCTTGGACTATGCAGCAGCCTGTTGGTGGATCTACCTGCCATGAATCTCTCCTAACTTCAGCCCATCCTCCATTCAGCCATCAAATTGATTTTCCTAAAGTGCAGGTCCGTTTATTTTTTTCTTCCTTCCTCAACTCCAATAAACAAACTACAATGGTTCCCTCTCTCCTCCAAGATCAAATACAAAATCTTGTTTGGTGGCTGGGGTGGCTAAGTGGTGCAATGAATAGAGCACCGACCCTGGAGTCAGAAGGACCTGAGTTCAAATACAACCTCAGACACTTAACACAATTACTAGCCATGTGACTTTGGGCAAGTCACTTAACCCCAATTACCCTGCCAAAAAAAAGAAAAGAAAAAAAATCCTGTTTGGCATTCAAAGCCCTTCATAACCCACACCCCACATATACACCTTTCCACGTTTCTTACACCTTAGTCCTCATCACTTCCTCTTCTATCCAGTGACGCTAGGCTCTTGCTGTTCCACAAACCTTCACTCGGCTCTCGGCATTTTCACTGACTGTTTCCTATACGTACAATGTTCTCCCTCCTCATTTCTACCTGCTGGCTTCCCTCAAGTCCCAACTAAAAATCTCATCTTCTCTAGAAAGCCTTTACCAACCCCTCAATCTAGTAGCTTCCCTCTTTTAATTACTTCCTATTTATCTGGTTAGATAGCTTGTTTATATACATATATATACATATATATCTTATATATTTGTTTGTCGTCTCCCCGTTAGACTATGAGCTCCTTGAGAGCCTTTCTGTATCCCCAGTGCTTAGCATTGTGTCTGGCACATGGTAGATGAATAATAAATGTTTACTGACTGACTGATGTCACAGTGAAAGCCTCTGGAGGACCATGGCCTTGAAAAGTACCCTAGTATAGTGGAGTAATCCAAAAGAATCCAGTTCATGTCCTGACCCAGCCAGTAACTAGTTGTGTAACCTCAGGTCACTTAGCCCCTTCTCAGCCTGGTTTTCCTCTTTTGTAAAATGGGATTAAACTTTTACTAGTTAACTCACAAGATTGTGGATAGAATAAAATATGAAAAAGTCCAAACCATAAAATTTGGTGGCAGCCATTAAAGACAGGTCAAAAGAATGGTTCCTTCCATCTCCCACCTGAAACCCATAGAACCTATGGGGGGGGGGGGTGTTGTCTCCTCCCTTCATACAAGAGATTGAACATCACCCTACCCCTACCCCCATCAATCAGCCCAGTCACCACCTCCAATGAGAAGACCAATTTCAAAAGTGTCAGAATGCTTCCCATTCTTTACTTCCTGATCCACCTCCCAAGACTGATCTTGTATATTGTTTCATAAATAACTTACTAGGGATACAGCTCGCTTAACTAAGGCTAGGCAGATGTGCACTGTGTGGAATGATTAGGAAGAAATTTGGCTGTACTGAATGAGCCTGTAATGCTGATTCTCCATGGAGGGCCAGCTTATCAGAGAGGCTGGGACTCTGCTGGTGTCCCCACCTGGATCCCTTGATCACAGCAGGATCCTAAATAGCATTTGTTTCTAAGGCTTTTAACCACTAATTCGGCCCCAGAGTATAACACCAATCTGAAAATAAATGGTCTAGGAAGACAGCAGAATCTCTAAAATAGCCCCAATTCTTCCACAAAACAGCAGTGACTTCTAGGGACACATACCACATCTATAGGGACCCAAGAATGATGCCAGAGTGGAATTCTGTCCACCTCCTCCAGCTCCAGCTCTGCACCAGGCAAACTTAGACAACCTAGATACATTATTATCCAGATCTATTCCTCTCCCAACCATTCCTTGTTTCTACCTAGCTGCTGTTGCCACAAATGCTCAAATGCAAACAAAGATGCCAACTAATGGCAGAGAGTGATCTTTGCCAGGAAGCATCTGAGAAGATCCATGGGCATGCCTTCTCTGATTACAAAATCCAAAAGAGTCCACTATGTATTACTCAGTTCTTCATTTCAGGGATAGGATGCAGATTTTCAGGAAGACTTTGATTTAAGGTTTAAGATTATCAGCCTTGAATTAACTTCAGTCTTAGGCTGCATTAAGAAAGGCAGAAGGAAGATGACAGTCCCACTGTATTCTGGCTAAGGTCAGACCTGTCTGGAGTACTGTGTTTATTCTTCAAAAACTCATTGATACAATTCATAAATTACTTTGGTAAGTTGACAAGAAACTATTCCAACCTAGAACTAGTTGAAGGTATTAAAGACCTTTACACTAGAACAGAAGAATAAGAGGAGGGAATAGCGGCTGTCTTCAGATATCTGGAAGAGCTGTCATGTGCAAGAGTGTAATGTAATACCAAGCAAAGGCAACTTCCCAGGTTCAAAATACCAGCATAGGTGCTCTCTATTTTATTTCAGTAACAAACCCAGAACAGAGAAGATCAAAACATGACATCATTCAAAATACAGCATTTACTAAGTGTGATTAAATCATCTCCAAGGCCTACCCCACCCCAGGACTTTCCAATCATTCAATCAATTACAAAGTCTCTGTTCCAAATACTTCTCCACCCCTAGGCTATACCTTAATTAAGTCCACCACAAAGCCCCTCTTCTCAAATGGAGATTAGTTTCCAAACATAAGTAAAATACATTCATTTGCTCAACCATAGAACACAAAAAGGTCAAAAGTTCCCCACCCCTGGATCACAATTGAATCTACCCCAGAGTTACATCAAGTTTAAACACAGCACTTAATACCCAAATGGAGGTCTTTTCTTCATCTTGACACGAGGCAAGTTCTCAGCAATCTTAGTTCCTGGGGAGACAAGGCTTAGCAAGGCCATAAGATACATTGCCAGTCCCTTCATGAATTTATCCTCTGTCTGTAGAACAGTCCTAGAACCCCTGAACACATTAGCAAAGCCCTTTCCCAGGATTTCTGTAAACATACAACAAGAAAATCCTTCTTCAGGGCTTCTGAACCAACAGAAAGGCTCCCAGACCCCTGCAACAACAGCACTGTCCTTCACCAGTGGACAGTATTCATTCTGTCTGCCGGACAGTCTCCAGACCCCTGCAACAACAGTACTGTCCCTCACCAGTGGACAGTATTCACTCTCAGTACTGTCCCTCACCAGTGGACAGTATTCACTCTCTGTCTGCAGGACAGTCTCAGGCCTTCTTAACCAAATGCCAGGTTCCAGGACTTCTTCAACAGGACAGTCTTTCACCAGTGGACAAATCTGGCAAAATAACATCAAAACAGACAGACAAAGTACCAGCAAAACAGCCATGTCTCCTCAGTCCTTGGCAGCTCAGGGGGCAGGTCTCAAAAGTCCAGGGCAATTCAAAGCGGCCACCAGCAATCTCTTAGTCTCTCTCCTTCCACGAGGTGCTACTTCCAAAAAGAACTTCCGCCTCTCTCTTGTCTCTCCAAATCTACGTCACCAGCTCCTCCCAGTCAGGACTTTCTTTTCACATCAAAAAGTCCATCCCACAGGTGGGATTAACAAGCTCTGGGTTTTAATACAATCAATTTGAAAACCAAGCCAATACAGGGGAATCTTTAATTGCCATTACTATCACAAAGAGTGATTCATCTTGTACTCTGTGACACTAATAAGACATATCTAGAAGAAATGAACCTATGTTGTGAAAGCTCTATAAGGAACACTTCCTATGAATTAGAGCAGTCCAAAAGTAAGTGGGGAGGCTCTAAAAGGGATGGGTTCCCTGTTATTGAATATCTTCAAAGGGAGGCTGGATGACTCAGAGCTGTAGAAGGAATTCATATGCAGGTTATGGTTGAGACTAGATGGCCTGTGAGGCCCCTTCTAGCTCTGAAATTCTATTATTCTGAGAAGTGGACCCACATGAAAACACAGAACAGCAAGGGCCAAATCCAAGACAAGGTAAGTGAGCCCAGCTGGAGTATTATCCAGAAAGAATCCACCCCATAGTTGATCCTTTCCTTGAGGGGAGATGTCTAAATTCCCCCTGGTCTCTAAAGCTTTCCAGTAATTTCACTGCATCTTTTCATCAGAAAATTATTGTATTACTCATCTCCAGGCATCTACTGAGAAAGAAGAGCCTCTCCATTTCTCAAACAGAAATATTAAAGGCCACAGAAAGTTTAAGACTTTCCCTAGGATCCCAGTGGATTGCTCCAGTATGGCCAAAGAGCTTCAGGAAGGAACTAAGACATCCACCAAGTGAAAATATGAGGCTTACTTCACCCTTAAGCTTCTGGCAAGGTAAGTAGCTAGCACCTTCCTAGAAGTCAAAGAGGAAACCAAGACCATTGCATGTTGGTGAATGGGGCCATTTTTGTTTGTTTGTTTTTAATCTTAGAATGAGGACATTATAACAAGGGTTCTCAAGGAAATTGAACAAAATGACAAGTTACTCCTTATTTTATTTAATAACTTTTGATGACTCTGAATCATAGAATTGTTGGAGCTAGAAAGAGCCTTAGAGATAGTAGTGAGATGTAATATGAAAGAACAGCAGCTCAAGAGTCAGGAGACTGACACTGACAAATAGCATGACCTTGGGAAAAATCATTTCCCTTCTTTCAGTCTGTTTCCTCTCCTATAAAATAAAGACAGTGGCTTAGACTATGGATTCTGAAGCTCCTTTGTGTCATGGACCCCTCTGGAAGGCTGGTAAAACCTATGGATCTCTCAAAATAAGGATTTTAAATGAATAAAATAACACTCATAGAACACAAAGGAAACCAATTATACTGAAATATGGTTATCAAAATATCATTTTAAAAGTTCACAGACAACAGGGTAAGAACTCTTGTACTAAATAATCTCAAGTCCCTAGAGTTCTACTAGAACTAGAGTTCAAAATTCTAAGGTTAGAGAAAATCTCATAATAAGCAGCTGAATGTAAATTGTAAGATAAATCTTTACCTACTCTGAGAAACCTTCCCTGACTTGACTCCACAAACTCAAATTTTACATAGTTTATAACATAATAAAATCCCACTTTTTTTAGAAAGCTGCTGGTATAACCATTATGTATGCAAAAAGCACTTTGGATCCACCCAAAGAGATTTCATAAAGACCATTCACTAAAGTTCAAGCAGGAAATCCCTTTAGGCCTTCTTCCTGGGCGGCTTTGTGGAACACTGGAAACAGAGCTGGACTTAGAACAAGGAAGACTGAGTTTGAATCATTCTTCAGAAGTCTATGACCTTGGGTGAGTCATTTAACCTACCTCAGCCTCAGTTTCCTCATCTGTAAAAGGATAATAGTATCCGCCTCACATGAATGTTGCAAATCAAATGAGATACACAAATCACTATGCAAACCATAAAACTATTATTTAAATATTGACTTATTTATCTATTCTCATTTTTCAGAAAAGTTTACCAGCCTTGGTAACCTGATGTCCAAATCCAGACCAGATTAGAAGCAACAAATAAAATGTGGAAATAGTAATAGTCAAGGACTATACTGACTTAAATGACAAGTGAAAGGACACAGAACAACAAAAACATACAAAAGAATTTTAAAAGTCCAGCAGTCTTCATTTAGTACAGAGATAAATAGTACTATGTAGGTCTAAAGGCTCTATGGCATCCATGTATTACAGCATAATATAACTAATGTTTATAATGATGACCCTAAGTCATCAAAAAAAATTAAATTATCTTTAATCTTTTCTGATGGAGAAGATGGCCAGATTAATCTTCCTCAGGCAGAAACCAGATCATGTCACTCATCAACTCAAAAATCCTAGATGTCTCCCTATTGCCTACAGAATAAAGTTGAAACTCTTTTTCAACCAAGAATTCAAGGCCCTTCGTGACCTGGCACGTCCTTTTGGCCTCTATGCCTTTGCTGACTGTTCCTTATGCTAGTAAAAATGCTCTTTCTAACCCATGCCTATTAAAATCTTACACATTCAGGTCATATGCCAACTCTATCAGGAATCTTCCCACCATTCCTGCTCATTCCCACCTCCCCCTCCAAATCAGAATGTTTGTTGTCAGACCTCATATTAAAATTTGGTTTATAATTCTCTCATTTACCACAGATAAATCAAGTCAATCAATCAAATGACTAGAATTTATTGTGCCAAGCACTGTGCTGAATTGTGAGATGCAAAGCCAAGGCTGAAACAGCTCCAGCTCCCAAGGAGCTTAGATTCTAACAGGGAATACAATATGTAAATAACCAAGTAAATACACAATTACAAGGTAATGGGGGGGGGGGGGGAGAGACAGGTGTGAAAGTGTCTTTTGAGCAGCATTTTGAAGGAAATAAAGGTATTCTAAGAGGTTGAAGTGAGAGTGATACTGGATTGCATTTCCCACACTAGAACAGCCCAGTACAAAGCAAAGAAGATAGGAGTACTGGAATGTTGAATGAGGAACCACCAAAGCCAGTTTGGGTGGGCTATAGAATAGAAGCTTAATAATGCGTGTAGTGTGTAACCCCATTCCATCCCATCCCCATCTGCCATCCCCACTCTATCATTTTCAATCTTTCTCTCTCTACTGGTTCATTCTTTACTGCCTTCAAACATGCTCATGTCTCTCCATCTTGAAAAAGCCCTCACTTGATCCTACCATCCCCATAGATAGCCCTATCTCTTCTGCCCTTTGTAGCTACACTTCCCAAGAAAGCTATCTACAACAGGTTCCACAACTTTCTCTCCTCTCACTCTCTTCTTAACCCCTTTCAATCCAGCTTCTGACCATATCGTTCCACCCAAACTGCTCTCTCCAAAGTTAACAATGATCTCTTAGTTGCCTAATACAATGGTCCTTACTCATTATCCTTGACTTCTCAGCAGCTTTTGACACTGTTGATGCTCCTAGATACTACATTGCTCTCCACAGATTTCCCAGGACCCACTCACTCCTGGTTCTCTTGCCTTTCTTGATCCTTCTGCCTCCTTTGCTGAATCCTCATCCAGATCACACTCTTCTACGTGTAGGTGTCCCTCAGGACTCTGTCCCAGATCCTCTTCTCTTCTCCCTCTATACTGCTTCATTTCTTGATCTCATCAGCTCCCATGGATTAAATGATCCTCTCTATGAGGATGGTTCTCAATCTATTATACAGCTCTGACCTCTCTTAAATTAAACATGTCCAAAACTTAAATGATTTATCTTTCCCCAAAAATCCTCTCCATTTTCATTCTTCCCTATTATTGCTGAGGATAACACCATCCTCCCAGTCCCTCAGGACCTTAGAAGTCATTACTACATCCCATCCCCAATATCCAAGCTGTTGGCAAAGCCTGCTGATTTCACCTTTGCAACATCTCTTGAATATACCCCTTCTCTTCTCTGATACTGCTAATACCCTGTGGCCCTCATCATCTCATGCTTGGACTATTCAGTGGCCTGTTGGTGGATCTATCTGCCACAAGTCTCTCACAACTTCAACCATCTTCCATTCACCACCAAAGTGACTTTCTTAAAGCACAGGTCAAACCAAATCACTCCCCTAACTCAATACACTCCAGTGGCTCCCTATTGCCTCCAGGATCAAATACAAAATGTTTTGTTTGGCATCCAAAGTCTTTCATAACCTAGCTTCCTCCTACCTTTCCAGGCTTCTTATATTTTACCCCTAAGTATGCATTCCTTCACCCAGACACTGACCTCTTGGTTGTTCCATGAACCAGACAGTCTCTCAGCTCTGGGTATTTTCTGACAGTCCGCTAGGATTGGAAAGCTCTCCCTCCGTTGCAACTATGGGACTTCCTAGACAGCCTTTAAGTCCCAAGTAAAATCCTTTACAGGAAATCTTTCACCACCCCTCTTAATTCTAGTGCCTGCCTTCTATTGATTATTTCCTATTATCTTGTACATAGCTTGCTTTGTTTACCCCAGTCTCTCCCATTAGATAGTAAGTTTCTAAAGGGCTGGCATTTGGCCTCTTTTTTATTCCCTGCCCTTAGGCACATAGTAGGCACTTAATAAATAGTGATTGATATATTGCTTTCATTGCCTTCTAGTTGTTTTACTATTTCCTTAGAGTACCCTTTCTTATAAAAACTTCCAGCAGTCTGAATTCCTGAATTGTAAATAGAAAGCTTATCTCCCAAGTCCCCAGGCCTCCACTTCCAGGATACTTCCAAACCTGGAAGCAACCTATAGCCAGTAACCCCACCTCTCCCTGCTATTAGATCCCCATAATGTGACATCTTCCCTCCCAAAATGTTATCTTCGTGAGAATGGAGACTGCCTTACTAGTACATATTTGTAGAAATACTTATTGTGATTCAATTAAGGAGTTGCTAAAGCTAGGGGACTGTCCTTTTTCTTCAGTTCTACACCACCCAGCTCAGCACCTCAGTAATTACTGAATGACAACTCTTTCAAGGACATAAAAAAAAAAA
>NW_027187419.1:37802918-37807325 GCF_028583685.1 Petaurus breviceps papuanus | reverse complement strand
GGGGGGGAGGGGAGAGGGGAGGATGCAGTTCTGTATTCCTAATTCGTTTAGGATTTCCCCTTCACGTCCTCCCAAAGCCAGGCATGTGATTCTCCTTGAAGCCAAAGAGAGAGCTTGGGGGAAGGGACTGGGATACATCAGGCGCCTTTGAACGCAAAGAAGTACAGTGCTTAGGGGGAAAAGCCCATGGGTATGGACACCAGCATGGGCACACTATCCAGATATACCATCCACATTTGGAATGAGAGGGGAGACACTTCGGGTTTAGAGAGACTAAGCAGTGAGCTGGGAGCTGGGGCTCTGAGAGGAAAGGGGAAGGAAGGGGAGCAGAAAAAGGATAGGCCCATATCAGTTGCCCCCCCACCTCCTCTTCCTGGCTGTTTCATAAAGGATTTGTACAGCAGCTTCAGTTTACTCTCAGAGCCCTGCAACTGTTTATGTGTAAAACTTCTCAATTCTGGGGCAGCTAAAAGAGGTCCTAGGACAAAGTAATTTACCCTCATTCTAAATCACACAGAGTGAGGGAAATGGGCACCCAGAGAGGAGGAGAAACTAGCCCAAGGTCACACAGCACTTCCAGATAAGGGGAATTAGAAATCCTAGCTCTGAAGTTCCAGTCCTCAACTTAATCCCTCTGGTCACCAGCTGTTATGAAATTCTCTAAATGCTGTGAGAAGGCCCCAGTGATAAAGGGTTTTTTTCTTCTGAGTAGGGCAGAAGAAGTCTAGCCTGTGGGCCTTAGTCACTAAACAGAATTTTGGCCCTTTCCACTCAGACTCTCAGAAAATATAACATCTTTGGCCATATTTAACATAAAAATATTGTAGCTACAGGATGTTTTCATTTACCTCTCTGTTCTCCAAACCCAGTAAGGACTGCAGCATCTGAAAATCTAACTAGAGGGAAGGAGAATGATTTAACAATTCAACCCTAAAAGCTTGTACCCTGAACAATCCTGTACCCAGAGAACCAAGGCTTCCCTCGAACCTGAACCACTAACTAAATTTTCTAAGGTTATCAATATCAGAATAGACCAGGTTACATAAGAGAGGCTGGTTTTTTACCATTTAACACCAAAGTAGACTGGTGATCATAAAACTTGACATTGTTACTACAGTACATTGAAAGCACTATTCACATTCTATCAGTCTACCTATTATCCTACCAGTAACGGAACTATTATTATTCTGACTTTATAGATGACCCACAGAGAAGGTGGGGGATTTGACTAAGGCACACAGCAATTCACTTGCCGGGTCAGGAAAAGCCCTAGGTTTTCCAACTCCCATTCTAGGGTCCATTCCATCCACACCCACCACACTGACCTTTTCTTATTTCCAGCTTCAGTAAGCTACTCAGTCACTACCAAGCTAATTCTCCAACAATCTATTTGTATTCTTAATAGGAAAAAAATGCACAGCTATTTAGATAATCCAACCACTCCGGAAGAAACAACCTTTCCATTCCAGGATTTAGAAAGCTCGCCAATACAAGAAGAGAAACTCTTCAACAAAAGTTTGTTTTCATAGTTATTTTATTTCCTTTGCCACTGCCACCATAGATTCCTCTTTGTCCAAGCCCACATTCAAAAATCACCAGATCCAAAGCCCCTTGACCCTTGGAGGCCCTCAGGGATTTCCCGCCTTTATCATCCTCCCAATCCCCCAAGCAGCCTGGTTCCCAGCTCAAAAGCCCTTTGAGACACTCAGGAATAAGCCAGCAGCCCCTCTGAGAGGACAGAGAAGAGAGGCCTCCATTCCCCCAGTTGCATAGCTGCAGTGGGTGGAGCCTCGATATTAGCAATGTTGGTGGGGTGAGGGGGTTCTCAAACACAATTTTAATCTCTGCATCACTCTAGTGGCTGTGGCCAGCATGAAGAGTGTTGTTAAGAACAGAGTTTGAGCCTCTAGACATGGAGATGGGGGAGAAGCTTTCTCAGCCCAGTTAGGGCTGGTAAGGAAAGAATTCATAATGAAGTTTATCTTAGTGTCCCGTCCCCCCTCACCCCTTTCTTTTTCTCTTTTGGTACACTTTTAATAATGCTTTCCTATCCACCTTCATGGCAGGACAGTGGGTTTATTCACCTCATGTATTAGGCATGATATTCATGCAATATTCTCCCTAAGGGTATTTGGATTTTAAGAGAATAATAGCAAGGGTAAGACAATGTTCAATCCAAAGGAATATAACTCTAAAATCTTGGGGAAGTTGGGTTTGGAAAGTGGCAGAGACAGTGAGGGTGGGAGGTGGGGGGGCAGGGTTGGAAAGACTTCAAATTAGGGTGAAAGGATTAGGACTAGCCTCAAATCTCATCTCAATTTCTTGTTACCCATATGAACTTTGGGTCTCAGTTTCCTCTTTAGTAATGAAGTTTAAATTAGTTAACATAGGATAGGATTCACCAATCCAGAAGAGAACTCAAATGCTCTCCTGTCCAACTTGTTCATTCTACAGATGAGGAAACAGAGTCCCAGTGAAGTTAAGTAAATTGTTCAAGGTCAAGGCCTTTTTTCTTGACTTTTTGGTAGCTTTTGACACTGTTGAACTCCCTGTCCTCCATGATATTCTCTCCTCTCTGGATTTTCATGACCTTGCCATCTCCTGGTTCTCCTTTTACTTAACTAATCCATCTTTATTCCCTCTGCCTATTTATCATCGATGTCTTCTTACCTCCTAACAGTGACAGTCCTGGGCTCTCCTTTTTTCTCTTTACATTCTCTCAACAGAAGATCTCATCAGTTTTCATAGGTTCAAGAACCATTTCTTCAAGTAACTCCCAGATCTACATGTCCAATCCTAGTCTAGCTATTCACCACCAGCTGCCCATTCCGTTTCAAATTGGATGCTTCTCAAACTCAACATATACAAACAGAACTTACTGTCTTTCTCTCAAAACCTGTCCCACTTCTAAACTTCCATATTATCTTTGAGGGCACCACTATCCCCAGTTACTCTCAACTTTGATTTCTGTCATTCACTAATCCTCACTCAATTATTTCACACATTCAGTTGCCAAAATCTTGTAGCTTTCACCTCCACAATATCTCTCTCAAGTCCCCTCCTTTATATTCATATAGTTATTGCTCAAGTTAAGGAAGGGTAACATTTCCTTTCACCCATACTATTGCCAATAACTTTCTAGTTGGTCTTTATATCTCAGAATCTCACCTCACCCCAAATCATCCTCCATATAGTCAAAATAATCTTCCTAAAGGCAGTTCTAATTATATTATATCCCTTACCCTAACAAACTTCATGGCCTCCCTATTGCCTCCAGGATGAAATATAACTCTTCTACTTAGTATTTAGAGGTCTTCACAGCCTCTTCTCTTCCTACTTTTCCAATGTTCTTTTTTTTTGTTTTTGGAGGGGTGAGGATAGGGCAATTCCGGTTAAGTGACTTGCCCGAGGTCACACAGCTAGTAAGTGTTAAGTGTCTGACACCAGGGCCAGTGCTCTATTCACTGAACCACCTAGCCGCCCCTAGTGTTCTTTTTTTTTTAATTTCTAAATTAATTTATTTTTAATTTTCAACATTCACTTCCACAAGATTTTGAGTTCCAAATTTTCTCCTCATCTCTTTCCTCCCCCCACCCCAAGAGAGTATGCATTCTGTTTACCCCTTCCCTCAATCTGCCTTCCCTTCTGTTACCACCCCACTTCTCACATCCCCTTCCCTTCTATTTCCTGTAGGGCAAAATAGATTTCTGTACCCCATTGCCTGTATATCTTATTTTCCAGTTGCATGCAAAAATGATTTCTAACATTCATTTTTAAAATTTTGAGTTCCACACTCTCTCTCTTCCTCCCTCCCCACCCACCCTTCATTGATAAGGCAAGCAATTTGATGTAGGTTAGACATGTGTAGTCATACAAAACACTTCCATAATAGTCATGTTGGGAAAGACTATATTTCCCTCCATCATACCCTGCCCCCATTTATTCTATTCTCTCTTTTGACCCTGTCCCACCTCAAAAGTGTTTGCTTCTGATTACCCCTTCCTCTACTTGCCCTCTTTTCTATCACCCCCCCCATGCCCTTTCCCCCCTACTTTCATGTAGGGTAAGATAGATTTCCATACCCAATTGAGTGTTTATGTTATTCACTCCTTCAGTCAAATTTGATGGGACTAAGTTTCACTCATTCCCTCTCACTTCTCCACTTTTCACCTCACTGTAAAAGTTTTTTCTTGCTTCTTTTATGTGAGATAATTTATTCCATTCTACTTCTTCCTTTCTCCTTCTCCCAGTACATTCCTTTCTCACCCCTTAATTTTATTTTTTAGATATTATCCCTTCATATTCAACTTACCATGTGCCCTCTGTCTCTCTGTCTCTGTCTCTGTCTCTCTCTCTGTATATACATATATATATATATATATATATATATATATATATATATATATA
>NW_027187419.1:37675817-37802908 GCF_028583685.1 Petaurus breviceps papuanus | reverse complement strand
ATATATATATATATATATATATATATATATATATATATATATACACACATATATATTCCCTCCAACTATCCTAATACTGAGAAAGGTCTCATGAGCTATACATATCATCTTCCCATGAAGGAATGTAAACAGTTCAACTTTAATAAGTCCCTTATGATTTCTCTTTCCTGTTTACCTTTTCATGCTTCTCTTGATTCTTGTACTTGAAAGTCAAATTTTCTATTCAGCTCTGGTTTTTTCAGAAAGAATGTTTGAAAGTCCTCTATTTGGGCAGCTAGGTGGTGCAGTGAGTAAAGTACCAGCCCCGGAGTCAGGAGGACCTGAGTTCAGTTCTGGACTCAGACACTTAACACGCACACAAAAAAACTAGCTGTGTAACCTTGGGCAAGTTACTTAACCCCAACTGCCCTCCAAAAGGAAAAAAAAATCCTCTATTTCATTGAATACCCATTTTTCTTCCCTTGAAGTATTATACTCAGTTTTGCTGGGTAGGTGATTCTTGGTTTTAATCCTAGCTCCTTTGACCTCTAGAATATCATATTTCAGGCCCTCCAACCCCTTAAGGTAGAAGCTGCTAAATATTGTGTTATCCTGATTGTGTTTCCACAGTCCTTGAATTGTTTCTTTCTGGCTACTTGAAATATTTTCTCCTTGACCTGGGAATTCTAGAATTTGGGTACAACATTCCTAGGAGTTTTCCTTCTGGGATCTTTTTCAGGAGATGATTAGTGGATTCTTTCTATTTCTATTTTACCATCTGGTTCTAGAATAGCAAGGTAGATTTCCTTGATAATTTCTTGAAAGATGATGTCTAGGCTCTTTTTTGATCAATAACTTTTAAATTCTCTCTCTTGGATCTATTTTCCAGGTCAGTTATTTCTCCCAATGAGATATTTCACATTATCTTCTATTTTTTCTTTTGGTTTTATAATTTCTTGATTTTTTTAAAATAGAGTCATTAGCTTCTATCTACTCCATTCTAATTTTTTTCTTTTTGCTTTGTGGAGGGCAATTTGGGATTAAGTGACTTGTCCGAGGTCACACTAGTTTTTGTATTAAGTGTCTGAGGCTGGATTTGAATTCAGGTCTTTTTAAGGTGTTACTTTCTTCAGCATTTTTTGGGTCTCTTTAAAAAGCTATTGACTCATTTTTCATGATTTTCTTGCATCACTCTCATTTCTCTTCCCAATATTTCCTCTACTTCTCTTACTTGATTTTCAAAATCCTTTTTGGGCTCTTCCATGGCCTGAGACCAATTCACATTTTTCTTGGAGGCTTTGGATGTAGGAACTTTGACTTTGTTGTCTTCTGGTTGTATGTAATGATCTTCCTTGTCACCAAAGTAAGGTTCTATAGTCTGACTTTTTTTTTTTTTTAACACTGTTTGCTCATTTTTTTAGCCAATTACTTGACTTTTTAGCTCTTTGTTTAGGTAGGACTCTGCTTCCAGAGTGGAGAGTTCACTGTCCCAAGCTTCAGGGGTTTTGTGCAGCTGTTTTCAGAGATACTTCTAGGGACCTATACATTTTTAGTTCTTTCAATGCTGTATGATCAAAGGAGAGGTGTTTACTCCTCTTTTCGTGTGTGCTCTGATCTGAGAGTGACCACAAGCACTCTTTTCTTCTTTGGAACTGTGAGGAGGATTCCCTCTTCAACACTGCCACAAGCTCTGCCATGCCAGTGGCCCCAGGGCCACTACCCAGGATTACAACTCAGATCCAAGCAAGGGCAAAGCAAGAGAATCTTGCCTCAGAGCCAGCAGAGATCTGTGCAATCCCCCACAATCTGTGGGCCTCTGCTGCTGCCCTGGGGCTGGGGCCTGGACCATGCCTATGATGCTCCTCTCTCACTTAGGTCCCACAGGCCTTTCCTACTGACCTTCTAATTTGTCTTTGGCATTTGTGGGTTGAGAAGTTCCCCTTAAGGCCTACTCTGGGTGTTGCTAGGGCCAAGTCTGTGCTAACATGGCCCAAGGTAGATTGTGCTGCTCTCCCAACCAAGTGCCAACAGTCCTTTACTGTCAACCTTCCAGGTTGTCTTGGGCAAGAAATTTGCTTCACTCTGTCATTTTGTGGGTTCTGTTGTTCTGGAATTTGTTTAGAATCATTTTTTACAGGTATTTGGAGGGCTTTGGGGGAGAGTTCAAGGAAGTCCCTGCTTTCACTCCATCATCTTGGTTCTGCCTCCCCTTTTCCAGTGTTCTGACACATGATGCAACTAAGTGTCATAGTAGATAGAGTGCTGAATTCATAGTTGAGAAGACTTTATTTCAAATCCTTTCTCTAATACTTACCAGCAATGTTTTCATGGGTAAATCGATTAACCACTATCTGCCTGAGTTTCCTCATCAGTAAAGTGAGGGTAATAACAACACCTACCTCACAGAGTTGTTTTGAGGAAATATCTGTATCTATATATGTGTGTATGTATATATTTTTATACACACACGCACACACACATATATACTTTTAGCAACAGTGCTTGGCACATAGGTGCTTTATCAAAACTTGTTTCCTACTCACTACTACCACCAAAGGCCTACTCCTCCCCCCCTGCTCTCCCAATTCTACAATTCAGTAATCTGACCTACTCAAAGTTCCCCACATAAGATACCATCTCCCATGGCTATAATATACTCCTTCCTCATTTCTGCCTCCAGGAATACATACACTTTACCTCTCCCATTAGAATGTAAGCTGCCTGAAGGCAGGAACTATTTTACTTTTGTCTTTGTAATCCCAGTACTTGGCACATAAAAAGTGTTTAATAAATATTTGTTGACTTAATTAAGTATGGCCACTGCCACATAACAATGCTAGGAAACTGGTGGAAGGCTCAAGCCTGATCTCTGAACCAGTTCTCCTCTTCTAGATACTTGAACAGAACACTTGAACTTCTTATATTTATTTAAAGGTATAGTTAGCTGTCTTTCCTGTATGTACCTAGTGGTGTTAAAAAAAAAAAGTTAAGGAAACATCTCTAAAGTGTAGCTACTGCCTCTACTTATCAAGATCTCAATTTCTCAATGACTGAGTTTCTGGGGCTATCCTGCTACCAATTTGTTGATGTACTTCTCTGATAAAGTTATGCCTTCTATAGGCCTGTGTACAAATTTCCAGCTTGGCAGAACATGTCACAGTTTATGTTTAGCTGGCATAGTCTTCAAGAAACCTAGGATAATGTCTAATCTCTAATGAGGCATCAGAGGAGGAGTAGAAAACAAATTCCCTCCCTATTCCATATAGTTGAGAGGAATCTCAACTTTTGGACCAGAATACTCAAAATACCATTGTGTTTTAGATTCTAATGATTGTATTAGCATTGGGAAGACCTCAGTTCAAATCCTTCCTCCAATACTTTCTAGCTATGTTACTCTGGGCTTATGACATCTGAATCTTTGGCTAAGAATTCTGTGTTACCCAGATTGGTTAAGAACTATCTGTTAACCAGATTGTTTAAGGATACTAGATAGGAGAAAGTAAAAAGGCAAATCAGAAACATAAAGAACCTTAAGGCTTTTAGAGAAACTGAAGTTAGAAAGCTCAAAAAAGTGTTGAGTGCAAAGAGGTAAAAAAGCTTAGAGATAACTTAAAAAGAGTAAAAAGGAAGAGTCCTCAGAGTTGTTTTCTCAGGCTTCTCTCCCAAGATTTGTGGCAGAAAAAGGTGAGATAGTTCAAAGGAATTCTGTGGGAAGAATTCAAGTACACCACTAAGCTAGCATTCACCTACCTTTTGTGGACAATTATGGCCAGCTGTCTTCATGGGGAACTAAGTATAGATTTGGAGACGAGCGAGAATGACGTTACTAACTCAATGACCAGAAAAACTAGATGAAGAAAGTCTGATCTGAACTGGAAATAAAAGTAACAAACAACTAAGAAGCATAACTAAAGGCAGCTGTGAAAGCCCTATTTATATCTTAACTTGAACCATGTTAAAAGTGAGTAATAGTACTAGACAAACAATTCCTTATCCGCATACCTTAAGATGTCTACATTGTAATATAATAGTTTTTGCACTCTAAACACAGGACTGTGAAAGAGTGTTATGCTGTATAAGGGGCATATTGGGGGAATAATGTTAACAAAAGGGCCTACCTAGGAAAGGATATGAACTCAAGGCAGGATCTTTAAGCCTATAAACCCCAACTCCCTGTATAGCAGCAGATGAAAGTTCCTCACATAACAAGGCCAGTTAAGAGCTTTCTATATGGGGCCTGCCCTGGCTCATATTTCATCCCATGCATGCATCTTCTGTCTACCCTCTTTGACCAGGAGCATCTCAGAGCCTAGAACTGCAGCTTCTCAGCATCACAGATCTAGAACTGGAAGGCATCTTAAAGGCCATCTGGTCAAACCCTTTCATGTTTCAGATGCAAGAAACATATCCCCGGGGATGTTGTCACACCCAAATTCATACAGGAAATAACAGAGAAGGGATTTGATGCCATTCACTCATTATCTTTTATATACCTATGTACCATGTTGTCTCTCCAATTAGAATGTAAACTCTTCAAGGTCAGTGACTTTGTACCCCCCAGGGCTTAGCCCAGTGCCTGGAATATACTAAGGGTTTAATAAACATTGGTGGTTTGATTAACAGAATCCAGCTCCTTGGATTCTAGTGTTCCTGCTCTATCAACTATACCAGTTGACTTTCTGGTTTCCTAGGGCTGGAGGAGAACTCACCATTAATTAGCTGAGTGACCCAACAGGAAGAAGCCCCTATGCAAAAGTAAGTTTTTATCATAATCTAATCCAAATCCTACATTTTAGGGATGGATGAAAAAGCATTTATCAAGTGCTTGCTACTTGCCTCTCAAGCACTAATAAATAGTATACAAATTCAAAAGGAAAGACAGCCCCTACCCTGAAGGAATTACATTTTAAGGGTAGGAGAAGGCCTTATACATAAAGAAGTGGTGGCCATATAGGAACATTTTTGATAAGAAAATTACAGAAATAGTGAACTAGCCCACTGGGCAGTAGATTAATTCATATCATAAAATAGGCCATTGTGATATCATAAAGTAGGCCATTCTGATTACATAAAATTTAGAATTCCGTTTTTTTGCACCAATAAGCCCCAATGTTATTAAAATTATAAGAGGCATGGATGGGGGGGGGGCAGGGAGAAATCTGTGATTTCTCTGATATCAAGTTTCTCTGATAAAGATCTCACATCCAAGATGTATAAAGAACAGATTCAAATTTATAAGAACAAGAGGCATGACACAATAGAAAAATGGTCCAAAGATACTAACAGGTTTCAGAAGAAAAAATCCAAGCTATCAACAAACATGAAAAAATGCTCCAAATCACTAATAATTAGAGGAAATACAAATCAAAGCAATTTCAACAGGTAAGGACACAGCCCACCCAGGAATAATGGCAGAGTTGATCTGATCAAGGTTCATGGTTCTAGAATAGAGGGAGGCTCAAGCTCAAGCAGCTGGTAAAACTGTTCAGGAGGTAGCCAGGAAGGAGGTAGTTGGAGCAGTCCTGAAATAGTGGTGAGGGAGAAGCAGTTTGGAGAATAGGCCCCAGTGAGGAAGTTCCTCTGGGGTTAGGGTCCATGAGTGTTTTAAAACACACTGATCCGCTAGGTGGTGCAGTGAGTAAAGCGCCAGCCCTGGAGTCAGGAGTTCGGGTTCTGGCCTGGGACACTTAACACCCACACAAAAATACTAGCCATGTAACGTTGGGCAAGTTACTTAACCCCAACTGTCCTCCAAAAGGCAAATATATATATAAACTTGTAAAACACACTGACACCAGGGGCGGCCAGGTGGCACATTGAGTAAGAGCACTGTCCCCAGAGTCGGGATGACCTGGGATTGAATCCGGGCTCAGATACTTAGCACCACACCCAGAAATAACTGGCCGTGTAACCTTGAGCAAGTTACTTAACCCCAATTGCTTTAAAAAAAAACAAACACTGACTATATATTTCTATATAGTTAGTTTCCTTTGTTATCTTCCATACTTTATTTTATGCATATAAAACATTCTGAGACAGGTCCACAAGTCTAGTTTTAGCAGACTGCCAAAGAGGTTCATGACAGAGCAGCTTCTCTAGGGCACAGTCTCTGGGCTATCCAGAAATAGTGATACTGGGTGAGGCCCAAAGAGGCTACATAATTTGTCCAAGGTCACAGAGCAAATGAAAAGTTGAGACTCCTGACTTTCAGCCCACTCTCCTTCCCACTATACTACCACTGCTTCTCTGGGGACTCCATCAATGAGATCACATGACTTTGCAAGGATAAGTCTCAACACTAGCCCTCCCAGAGATCTTCTGCCATACTTTTTCTTTTTTCCCAGGATGTTATGTTATCTTGACCTGCATCAAATCTGATCCTTCCATTCCCTTGTGACAAAGAAAGTCTTGCAAAGTGAAACTGGACAGATCCTCTGGAGCCCAGGGAAGCTGAAGGTTCACCATTGTGAAGCACTTTTAAGGCATTCTCTTAGCCTAACATCTCAGAACTACAGAATGTTAGCATCAGAAGAGACTTTAGAGATCATCTAAGTCCAATCTTCCCTCCCCCCCCCCATTTTACAGAGGAAGAAACTGAGTCTCAGAGAAGTGACATCACCAAGTTATCAAAAGGCAATTTGAAGACGTGAAGTACACTAACCCAGTTCTGACCCTTACTAACTGTGTGACCATGAGGGCATTGCTTGCCCTCCCTGAGCCTTAAGACTCCTCTGTAAAATGGATATAATAAAACTTTTGTTACCTAGTCCGCAGGGTTATTTTGAAGAAAGTGTTTTGTAAACTTTAAAGCTTGAGAGGAATGTGAACTATTCTTATTACCGTGTTTCCCCGATAATAAGACCTATCCCGAAAATAAGCCCTCCCCTTACTGTGTAAGATTCCTCTAAAATAAGCCCTCCCCCGAAAATAAGCCCTATTGAGATTGCTACTGTAGTGAAGGTGATCCCCTGCGCTACACGCTACATTACGGTACCCTCTGTATGCACTGTCCCCCCGTGAAACGCACCGCTGCATCCAATCAATCCAATCAGAGCTGCAGCAGTGAGCGCATCATCCTGTTCTTCCCCAGTTATTTGCTTATTGAATAAAGGTACATTTTTTTGTTCACATTTACCTGTTTATTAAAATTGCTGTCAATGTTCATTAAAATAAGCCCTCCCCTGAAAATAAGCCCTCTGGTGTTTTTCTGTCCAAAAAATTTAATAAGACAGTGTCTTATTATCGGGGAAACACGGTAAGTGACTGTCAGGATCTGAACTAATATCTTCTGACTCCCAATCCAGGGCTCCTTCCACTGAACCACACAGCCACCACTGGAATCAGCTTGGGAAGGATTGCAAGGACTTGAACTTCTACAAGTAGGATTAACTGGAAGAGTAACTTTCACAAATCATTTAGCACATTCCAACGAAGAGCATCATTTTTCTTAAAGTTAAAGACAGTGTAAAACCCATTAAATAATAAGTGGCAATCGGCTACCTAGGAACAGATGACAGAATACGAGATTTGGGGACCCCCTGAGAAAGGCAGGGCATTTCATTTATAAAATTTTCATTTTGTAACCTGACCCACAATAGAGATTCACCAGTGTCAGGTTCTCTAGCCTAGTCAGTTCTGCAGAAGGACAGCTGACAACAACAGCTGCATCCCCACCTACCCCTTCTGACTGAAATCTGGGGCCTAAAGTCTCCCCTTATCATCTGACACTGCATTGGAGCAGCTGCTGCCTGAGCTTGGGAGTTCAGAAGGAGAAGGAGCTTCAGGCATTGCTGAAAATAGGCTACTTAAAAAGGCTCCTGCCCCCTTCGCTGGGATATGTGTGTGAAGCAAGGAGATCACACTAAGCAGCAGAGGATAGGCTAGGATAATAGCTGGCCCCAATTCTGATTTGCTCTGTGTTCCTGGGTGAGGCACTTCTTCAGCTCAGTACTCAGTTTCTTTACCTGTAAAATGGGCATAATCACACCCAACTGAAGATGATTGTGTGAACTGAGAGCTTCCTGGTCTCTACCATTGTTATTCATTAACTAAACTTTCAGGCATTGCTAACTCAAACATTTAAGGAGTTCTTGATCAATGCTGAGCATGGAGAGAAATAGAAAATTGAAGTAAACCAGATCCAGCCTTCATGGATGTTTCATTGTACTACTAGCTCATACAAAAGTAAGGGGAGAGGGAATGGATTGGAACAGACCCCAAGGAATATTCCTGAGAATAAGCCTGGGGGCGAGGGGCATCCCATGGAACATGTATGTAGCTAAGCCTGTGCCCTGGCTGCTTAGACTTGCACTTTGGGATTATGTGGCCACACAGAGAGGAAGAGGCCCACTCAGTAGTCTTTAAAGAGAGTAACTACACCCTCACCCAGGCTCTCTCTTCCCATCAAACAAAAACTCTTTGGAGTTTTCTCTCTGATTTTCATCTGGGGTAAAGGGACCATCTTTTGGCAACACTGGTGTATGCTCAAATATGACAGTGACCTAGAAGTGACTTGAGGAGTCATCCAGTCCTCTCATTTTACAGTTGAGGAAACTGAGGCTCATAGAGGTGAGAAGACTTGCCCAAAGTCACACAGGTGATAAGCAGCAGAATCAAGGGGCTGGCAACTTCTGCTCTATTTTTCTTTCCTGGACAATAACCCCAAAATGAACGTTCCTAGCCTTGGTAGCAACTTCATGTATTCAAAATCCAGGCTTCCAGGTCAGAGTGCTAGTTGCCCTAGCAAGAGATTGTCTCCACAACTTCTTAGAGAAGATGATCATGACCAAAAGGATTCCATCGTTAAAAGGACTCAGAAACCCAAACCAGGTCCTGTCTTGCCAAGAGATACAGGCTGGAGAGCTGAGATGAAGCAAGGCACTTTACCACTCTAGTGTCCTCGGTATGCCTCTGCTTCCACTGGTAGAGGTAAATCTTCTGGGAACTGCCTATGCCATTGATACAATGCTTCCCTTCTCTCTCCTATCCTTCCCTACAGCAATCTTGTGATAGAAAGTGCAACTATTACTATCATCTCCATTTTGCAGAAGAGGAAATTCAGTGGTTTACTCGGGGTCAACACAACTAATATATATCAGAGCTGAGATTCAAACAATGTCTCCAGATGCCAGATCCAATGCCCCTTCCACTATTCCTCAAATTTCTCAGAGTTTAGCCTCAATATTAATTTTATTGTATCCACCCTTTATGAGGTATACATATCTCGTGCTTTCCCTCCCTTCCAATATATTGTTATTTTTAATATATTTCTTCCTTGAAATGAGACTGTAAGCTTCTTGAGAGCAGGGTTATGTCCATTCTCTTTCTAAAGGCACCACCTACCACATAACAGCCTGTACATAAGCATATCCAAATTTACCAAGGAGCTATGATTTCCTTAACATTCAGAACTCCTGATCACAATTTATTCAGAAATTACTAGAGAAGTCCTAAGCAGTGATCTGAGGCACCCTGAGGTTAATTCTCCCTTACCCAGGGATATACTATAAGTATCAGAGAAGAAATATCAAGTACATGCTTATAAACTTTTGTGGAATGAAATATACTGTAGCTGCCTCTGAACATTCTACCTGGTGCTGTGGGGACCGTGGGGATTTCCTTGGCCTGATTCAGGATGGTTTTCTAACCCTAACTGATTAAGAGTGGCATCCATTTTAAACAGTTAGCTACTAGGCCATCTCTGTCTAACTCGTATGGTACCCAGTAAAGCTAAGCACTCAACATACATGTACAGGTGCTCAACAAGTGCCATTTTGTGGTCATTTTGCTGATGAGAGAGAAACAGAACGCACTGACAAATCATTCTCTACACTTAATAAGGATTTTGGCTTCAGAAAAAGAACACCACAGTCTCCCTCCCTCAGATTACTATACCCATCAGGATGGGAGCATCTCCCCACAGCAAGCAGGACAAATTCCCATGCATTTGTCCAAGGCCACTAAGGAAAATCTCTCAGGTACTCTTATTACCTTCCCTCTTCCCATAAACAAAAAAAATATTGGTTCTCCCATAGCCCCTCAGACAAGTACCACTGCCCTTTGGAAGGAGACTTTTACACAAGGAATATCCCCCTAAAACACTTCAAAGACAGCCAATATGAGAAAAGATGGCTTCTATGATGCACCCATTTTGTTTCATTTCTATAATGGCTCTGCCACTTACTAGACAGTGTGACCTTGGACAAGGCACATCAGTTCTCTGGGATCTAGTTTCCTAACCTACAAAATGAGAGGTTTGAATGAGAAGATCTAAGGTGCTTCTAACTCTGATATTCTGTGATTTGGGGGAAAGATAATTAGAAAGATAAAGTCCATCCCTAGATCCGACTGCTAGGCCTTGGTAAAACTTGTACAGTAAAGTCCTTGATGTTTGCCTCCCATTGACTGGGATGTAATTGTTTTACTGAGGCAGGAAAACTGTTCCAGAGTCTTAAACCACTGAGACTATTTGCCAGCTACTCCCGAGTCTGATGGTCTCTCTTTTCCTTTCCAGAGGGGAATAGAGATGTAGACCTACATCCTGAGAGCAGAGAGAACCCCTGTAAGGAAAGAGGAAATATTCCCCAAGCAAGGGGCGACCTTGGCGTTTGATACTCTGCCAATAATTAACAAATGGTCTTCCAAGCATTTGTACCACTTTTCCTTATCATACCATGTTAGCTAATCTAGATATGTCAAGCATCTGTAACACGTTATAGTCTGGTTTGGGAACTCTGGGACTATAGGTCCTTCTTAGATCTACTTATCACTTTACTCCTCTATAAGCAGCTTTCAGAGGCTTGCCGTGGGAAGGGGAGCACCAAAAAAAAAGAAAAGGAAGAAACCTTTTATGAGAAGACACAGGAAAGATAAAGAAAAGGAGTCAATATTTCAAGTTCATAGGGTTTTAATAAGTAAGATTCTTTGTAAAATAGCAATTTGGAAAAAATCCTTGTAAACATGTCTCTCTAATAAAGTTCTGATACCGATACCTGAGATAGAAAGAGAATTATCATATATATAAGACCAAAAGCCATTTCTAAAAGATGTTGTCAAAGGATATGAACAAATATTTCTCAAAAGAACTGCAAACTATTTAACAACCATATAAAAGACTGTTCCAAATCACCAATAATGAGAAATATAAATTAAAACAGCTCCAAGGTTTTACCTTATAACCAGAAAATTGGTAAAGATGACAAAAGATGAAAATAATGTTAGAGATTCTATTAAAAAAACAGGCTAAAGTAATATATTGTTGGTAGAGCAGTGAATTGCTTCAATCATTCTGGAAAAACATTTGGAAAGGTGACAAAAAGTGACTAAAGTGTCCATACCCTCTGACCCAGAGCTACCACAGTAGGCATATAATGGTAACAAAGGATTCCATATATATCAAAGTATTCATAGCCACACTTTATGCCTCCTGGTTTCCCTGACTCCCTTCAAGTCTCAGCTAAAATCCCATTTTCTGCAAACAGCCTTTCCCAATCCCCCTTAATACCTTCCCCCAGGATTATCTCCAATTTATTTCATATACATCTTGCTTGTGCATAGTTGTTTACATGCTCTCTCCCCATTAAATCACAAGCTCCTTAAAAACAGGGACTATTTTTGTCTTTCTTTGTATCTCCAGCACTTAGCAAAATGCCTAGTACATAGTAGGTGCTTAAAAAATGCTTATTGACTTTTTGTGGTAGCAAAAGCTAGAAACAAATTGGGTGCCCCTAAATTGGAGAATGTCAAAATCAACTATGGTATTGTATCTAAGCTATGGAGTCTCTAGAAACTTTGGCCATCATCTTTCTACCTCCTCCCCTGAAAAGTGGACTCTTTCCCTGGACCACACTTGGAGCCTTGATTGGCCACTTTGGACTTATTTGACTAGTTTCCAGGTTTCCATAGCACTTCCTCTAGACCATGGCACTGGGGTACAACCCCTCTGTCTTACATACATAACACACACACACTCTGCACTCTTGTGGTCTGCTCTTCTATCTGTAGTCAGAGATGCAGTTCACATTGTACTAATTGATGAACATGAGTTTGGATGCTGTTCTCTTTGTCCCCTGGCAATTTGGCAATTCCTGGTATTACTCCAATACAGAGCACTAAAACATACAATGAAATCTTAATCCTTCACTGTAGGTGATGAGCTAACCAATGTCCTCTCCATGCCCCGAAGGTCACATAGCAAACCCAAGGACATCTGGAATGTCCAACTCTAACCTTAAAGGTCAAGATTTTCCTTTGGCATTTACTCATTCCCAGGTCAGACATTCAGAAATTGTTAGAGCTGCACGACTATCTAGCCCAGACTCCAGTCTAGCCTAAGATTTCACAGTAAGTAAGTAAGTATCCAAGCTGGGCCTCTGCCCCACATCTTCTGACTGTTAGTCCAATGCTCTTTCCATGGTGCCACACTCTAACCCAAGTAGGCATCTTTCTCTTTGGAAGTTCTATAGTTTATGCTGGGAATTTGGCAATTATTTACATGCCTTATGCCATTGTATTTACTGCTTTTTCAGTGCTTGATCTGTTATTTACCTTTTGGTTCAATTCAACAAGCATTAGTTAAGTTCCTACTGTGCATGTGCAAAGCACCTAAGTTCTGGACTCAAAGAGCATGAATTCTTTTTTTTTTTTATTTTTTATGCCTTTGTTCTAAAAGCAATTTATCTTTGTATTCTCTTAGAGCTTATTTCATTTTATGCAAATATTCCTCTCAGCCCAAGGATATACAGCAACATTAACCAAATTTAATACCCATAGCATTCTCTCTCTACCTTCCCAAATTGTCTTTGACAGAACTAGGTGGAAACTAAGACAATGATACTCAAAATTCTCAAATTCTTCCATATAAAAGATCAATAGGTATTTAATAAATGCTATTGGTTCATTTATTAATGTACTCTAATGGTATCTGGAGCTCACAGAATATTTGCATTGGAACAGGAGTTCTTCCTACTGTCTACCTCTTTGATTCATGGAATCAAAGGGGATAGGGACAAAGATAGGCATAGGGATAAGGACAAGGACAAAAACTGTGGAACTTACCCTCTCCTGGGCAAACTAAATGAAGATGATGCTTAGAAAGAGATTCTATTCTATGTACAATGAGAGATTCAAAGGAGTCGTAACCATAGTGGTAATCATTCCTGATCCAAATGAAAAGGTAACCCAGGGACTCTGAAAGTGCTTTTATTTGGACACAATAAAATGCAGAATTCAACTTCCAGATTTGGTGACTCAAATCACAAAGTATGAACCAAAGTCAAGAATATCCCTCTCTGAAGGAAGCCAAAGAAACCACCTTCCTGGCCCTGCACTCACTCTAGCCATTCCCCTTACCAAAGAGAAAAGAGGCACTGGGAGAAACTGGGAAAAAGGAAAACTGATATGGAGACCAAAGGTACAAAGCTGGTACCTGGTGCTGTTCTCACCCAAAAGCAGGGAGGCCCCATTCTCCGAAACTCAAGATCGCAACCAAGGAGCCTCAACTAAACAGCCTCTGAAGTTCCTTTCAGCTCTTAATCTACAATGCTGTTGCATCCTGAGGATCCAAGATGAAGGAATAGGGTGTTCTAATTTTCTGCCTCCATACTTGTCTGTATCAAACTTCCATGTCTGGGAAATGAGTGACTTGTAGATGAGATGAGAAAGAACAAAGAACACTTAAAAAGTTAAACAATAAGATGCATTGGGGTACAATGGGAAGTGTGAGACTGGGATTCAGGATACTTGGTTTCTGATCTTAGCTCTATTATTAACTCATTGTGTGACCTTGGCTGGACAAGTCATTTCACCACTTTAGGACCTCAATGCTTTTATCTATAATAAAAATGGTTGGGCGGCAGGTAGGTGGCACAGTGAGTAGAGCACCAGCCCTGGAGTCAGGAGGACCTGGGGTCGGATCCAGCCTCAGACACTTCACACACACACACACACACACACACACACACACACAAAACTAGCCGTGTGACCTTGTGCAGTTCACCTAACCCCAATTGCCCTACCCTCCAAAAAAGCAAAAAAAAATTATAATAAAAAGGGTTTGGAGTAAATGCTTTCTAATGTCCCTCCCAGTTCTAACATCCTATGATAAAATAAAATATTATCAGTGAAATTCATTCCCAAGCATAGTATATTATATATAGTACATTTCATTACGGCATGTGCCCAGGGAACTAAAAACAAGTTAAGGTGATTATTTATTGAATATTCAATCATAAAAGACATTTTTATTTATCAAGCTAAAAAAGTGTAAATAAACTTAATTTCTTAAAAATTAACAACTTTAAATAATACAAACAAAAAACAAGACACAAAAGAAACTAAAAGGAGACATTAGAGTGTGCTCTTAGGCACACCTGGCACAAATAAGTGTAGTTACCAAGCATCTGTCCTTCATACCTTCACAACTAATCTCTTTGCCAGCAGCTCTGACCTCATTCTCATCCACCTCCTCCAGGACTTCTCCCAGTCAGCCATCCCCACGCCTGTATGTTCAGTTTCTCCCTCCCTTGTCATCTGGTTGGAAACGTGATTAATTTTCCCCAATCCTACAAAAGCCTTCTTTTGAGCTTCCAACCCCATTTCTCAACTCTCCTGCTAAGCTTCTCTAGTTAGGCTGCCTTGCCATTAGACTGGTAGTTCCTTCAGAACAAGGATTGTTCTTTTTTTTTGTATCCCCAGTGCTTAGCACAATGCCTGACATGCAGCAGATGCCTAACAAATATTTAACTGACTGACTAATACCAGGGTTTCCTCATAGCCTGCTCTCTTTAACTCTTTGCAACCAGGCATCTGATTCCACCACTATAATGAAAACTGTTCTCTCAGCAGTCACCAATGACTTCCTAATTGCCAATTCAGATGACTTTTTGTCCTTATTCTCATCTTCCTGGTCCTATCTAGTTCTTGACACAATTGTCCAGTCACCTCCTCCAAAAACCCTTCCCTGATTCCCCAAGTCAATAACCTACAATAAATCAGCAAACATTTAGAAGTACCTACTCTGTGCCAGTCACTGTGCTAGATGCTGGGGAGACATGGTCAAAAATGAAATAGTCTCTGCCCTCAATAAGTTTATATTCTGCAGAGGGAGACAATACATACCTGTATATATACAATATATGCAAAATAAATACAATGTAATTTCAGGGGGAAGGTACTAGCAGCTGGGTGGATCAGGAAAGGCTTCATTATGCACTCTTAAAAATGAGATAAAAAAAAAGATTGAATACATTTCCCCTAAAGAGTTTATTTGGGTTATATCTACTGATATTAACTGTATTAGAAATTAAAAACATCTTCAAGTTGTTATGATTTTGATCTCACAAACCCATTGAAAGGGTTTCTGTTATACCCAGGACCATACTTTGAGAACCATTGGTCTACACCACAGCATGCATAAAAGGGAGGAACAATGATCAGTGAGAGCTCATTATGTCTACCTGACCCCAGCTAAATTTTCTTTTCCTTCCCCAGTGTTTTCCACTCTTTCTCAGGGAATAGCAATCAAATGAAAACATTGCTTCTGGAAAGGAGGTAGAGTTTACAAGACTTGGCAACTCATTGAATATGAAGGATAAAGGAGAGGAAAGAGTAAAGGAAAATCCTAAGATTACAAACCTGGACAACTTGAAGTTCAGTGTTGCCCTCAATAGATATAGAGAAGCCGGGAAGAAAGGAGGGTTTAGAGATCAAAATCATTCATTTCTTTTGGTATGTTGAGTTTTAAATGCCTGCTTGATATGAATAAATGCTTGAGGGAGAACAGGTATGATATCATTTCCATTTTTTAGGGGAGGAACCTGAATCTCAGGGATGTTTAGTGTTTCAACAATAGTCACAGAGTTCCTATAAGAGCCTAGGTCCTTTGGCTACAAATCCAGAGTTATTTCCATTACCCAACCTACCCTACAAAATCATCTACTCCGATGATTGTCAGACCTTTTTTTTGTTCATACTACAGAGTTATTCTCTGCCTGAGGAATCCTGGCTGAGTATTTGGATACATAAGACCCTCCAGCTTCAATTCTAAGTTCTATATGATTCAAGGCACACGTAGCTGAAACTCAGGGAAGTGTGCCACTGGAACGTTTTGAGAACCTCTGATCTAGAACAGTTTTCTCATTTTACGTATAAGGAAAATGAATCACAGACAAAAAGGAAGTGACTTGCTTAAGGGACACAAAACAAGCTAGTGACAATTTGAGGACTAAAAGCCTGGTCTGTTGAATCTCTGCTTGGTACTCTGAGAAATAAGAAAAGATCATATACCTTAGTATCAACATGGCTTCTGTCCCTGAAAGAAAAGGAAAATTTGGAGTGGGGACTTTGCTCTTGAGATTTTTTATTCTATGCCAGCAGTATCTTTGAAACATGGACACACGCAGGCCAAAAGGATCATGGGACAGTAAGCACTGTGAAGGCAATAGGAGGGTATATACCTGGTGGCCTACAATCTGTGCTTTTCCAGAAGGCAGCAGCAATGGCTTAACACTACCTGGTTGCCACATAAAAGGGGCCTACATAGCTTGATATAAGGCACTTTTATATCATGTTTCAGGGTTAAATAGAAAGAACACTAGACTTAGGGTAAGAAAACCTGGGTTTGAATCCTGGCTTTGTGACTTAGCACTTGTATGACCTAAGGAAAATCACTTCACCAATGTGGATGTAGATCTTGACTACCCAACTTCTGAAGGCCCTTCCAGCTCTAAAGTCTGTGATCACCATTCATTAAATAAATATTTGTTAAGAACCTCCAACATGCAAATGTTCAACCAAACTGAGTTGTCTATGAGGTGGATCTTTATATGACCAGTATGTAGCACTCATATCCTGTGCATCATTAATTAGAAAACATGGCCCCTGCCTTCAAGGGGTGGATGTCTTTCCAGGGTTCTTCACTATTTTTGTGTGTCATACCTACTACATTAGCAGTGTGGTGAAGTCTAAGAATCCCTTCTTGAAATAATGTTTTTAAATACATAAAGGAAATCAATTATATTGAAATAGAGTTATCAAAATATTTTTTTTATAAAAGTGCACAGCCAAGTGAGGATCTCTTGTTCCAGAGGTATAGACAACTGGACAATGCAGCTGTCAGCTCTGTTTTTCTCTCTTCTCTTCTTCCTCCACTTCCAAGTGTGGGATTTTATACTTGGAACTAGTCATTGAGGCTTTCCAAGACACTATCAGAAATTGTACCTGGTCCACCTATAGTTTCCTTGAGCCTCTTTATGGAAGAAACCCCTGCTTACATGTAGCTCACTAAGTCTCAGCCTTCCTGATCTATCTCTCCTTGAACTAAGATGTCCAGAAATGAAGAGAGAATATAAAAGGCAGGGAGGAGAGCTGAAGATGAATCCTGGGGAAATGGTGGTCAACAATTGGAAACCCAATCATTAATTCCTTACAGTATCTCCCTGGCCCTAGCCCAGAATCCAGGGTGTTAAAAATGGAGTTATAACATCCTGCTGAGGGGACCTGCAAAGGCAGGGGCAGGCATACCCAGCAAGGAGCATCAGCAGCTGTGGCCTAGCAGCTCCCCGGGCCCCCTACCCCAGCATGTGGGAGGGGGGTTCCTCTAGGGGAGCCCATTCAGGCCCTGTCTTTTAAAAAAAGGCCAAAGAAAAACATGTATTTATAACATGAACTTCCCTCCTCTCCTTCCCCTCAGCTAACTGATTAATTAAATGAATACAAAGGCAGTCTTGTTGGGAGCCCCAGCCGCAGGGACCCTCTGTGTTTTCTTTAAGCTGGCCCAGCAAACAGGAAACAAAAGGCTTAATTCTGTCTGGTTTCATGAAGGGGGCTGTATGTCACAGCCAGGTGCTGGGGGTCCGCCAAATCCTGTAGAGCAGCCACAAGACAGACCATGACCCCCTTGCCTCCTAGCCCTAGTCCTCCCCGTTGCTACTCTCCAAAGTTGAAGCTAACACCCTGGCTGCCACCCCCTTAGCCCTTGGGGGAAATACCTGCACTGCAGAAGAGCAGAGAAGGAAGAAGAACATGTTTGATAGAGTTCTCAAAGGGGAACCCAGCAGAGGCAAGGTTGAGGCCACTAATAATGGTAGAGGGTAAAGGATCTAAGGTTCCCAATACTCTGATGTTTTGAGACTGAAAACAACTGTACTCCAGCTATCACACCTCCTACTCCCACCGAACCTTTCAGACACCAGACACCTTGGCAGCAACACAGGCTTTGTAGCCCCCTTTTTGCAGATGGGAAAACCAGTGCTCAGAGAGGGGGCAGAAACTGTCCCAGTCACACAGCACTCAAGTCCTGCCCACCTTTTGATGTCCTGACTTCTGATTCCTAGGCCCTTTATTGCCTCCTAAACAGCTGGTTGACTGATTTGCTTTTCTTCTCTCTCCCCTCTGCTTGCCCCTCTTTTGAAACTTTTCCATTTCTTTCCTTTCTCCCCAGAGCTTTTTATGGGCCAAATGGAATAAACAAATGTCTCTGATGGGGGGAGTGAAGAATATTGTGGTCCCATCTGGATGCAAAGCCCAGGCACAAGGAAGTCTTCAAAGACCCCTCCAGGTCAAAGGCCCAATGCCACATCATTTCAACCAAATGCCAAAAATGGGGCAAGTATTGTAAGTCCCAGGTAGTAGTGCTTCAGGAAGTCAAGTCCCAAAGTTCACCCTCCAGCATCTCAGAAAGACCCAGGCACCACTCTCCCTGACATGAAGTCCCCAACCCTCCTCATCAAGTACTTTGGTCTGGATGTCTCTGCCCAACCTTTGCCCAGTATCCTACTTCCTAGCATTAATTTAGGCTATCTCCCATTAAATATTTCTCCCAGAACCCCTGACACTCTCCCTATGTCTGGCCCCAACACCCATGTCTGCTGTGACAATCACCTCTTCCTAGCATCTGTGGTGATAATTACAACAACTCACATTTACATAGCACTTTAAGTTTTACAGTGGTTTCCTTATAATGACAGGTGGTATAGGTAGTATAAGTACTCAGCACCATCTCTTCCCTCACCTTTGCTTTACTTTAGGAGGATAAGGTGCATCTTCTGCAACTGCCAAGTTGATCCCTCTACTTGTGCCACTGATTCTATCCCTCTTCTGTCTCTTTTAGGAGCTTGCCCCCTCCATCATCCTCTCTTTTTCCCTAATTTTCCACCTTTCCTTATCCACTCACTCTTTCCTTAGTGCCTAAGAGCCCATTCAGGTCTACCTTATCTTTAAAAAACTGTTACTTGCTCCTATATCCCCTTAAGCCATTGTGTTATACTGTCCTTTCACAGCCAGGCACCTAGAAAAAGCTATTGACCTGTTGCTTACACTTTCTCACCTTTTATTCCTTTTTTTAACCCTTTGTAATCTCACTCCTGCCTCCCTCACTCCTGCACTCCCCCATTCAATTGAAACCACTCTCTATTGCTAAATCCAAAGGTCTTTTCACAGTCCTTAGCCTTATTGACCTCTCTGCAACATTCTCTATGGTTGATCACCTCTTCCTTCTGCAAACTCTCTCCTCAGGTTTTTGTGACACTACTTCTTTGTGATTCTCTTCCTACTTGTCAGAGCAATCCTAGTACCCCAGAAGATCACTGTCCTTGTCCCACCCTCTGTGCACAAGTACCAGGCTCCATCTCTCGTTCTTTCCTCTTCTCTCCACTCTCTGGGTGATCTCATCACCTCCCATGGATTCAGCTGTCATCTCTATGCAGAAGACTCTTGGACCTATATTTCCATCCATCATCTCTCTCCTAAGATGATCTCTCTCCCCATTTGCAACTGCCTGTTGGACATTTTCATCTGCGTATCCCATAGACACCTCAAATTTAGCAAGTTCAAAATAGAATTACTCTTTATTTTCCATCTAAATCCACCCTTCTTCCTAACTGCACCATTTCTCTTAAGCACACCACCATTTTTCAGGTGTCTACCCTCAACTTTTCACTCTGTCTTACCACATACCCCTCCCATATCCAATCAATTGCCAAGTCTTATCAGTTGTATTTCTTCAATATCTCTTCCACCTGTTCCCCTTCTTTCTACTACCTACACCACAACCACTATAGGCCCTCCTCATTTCTTGTTTATAGAAGAGTCTCACTTTTGTATGTCTGGCCACAGTGCCTAGCATAGTGCCTGGCATTAAGTATGCTTATTAAATGTTTGTTGGATGATATTATCCTCATTTTACAGAAGAAGAAGCCAAGACTGAGACATTAAATAATTTCTTCAAGGTCACACAGATAGTAAGTGGCACCCTTTATTGATTCCTGATGTTTTAATGTTCTTCTCCCCACTGACCTCATACATACTTGTCCCTAATATGTCCCAGCATATTTTTCACTGGGGTCTATCCTAGCACACTTCCCTGTGATATCTCCTCCAAATACAACTCTCCCTAGCACCAGCCAGAAGTGCTTTTCCCCAGTGACCTGCTGCCACAGCTCTCCATGAGATCTCTATGACATACTTCTCCTATATCCCTCAACACCTTTCTCCCAAGTTTCCTCCAGAAATACTTTCCCCAAATGTGTTCTGATATTTCTGGTAGGTCTTTTAATGTTAACAATATAAGGTGAATCTTTTTCACAGACTGGAACTAATCTCCAATACTAAAAAAGAGTAAGGAAAAACAGTTCCTAGAATGACCATTGCATACTTTTAATCCTGAATTTGCTGAAAACACCAGGCTAAACTAACAATATTCCTCAACTGGAAACAGCTTGTCCCCAAAGTTAACTCACTGAAGTCAAGCTGCATTGGGCACTAAAACCATCTGTATGTATTGGAATACAGTGGATGAGAAAGGAAATAGGTATCCTGCTGGAAGAACTGAGAAGGGAGGAAAAGGAAAAGCCAACATGTAAGCAATTAGCTTTTGAATGAAAAAAAGTTCTCCCCCTATACACACATTTATAAACCTCTGGAGGTAGCAGAAAAGAGGGAGCCTGAGATTTAGCTGACTGTACTCATGGGGAGAGCTATCCATAAGGGAGACAGTGGTACAGTGGAAAAAATGAGGAACTTGGGAGTCAGAGGATCTCCATTTCGAGTCTTAGTTCTGCTACCACTAAGTGACCTTGAGTGAGTTACTTCACCTATCTAGGCCTCACTTTCCTCAAGTGTAAAATGAGGGGGTTAGATGAGATGATCTCTAAGACCCCTTCCAGGTCTAGATCTTGGATCCTGTGTTAAACTCAATGTTGAATAATGTCTCAACAGCCCTATTGGACTCTGTCTCCACTTCAGTCTGTCCTCAGCACAATTGTGCTCAACATTTTCATGAATGACTTGGCAGGATAGCACAGGAGAAAGAAAGCTAGACTTGGAGTCAGGAGAAATAAATTCTGTTCCCAATACCATGTGACCATGGGTAGGCCACTTAATCTCTAAACCTCAGTTTCCTCATCTACAAAATGGAATCATTTCTCCTTTGTCTAGGGTATTCAGGATCAAACGAAGGAATAAGTGTAAAATGCTTTAGATCTTATTATTGATCTTATTCTTAATCTTAATCTTATTATTAAAGCATGGTAGGTATGCTTATCAAATACATAGATGATAAAAAGGAAAGATCGATAATAGATAGTCTGTAGTTCATCACTGAAGTTGGGGGGAGGGGTTGATGGAAGGGGAGAAGATAACAAGGAACAGGTTCAATCTTGAAGACCATTGAATCCTGACTGTGTCACTTACTGCCTATGACCTTAGGGAAAGTCACTATTTCTCTTATCAATAGTTTTATCACTTATAAAATGATGAGATTGAGTTCTATAACCTCAAGAGTTCATTCCAAACCTAATCTATGGTCCTGTGAGTTTAATCATAACTCATTATGGCTTTTGCCTCCACCCAGGGTATCCCCTAGGAATATAAGAATGTGGCTTATACTTAAGTCAACACAAAAAAAGGAAAGGGCCTTCAGATCCCATGTAAACACATTCAGGTTATTAAGAAACTAAATATTAGGCAAGATTTATTTATCTGAAAGAAAGCACAAAGGACTCATATCAGAGTTCCTAAATAGTCAAGACAATTCATTTCCTTCTGGTGGGTCTCTTCTTTCTCAGGGACCTATATAGTTGCTCTGACTTATGGCGCTTACCCTGAATGGACAAAGGGGAAGAATAGAGAGTTGCTTCGGAGCTAAGCAATTTGAAAAATTCCTACAAAAATAAAACTAACGCATCATGGTTGGAGAAGGAAAGCAGTCAAATGACAGAGGAAAAAAATCTCTGTATTAAATTTATCAGTTAAGGGTTTGGTATCCAACATATATAATAAAACTATATATATAAACACACACAATTTATATACACTTAAATATATACAAATATATATGATATATATTTACACACACACACACCACCACTACCACCACCACCAAAAGCTATTCCCCAATAGATAAGTGGTGAAAAGATATGAACAAATAGTTCTCAAAAGAAGAATTGTAAACTATTAATGACCACATGAGAGAATGCTCCAAATCACTGATAAGAAAAATAAAAGAAAATCAAAGAAACCCTGAGGTTTTACCTTATACATTGCAAATTGGTCAAAGATGAAAAAAGATAGAAATAGTCAATATTGGAGGGGTTGTGGGAAGAAAGGCACATATGTGCATTATTGATTGAGTCGTGAATCAGTACAACTATTTTAGAAAGCAATTTAGAATTATATAAATAAAGAGACTAAAATGTGTACAACCTTTGACACAGAGATTCCATTACTGGGCTTATACATCAGGAAAGTCACTTATAAGAAAAAAGTCTCCATAAACATCAACATATTTGTATCAGTAGTTTTTATGACAGCTGGAAACTATAAACAGTTGGAAACAAAGTAGGTGCCCATCACTTGGGGAATGGCTAAACAAAATGTGGTACATGAATGTAATGGAATATTATTGTGTGTTAGAAATGACAGGATGAAAATAGAGAGGCACAGAATGATTTACATGAACTGATATGGATCGAAATAAGCAAGGCTAAGAAAACAATATACATAATGACAAGAATAATGTAAACAGAAGGAATAACCACAAAAAAAAATCAAAAGCAAGTGTCGCAAAATTACGAAGAATAAGCATGGCTAAAAGATGAGATATGAGAAAACACCTTTATTTCTTTGTAGAAGTAGGTCAATGGGTATAAATCACAGCATGTACTTACAGGCATTTCCAAAGTACTGATTAGTTTTCTTGATTCCTTTGTTTTTTAAATCTTTTTCCTTTAAAAATATTATTTGTTGTATGGGAAGGCTCTACGGATGGGAGAAGCAGGTGGGTTGCTGAAGAAAATTTTGGTGGTGTAAAAAGACAAATGGAATCAATAAAATTTATTTTCAGAAATAATATAATAAATAATAAAATAATTTTTAAGAGAACATTAACATTTCAGAATTACAAAGAACAAGGACAGGCCCAAAGAAGAAATATGAAAAGTACCACCTCCAACTTCTTTGCAGAGATGAGGTGGTCCATTTGGTATGGAACACTGTACATATATTTTTTTTAATCTTTTGATATATTGATTGGTTTTTCTGATTCCCCCCTTTCCTTTGTATTTTTTTTTTAATTCTGTTACATGGAATGGAAATCTGGGATAAGAAAAGGGAAACTGGGAAAAGTTGTAACAACAAAAGATATCAATAAAAACTTGTTTTTAAAAATAAAAAGAGGCTAAGTAATTAACGCACATATACTCTAGTGTGTTATGTCTTTGCAAATACCCATACAGTCCTCTGGACCTACCGTTCTAGGATTCCCCATTCAAGAAAGAACTTAGGGTTTCTAGGGAACAAAGCAGGTTCCTCCTTTGGAATGTTCAACTTTACTTAGAAGCCTACTAGACAAGCAAATGATACTCCTTCACCAGTGAAGGAATAGGTCTATATTGTTTCTTGTGGTTCCCTGCTGTACTGATCCTTCTCCTCATTCATGTCTCTGTCTCACACAAAGTGACCATACAGGAGCCTAGGCCTCTCTTTTTCTCTAGAACCAAGTTCATACCTCTGTATAGCCTCTCTCCACATTTCTCTGTCCAATTTTTTTCTTCACCTCTCCTGGAAGTGATACTTAGCTCCCTTCTAAAGGCTAGGATAACCAAACACAGGGGTTCAGCTTTATCAGTTTGAATTAGGGCCAGAACAAAGGCCTCATCAGTGTAACAATGAGATTTCTGGACAGGGACAATTTATATCTCATTTCAAAAATCCAAACCTTATGAAGGAGACAACTGGGGAGAAGATTACTCACCTCCTACCCACCCATGACTGGGAATATCCACAACATTTATATAGGCTTGTGGAGTGCTTTACATGCTGTTTCATTCAGTCCTTACACAAACTTTATAAGGTAGGCACTACAGGTATTATTATTCCCACTTTACGATAAGGAACGAGCTTAGAGGGGGTAAATGACTTACTTGCTCATGATCACAATGCTAATAAATGTAAGATTCAGAATTTGAATTCCAATTTCTCCTGAGCTCTGGGTCTCTGAGCTCTTTCTACTACATATCATGCTGCCTATACATTGGAATGATAAGGTGAAGACTAAGAATGAAATTTAATAGAGATAAGTGCAAACTCTAACATTTTGCTTTAATAAGCACAGGATGGGAATGGTGTGACTGGACAACCATTTCTGTAAAAATATCTGAGAGATTTAGTGTTCCATGAGCTCAATGAGTCAACAGTATGACATGACTAAGACTAAGGGGAAAGGGTCAGGAGAGTCATTTTTAAATTCTTGAAGGATTGTCAAATAGAAGGATTAGACTAACTCTGGGTGGCTCCACAGGGGTTAGAACTGGAACTGATAATGGAAAGGAGGAAGATTTGGCCTTGATAAAGAAACTTTTAGTTATTAGAATTGACCAGAAATGGTTAGATCATGATTGAGTTACCTGTCACAGGAAGTATTCAAATAGAGGTTTGAGGACCACTTCTTCGGAACATCATAGAGGAATTTCTTTCATTAGGGATGGGGTAGAAACTAAATAAACTTTAAGATCATAAGACCACAGGATCATTAACATTGATCAAGGAACCACAGAGGTTATTTAGTCCAACCCCCTCACTTTACAGATGAGGAAATTGAGACTTAAAGAGGTTGAGTGAGTTCCTCAAAGTCACATAGAGAGTAAGTACATCAGAAGCAAGATTTGAATCCAGGTCCTCTGACTTCAGAGCCAGCACTTGTTCTACCAAAATATGGTCCTTTTCTACTAAGACTATAGGAGTCTAGCCCGGAAGTACCCTTAACAGAGAAATATCTGGGACAAATCTCATGCTACTGAGCCAGGTCAGCATAGGTAAGCTAAGCTTAGCCTTCCTCATTCCCATTCTTCATGAGGGGCTAGAATGTGGGGCAGGGAGGAGGAGCCAGTGATTCCTCCAGTGACACCTCTGAGGCCAGGGATTATGTGCCGAATCATGGGGATGGAAAGCGCCAATTAATTCCAAGAGCAAAAGCTAATGTAGTTCGTGGAGAGATAACAGCCGGATTTCCCAGCGGCCTCTATCTGAGAGAGAGCCTTCACTGAACACAGAAATTGCTACAGAATAGGAGGGAGGGTTGAGAGGGAGAGAAAATGAAGAGATGACCTACCTTGAGATCACCTTGGCTACTTTAGAGGTGTACTTCCAGCTCCCTGACAAGTCAGGTGCCCTTAAAACATGCCCCCCCCCCCGACCCAATATTGAGCTGATCTTACCTCTAGTTTCTAGTGACACTTGATCCCATGGGGAATCTCTCCCCTTCCACTGGGGAGATGCAGGAAAGCCCTGAAGCAATTCTCAGTTATGTCATTGTCTGCTGATTCACTTTTTGAGGGGAGTGCTTGTAGGTTTAGCTCATTAATTGTTATGACATCCTTACCCAAAAGGACTCCCTACTGAGAGTTTCAACCCAGAAGTTGGGGAAAGCCTTTTGGAGAATGAAGGGATAGATAGATGATAGATAGATAGATAGATAGATAGATACCCTGTCCTTGGTGGCTGTGGGGTCAAGGGACCAGGTTTCTCTAGAGTCCTGCCTAATGATGCAAGGAGTACACAAATATTCCAAACTGGAATACTTCAGTAGCTGCTGATCCTTTGTTTGAAGGACATGGGAATCTGTGTTGGACCCATAGGGAGGGTGGCAGATGAACAGCTTTCTATTCACCACCCTGCCCACCCCTGAAAGCCCAACCATTAATTAAATGTTTAGCAATGAATCTGATGGTCGTGATCATGATGGCTATAATTAACTGAGAAATCTCAGCTCCCTGAGCTGAGGTTTGTGATCGCCTCCCCCTCCCTCCTCAGAGGTAATTACTGAATGACAAAAGTCTCTCCCTGCTTGTCCCTTCTAGTCTGTCTCTCCTTTACACTACTACCAGCCTTCTCAAACTAAGTCAGGATCTATGTTCCCCCTCAGCCACTGAATAGAAGAAACCAAGTAACTGGGTCCTGCATTGGTGAGTAGAGACCCCTTCAAGGAACATCCAACAGGTAAAATCAGGTAAGGAAAAATGAAAAATGAAACTCTGTGGAGATGATATCCTTGTACATGGAGTAGCCTTGGGCTCCCTCCTTCCACAACCTGAGGAAAGCACAGAAAATATCTTATTACCCCTTTCCCTCTTCTTCACCTGCATGAAATGAAGTTCCAGAATCAATAGAGCTTAAAGAGCTTTGAACTTCCAGCTAAAGAGCTGGAAGGGACCAACTATTACAACCTTCTCCTTTTATAGATAAGGAAACTGGGACCCTAAAAAGATAAACTGACATCCTCCTATCTGTTATCTGCACAACACTTCTTTCCATAGCCCAGCCAGAAGTGAAAGGACTGTGATCTTAGTGGTCTCCACTAATTAGGGTCCTTTTTCCTGCTTCCTGCTTGGAGAAGCTACTAGGAACCTACACTTCTGAGCCAGGGGTAGAGCCCATGATGAAACAAGGGATAAAAGTGAGACTTCTGGAGAAAAATTCCCACACAACAGCTCTGCCAACCCTTTCCATCCGGGTTATTTCTCCTATTCTGTTAAATAATGGCCCCTTCTCTCTCATGAAAAGACAGCCTCCCATAAGAAAACTTAATTACACCATATTAGAGCTAGAAGGGACCTCTTCATTGCACAGGTGAGAAAACTCAAGCCCAGAAAGGAGAGGAGATTGCCTAAAAAAACATAGTCACCAGCTCACGACTCAGCACAATGCTTAGAAAATAATAAGTGCTTAATAAATGCTTATTTATTGATTGACTAATAAATGCTAACCTTGCTATCAACTTAAATTTGAATTGTTTACATATTGCAGGAAATAGAAAACAGGACCAGACTCAGTTCAGTATAGAAGAAAGATCACAGGATCTGGGCAAGAAGAGAGCAATAGGGATTAATAATAATAACTAAAATTTATATAGTGCTTACTGTGTGCCAGGTGCTATACAAAACATTTTGAAAATATCTCACCAGATCGTCACAACGACCCTGGGAGGGAAATAGTATTATCACCATTTTACAGTTGAGGAAACTGAGAGGCAAACAGAGGTTAAATGACTTGCCCAGAGTCCTAGCGCAAGGAAATGTCTGAGGCTGAATTTAAATCCAAAGTTTTCCATACTCTGGGTCCTGTACTCTATTCATTGTACTACCTGGCTGTCCTAGGATTAGACCTGTGATTCCCTTCCTCATTTTCTGACCCCATGGGGATCAGGTGCCCATTCTCCTACTTGACACTTAGCTTGGCGCTTCACTCTAGTGTCTACAGTAGGTAAACAACTTAGGAACTTAAGTGGACAGTAAAGTTAGCATGAGTCAACCAATAAACAAGAATTTATTAAGTACCTACTATTTTCCAGGCACTGTGCTAAGACTCTGGCGACACAAAGGGTAATACAAAGAAAAATATGAGCAGTGTATCACAGATACCAAAGAAACTAATGGAATCTATAGGTACACTAGTTAAAGTATAGCTTCCAGAAGGACTCTGCCCTGGGCACAATATCTCAAGAGAGATATTAACAAGATGAGGACCATCCAAGATGGCGAGAAGCTTCCAGTTATATTCTATGGAAACTGGCTGAAGGAACAGGGTAGGTTTAGAATGGAGAAGAGAAAACTTCTGGATGACATGATAGTTGTCTTCAGAGCTTGATGGCATGTCATGAGGAAGGAAGAATAAACATTCTGAGTGGTTCCAGAGGAAGGGCAGAACTAGAACCGATAGATATAAGTTAAAGAAGTTAAATTTCAGGGGCTGCAAGGTGGCGCAGTGAATAGAGCACCAGCCCTGGATTCAGGAGGACCTGAGTTCAAATCTGGCCTCAGACACTTGAAACAATTACTAGCTGTGTGACTTTGGGCAAGTCACTTAACCCCAATTGCCCTCCAAAAAGCAAAAACAAAACAGAAGGTAGATTTCAACTAGACATAAAAAGAAGAATTTTCTAACAATTGTTGTTGAGTTGTTTCAGTCATGTCCGATTCTTCATGACCCCATTTGGAGTTTTTTTGACTGAATCCAAACCTCAAAGGGCTGCACTTGAGGACCTAAAGGGCCACATGTAGCCTCAAGGCCACAGGTTCCCCACCTGGGATTCTAGTCTGATGATTTTGTAAATAAGAAAGCCAAGAGCACCTAATCTACTTAACAAAGGTCATATGACTAATTAATAAAGGTCATATGGCTCACTTCATCAGAGTAGTATTAGCTGACCTCTGCCAGAAGACAGTATGTCCAATGATAAAACAATGATTAAAAAAAACAAGTAGAAAGGTGAACAATTACCAAGCATCCCTTTGTACCAATAAGGGATCTCCCCCTATCAATACGGCATCTCCACCTGGGTGTTCCACCAACACCGAAAACCTTGCATATCAAGAACTTGGGGATGATTTCCTAGGTGTGGGAACCCCCTCCACCAATGCAGAGTGAAATAGCTAATAAATATCAGAGAAAGGATTTGAATCCAGGCCTTCCTGACTACAAGTGCAGAACTCTCTGCCTCTCTCAAATATGACTAAAAAGGAATTCATCATCTTCTCCCCTCCCCTAAATCAGCTTCTCTTCTTGCTATACCTATTTCTATTTATGGGAGGACAGTCCTCCCATCACAAATTTAATACTACAGAGACATGTTTCACTCTTTTTTCCCTTCCTCCCCTTCCATATAAAGTTGTAAGTCCTGTTAGTTCACTAGAGTCCCCAGCCCAAAATTGATCCCTCACATCCTTCTCTCATTCAATGTACTCTTTTCTCATGCTTATTCCTTGCCTCCTCCGTTAGACTATAAACTCCCTGAAGACAGGGACCATGTGCTTCTTATCAACTTTTGTATCTCCTATAGCTCCGCAAAATAAAAGAATGTTGCAGCAAGAAAGGTAAAATCATCTTGAGTCCAACACCTTTCTTTTACAGAGGAAGAAACTGAGGTACAGAGAGATAAATTAACCAGCCTCAGTTCATATAATTGGTTAGTAGCAGAGTTATGACTAGAATCCAGGTTATTCATTCATTTATGCAACAACATTCACTGAGCATCTACTAGCCACCATCACTTGTGCTAGGGACTGACTGAGGTACAAAGTTTGGATATGACATGGTCTCTGCCCTTATGGAGCTTACAATTTAGTTGGGTGATAAGATACATCAATAACTACAAAGCACATTCTTACATGATGAATGCAAGAGAAAGATGAAAAAAGTGCTACCTAAGGTCATCATTGGGAAATCGGTCATGGAAGGCTTCATGGAGGAAGTGGAATTTGAATTGGGTTTTAATGGATGGGAAGAAATCGAACAGGTAAAAAAGGAAATGGGAAGACATTATATGCATAAGGGAAAGAGAGCAAAGTTCAGAATGTAGGATGGATTTAGGAGATGGGAACAGGGAGAAAGACATGGGGTGGGAGGGAAAGTAACACAACTGGAGCACAGAGATAGTGGAATATGGTTGAGGTAAGTAAGACTAGAAAGGTAGAGCTATGGCAGATTGTGGAGAGCCCTGAATGCCAAGTAAAAGGGTTTGAACTTTATTTGGTAGTAATAGAAGTCACTGAAGATTTTTTTTAATCAGATCTCCTGACTTCCAATTGAATGCTTTTTAAAAAACTATTCCACACTACTCCCTAGAAATAATCAGTAAATTTTGCTTGATTAGTTGAATGATTAATTTCATTTATTCATTTTCCTTATCTGTAAAATGGGAATACTTGTATCATCTACTTCACAGGGCTGTTGTCAGGAAAATCCTCTGATAAGTACTATAGAAGTACTATAGAAAGTATTATTAAAGTACTATATAAGCTTAAACTGTTATTGTTACTTTTTTTTTAGTGACTAACAAGGTCACCTCACCAACTATAGAAGCCATGCCTGTTTCTTCAACTGGGGTGACAAGCAACACAAGAGTTCTTTCTGCCATGTCTTGATGACTGGTGCTCTTTCAGCTACAGTTTGGATAGGGTGTGATTTTATTTAAACCTATTTTTGTGACTCAGTGGTGGTTGTATTCTGGGACAGTGAGAAGAGCAATTAGACCTTGATCCAATTCCTAGTGCTGCCACTAACCCAGCTGCGTGACCTTTGGGAAACCATATCACCTCACTGGTCTGTAAAAAAGGGACAATGGTAATGCCTGACTTTCCTGCCTGATAGTGTTGGTCAGAGACAACATGGTACAGAGGAAGGAATCCAGGGTTTTGCCTAAGAAGGTCTAGGTTCAAATCCCAGTCCTGCTACTTACTTAGTTAACACTCACCTGTAAAAGGGAGGTGGGGAAACTGTATAAGATGATTTAGTATCCTGGAAGGCTGAATATAGATTTGTAAACAGGATTCATGATTTGGCTGATATTGGACTAGTTGAACCCTAAGGTCACTTCTCACTTTGAGATACTATGATTCTGGATAGCAAGGCTGGCTCCAAATGGTTAGGACCTGAACAAAATCTAGATAATTGCCTCAAAAGGTACAGCTGCATCCAGAAAGAACGTGGATTAATGAAACAAAGATACTTCCATGGTGGAAGTCGAACTACTAAGCTCCTTTGCTTGGCTTGGCCATTAGGCCCTATGCTTAGCAGCTCTGGATGTGCCACTTGATCAGTGTGCTCTGTAACTCTTGATGTGAGAGCATATTTCAGTTGGAGAAGCACAAGACATCATTGACCTCAATGGTCTTTGTCTTGCTGTAAAACATCCAGGAAGGCCAGAGAGGAGAATTCTGCCTCCAGAGAAAGGGGACAAAGATACAAAAGCTGGCCAGTTCTGCTTAATGAGATGATAAAAAGTTTTGAGAGGGGTCAAATACCCCTTGCCCTAAACATCCAAGTGCATCTAAGGAGACCAAGTAGCCTCTGGGGACTCTTAGGTTAGATCATCCCAAGGCCTAAAAGAGTTTGAATGAGAAAATAAAGGTCTGGAACTATTGAGTTTCTATTACTTGGCTGATTGTGAATATAAACATGTTTCCTATAAAGCGACCTCTTCAAAGAGGGCACAAATGGCAGAAGGAATAAAGAAAATGATCCAGGTTATGCTAAGCACTTTACAAATATTATCTCATTTGATTCCCACAACAACCCTGAGAGGTTATGCTGTTGAAGAAACAAGTAGATAGACCCAGCACTAGTAAATGTCTAAGGCTAGATTTGAACTCAGGACTTCCTGCCTGTAGGACCAGCAGTATATCCCCTGACCCAACCAGTAAGGAAAGGGAAAGATGATATAAAACCCATGGAAAATCCCCAATCATCTCTTTTTGTCTGTTTCATGCGCTACCAGGCAAATAAACATATATTTCACTTGGGAATGGTTCAGCCACCTTCATAGCGTATATCTCTCTCCAAAGGGTACAGACACCACCAGTTTAAGTACTGGGTGGGCAGCAGAAGGACATTACCAATACACTACCTCAGATAAACTACAAAGCAGATGAGCTGCTCAGGGACAGGCAAGAGCTGGCTGTATATCATACACACATTTGTAAATTATGTGCATTCCAGAGTGGGAAAGAGGTATATAAATTAAAGTACATGCACGCACATATTCACTTACACACACACACACACACACAGACTCATTAGCAGAGACAGAAGGCTGGGTTTAATGGAAAAAATTAGCAGCTTGAAACAGTAAAAAGCTAAACTTTGCCACCAAAAGATACAGGGCAACTTCACAGAATTTTTTATGTGGCCCATAAATTACAGCAGAATGGTGGCTCTGCAGCGCTCCCTGCTACAGAGAGGGAGCTTTTTTCCTTCCCATGCAGATTTCCAGACCGTGTGGCAGCATTACAAATGTCCTGAGCAGTTTACATACAGCAGCACAGCATGAGTTTGCTGGGGGATATTGGAGCTGGTAATTGCTATTCTAAAACTGGCCTTGTAAGCTTGAGGGAAAAAAATTTTTAAAGGCATTATAAGAGCTTTATAAAGCCATAAAGTGCCTTCTGAGCAAACCAAATGCAATCTATCAAGAGAGACAGGTCTCTCAAACCCATGCGGCAGACCCCAAAATGCACAGTACAATTGAAAAGTAAGCCCAGAAAGAGGATGCATGCATTCCTTTTAGAGGGTCACAGTAGGATGCAAAGAACACAAGAAAGGAATCAAAAGCCCAAGCTCAAAGTCCTAGCTCTGCCGCATACTGGCTGTGTGACTTTGGATAAGTCACTTGACCTGTCTGAGTTTTAGTTTCCCCATGTTAAAAACAGCATAATAACACCTGCTTTGTTGACCACAAAGGGTCGTTGTGAGGCTTACATGAGGTAAAGTATACATTTTGATATAATGAAAGCACTTTGAAACCAATAAGGGGCTATTTCAAATATTCGGTGTCATCATCTTCTTCATCATCATCATCATCATCATCATCATGGCAGGAACCTGGATAGATGATCACATGAGGTCCATTATAAGCACAATAATTCTGAGATTCCTTACTAGCTCTAGCAAAGTGAACTTTTGAAATGTTTCAATGCTGAGGGCCTAGGCTAAGTCCTTCCCAGCTACAGCGACCTCTGATTCTTAGCCAGCAGATCTCTGTGTTGCCCAATGTCTCCTCTTCTCTAAGCTGTACCCAGACATTCATAGGGAAGCCTCAATACATATGCTGGCATAGCAGAAGCTCAGAGCCCTCAGCATCTGTACAGGAGGTATACCAGGTATAAACTATTTTCATAATAATACTAAGACATTATTTGCCGATTAAAATACTTCTCCCTTTTCCTACTACATAGCTGTGTGAGGCCAACATTTTCATCATACATTTCCATGAAAACAACATATCACAACAGACTGAATACAGAAGCATATAAGAATTCAGCTGTCTTCTATTAAGGTAGACAAGAAAGATTTTTTGTGAAGATAGGTAAAACAGCTCCAATCTTCTCACTAAATTTTTTTTTGCCTTTTTTTTGGAGGAGCAATTGGGGTTAAATGACTTGCCCAAGGTCACACGGCTAGTAAGTATTAAGTGTCTGAGGCCAGATTTGAACTTAGGTCCTCCTGACTCCAGGGCTGGTGCTCTATTCACTGCACCACCTAGCCACCCCACTTCTCACTAATTTTTAAAGAAATGTTATTGTTTTTTTTATTAAAAATGTTAATGTTGTTATTTGTAAGTAATTAATAATTTTTTTAAATTAGCACTTAAAATTTTTAATATGGTAAATATTGATAGCTATAACCCACATCAACAAAAGCTTTTTTGAGGTTCTCAATAATTTTTGAGAGTGTAAAGGAGTCTTTTGACCAAAAAGTTAGAGATCTACTGCTCTTTGGGTTTCCTACCTATGGTCTTCCTATTGGGCATCTGGCCTTCCAAGATAAAGCGGATCTTGTAAATATTGTGGCAATGAAAAGAAGCTTCTATCTACTTTCTTAAGAACCATCTTGGGCAAGTCAGATCATCTACTTCCTAGGTAGGACTTAGTTTCCTCCTCTATAAAATGGAAGGATTGGACTAAGGGATTGCTAAGAGACTCTAAATCTATGATCCTATGAGTAAAATAGTTAAGTAACTGTATCACAACCCCTTTTTTCCAGACTCAGTTCCTGCTTGACTTGAATTACTCTATAGAGGGATGCCATCCATGAATCCCATCAACAGCATTTTCTGTTCTTCATCACAGCCTCAAGTCGATTTTTTCATTGCTTTTATCCTGACTTCATTTTCTCTTGTCTACCTTCAGTTTGGCCTCCAGATACATTCTCTGGTAGTTCTGAGGGTAAAAAAGTATCCTTCACCCCTCAAGACTATTGCTATACCATTCCAAGAACCCCAAGGAGTTCTAGGTCCTCTAAGGAGTGTCTCAGACACTCTTCTCCATCTATAGAAGGATATATTTCTCCCAGCTTTAGAGGCTAGGAAAATCAAGACCCATAATCCCACCACACCTAGGGCAGGACTAGAACTAGAACCCAGGTTCCTTGATGGCTAGTCTCTTCTTTTATTCAGTCTTCTCCCCCTCCCACATATGCCCCTAGTTCCTTCAAAGTGCTCTTCAACACAATAATCCCACTCTTTTCATACCTCAATATTTCATAGCGGAAAACAAAAGCTATATAACGCACAATTACCCACTTTCCATTGTATTTTAACAGCTTTATTGACAGCACAAAGTACCGCACAGGAGCAGTAGAAAAGGAGCTGAAACCATGCTCCCTGGGAAATGTGTTTTTAGTTATGTGTATTTTCATAGTTTTTGCAACACCTTATTAAAGTTGAAAGCTATATATAACAGCATTACCGGTGGTGCTTTTCAACTCCACTGAAGCCGGATTTCGTTACAACCCTACACAAATGTGACCTGGCTGCCGAATACATCTGTTCTGGCATTTTTTTCTATGTCTTCTCCTAGCTCTCAGGTATCTTTCCCCCAACCCCCCTAGACAGTGGAATCAACACACACAGATCAAAGCTCACTCTCAGGTAGCCTGAGCTGTGATGCAAGGCTAAGTGTTCCACACTTCAAGGCTTTCCAACATAAGGCTTTCCATAAACTGTACCCCCTCACCTAACCAATCCTACAAGACAATCAAATGAGACGAGTAATGCACTCTGCAAATCTTAAAACGCTATATAAATAACAACATTTATATAACTAATATTATATAAATTCTTATATAAGTACAATTATCTTTTTTTTTTTGTCTCCCCAGCACATAGCACTGTAAATAATAAGACATTTAATGATTGCTTCTTGAGTAGAATTGTTGTTCAGTCTCTCAGTCATGTCAGACTCATCATGGCCCCATGGCCTATAGCATGCCAATACTGTCCTGTTTGCCTCAGTTTCCTCTTCTGTAAAATGAGCTAGAGAAGGGAAATGGCAAACCTTTCCAGTATCTTTGCCAGAAAACCCCAGATGGGGTCACAAAGAGTTGGACACGACTGAAACAACTAAACAGTCTATAAAGGTTTCTTGGCAAAGGTTCTGGAGTGGTTTGCCATTTGCTTCTCCAGTGGATTGGGACAAACAAAGGTTAAGTGACTTGCGCAGGGTCACACAGCTACTAAGTATCTGAGGAGGGATTTGAACTCAGATCTTCCTGACTCCAGGTCCAGTGTTTGATCCACTGAGCCATATAGCTGCCTCCACTTAGAAGTATGTCTCAAGGATACTAGCTACCATTGACCATAGGATCTATCACAGATGATTGATCTAGAGCTGGAAGGAGCTCACTCAGAAGTCTTCCCCTCCAGGACTCTCATTTCCCAACTGAGGAAACTAAGGATGAAAGAGGTTAAATACCTTGCCTAAGGTTAATTCACTCGCAATGTCAAGGCCTCACCTCCATGGCCCTCTTCAAGAAGGAGGGACAAACAACACCAAGGTGACACAGGCAGCTAGGTGGCACAATGGATAGAGCACCAGGCCTGGAGTGAGGAAGACCAGAGTTCAAATATGTCTCAGAGACTTACTAGCTGCTTGACCTTGAGCAAGTCCCTTAACCCTGTTTGCCTCAGTTGCCTCATCTGTAAAATAAGCTGGAGAAGGAAATGGCAAACCACCCCAGTATCTTTGCCAAGAAAATCCCAAATGGGGTAACAGAGAGTCGAGACATGACTAAACAACACAAGGTGACCCAGGTAGAAAGCAGCAGAAACAGGAGTTAAACCCATGTCTTCTGAGTCTGAAACTGGTGATCTCTGCCCTGTTACCTGCTGCCTCCCAGCCCTGTGTTCTTTGCCTCCAGTGGCATCTGCTATCTGCATTACATATCTAGACACTCGATTAGATTCAATTTTCCTATTGCCTAGAAAAGGTTTGACTATAAAGTAATTCTATTGATTTCCCAAGTCACATGTGAAAAGGTGGCTCATGGCCATAAGTTACATCTCAGATGAAAACCAAAGCCATGTGGTCAGTGGAAAGAAACCTGGGCTTGGAGTCAGATCTGGCCTCCACCCCAGGGGCTGTCAATCCAGAGATGAATTCGATTCAAGATTCAATTCAATAAACATGTATTTAGATTGAAGGCAAAAGGAAAAGGGGAAGACACAGAGGATGAGATGGATGGATAGTGTCAAGGAAACAATGAACATGAGCTTGGACAGACTGAACACAATGGTGGATAGAAGGGCTTGGCATACTATGGTCTGTGGGGTCACAAAGAGTCAGACACGAATGAACAACTGAGCAACAAAATAGGCCAGGAACAGTACAGGGGACACAAAAGAGGCAAAAAACAGTCCCTACCCTCAAAGAACTTACAATCTAATGGGGAGACAACATGAAAACAAATATGTACAAAGTGAGCTACATACAGGATAAATAGGAAATAATTAACAGAGGAAAGGTACTGGAATTAAGAAGGGTTGGGGAAGGCTTTCTGTAGGAGGTGGGACATTGGGCAAGTGATTCAGCCTGTGTGAGTCTCAGTTTCCCCATCTGTAAAGTGGCGATTATAATCTCTGATAAGCCTCAGCCCCAATAGAGATAGTCCAGGACCCTGAACCTGTCTAGATTCTGCTTCTGACTTCGCCACTGCAACTCTCCTGCCTTTTTGCCCTCAAAGTTTCCTCAGGGTCTGTGGCCTTCTCTACTGGGATATCTCGCCATCTCGGCGCCCCCTTTCTCTCATTGATTGACTGATGATCAACAATAATGCTTTCCATACGTTATCTCATTTGGTCCTCACCACAATCTAATAAGGTAGGTGCTATTTATTACTTCCATTACAGATAAGGAAACTGAGTCTGAGAGAGGTAAAATGACTGGCCCAGGACCACACAACTAGTAAGTGTCTGAGGCAGAATTTGAACTCAGGTTTTCCTAACTCCAACTCTAGTCTTCTATTCATTGTACCACAGATATCAGATAATAGATTTAAACAGCATAACTTTGGATTTGTAAACTGTAAAACACTACCAAAAAAAATAGTGTCATACTTTGCCTTTAATTTTCTAACAAAACACGACAATATATAATTTCCTGTGCTAAATCTTGTCTCCCCTCTTCTAGAAGTCCAGAACTATCTTTTAATCTCCATAGCCCTGGTTTGGTACTGCTCAAATAAAAAGTAAGACCACAGTCAATGGTAGCTGAATTAAATTAAATTAAGAGAAAGGTTCGTATTTGTGCTAGGGGGAAAAGGGAGGAGAGGGAATTCCCCTTTTGTTTTGGTTGGGGTTTTGCCCCAAGTAAGAATCCTTCTTGGTTAGGCTTGTCCCTGCAGGGCCGGTAGCCCTGGGAGGTCTCATTATGTACTAATGACTATAACAGCACCTTGAAAACATAAAAGCTTTATGTAAGTGGGTAATCCTGGTAATAGAGGCTTAACAAACCCTGCTCCAGGCAGGACAGAAGGAACTGGAAATGAAATTCACCCACTTCCCTTCTCCCCAATTGAAGTGCAGAAAATGAGGCAGAATTAAAGAGGAAAGCTAAATGTAAATCATGACAGTTAAATTCAGCTTTTACCTGCCTGCCTTTGTTGGGAATGCCCAGAATGGGGCTCTGGGGAGCTAGGCTCTCCCCTACTTCCCCCAAAAGCTACAGGAGGAGGACAGAAATTAACCACTTAAAAGTCTCTACCCCAACTTGGGATCCTGCACACGAAGGCAAGAACTCTAGAGGATTTTTTGGATGGGAAAGTGCATGCCTACGTTCTTCCCCCACCCAATATCAAGACTCAAAAGTCCTTCCCAAGTCTCAGTTCAGGCATGTCTTTAAAAACTTTGAATCTATTGTGGTATGCTAGTCAATTCCAGAACACCCCCTTTTCAGGGCAGGGTCTATACAGCTCCAATCACCCAGGAAATCCAGGCATATACTGAGCACTGTATCTGAATTATCCAAGTAATTGTGAATGCATACTCCTGGAGTGAAACATCTGTTGACCATCAATCCCTATAATGTAGGTTAGGAAATAGCATCCATTACTTCTAAGTCAATGGCTCAAGCACTTCCTGTAAAACAACAACAATGCAGTCCAGCAGCCTTCCATCAGTCACAGACTAACAGAATGGGAAGGTCCCTTAGAGCCTATCTAGTGCAGCATCCTAGTTTTACCACATAGGGTAAACTGAGGCCCCAAAAGGGTTAGTGATTGACCTAAGGTCACATGGCTAGTTATTGATAGAGTCACAACTAGTTGCCCACGTGATGTGAGATGAGGAGCTTCTTAAGAGGCAAAGAGTATTCTTCCATCCCTATGTCAGATTTCCTCCTCAAAGGCTTCGGATAGGACCTGATGCAATAGGCCTCCTTCCTACTGATCTAGTGGGACGGGTGTCCCCAATGGCAGACAAGGTCCTTAGTTTTCGACAATGCCCATAATTATCTCTTTTGGGGGGCATTATTTTTCCTTCAGCTGAAATCTTAACAGTCTGACTAATGATGCCATGAAATATTCTTTTTTTCTAATTAGTGAGTATTTGTTCTTAACGGGATTCCAAATACAATTCTCATTAGGGGAAAATCTGCTCAGCATGTACTAATAATGCATGTGGGCCTCTACACTCCTCTAAGTGCTCCCTACTGTCAGCAAAGCTCGATACAGCTTTCCCTTTGGGGGAGTATTGGGGCAGGAGGGGATAAAAAGGTTAAGGGGAAGAAGGAGGCAGGTTGAAAAAAAATAATTTAGAATTTAATTATTCAATTTTATATGTGAAATTAAATTTAACCTAAAGTGTCTAACCCTGAGCAATTAAACCTGGACTTAATTTAGCCTGAAACACAACAGCTGGAAAAAAAAATTCCTCTCCTCCAACCCTTTCCAGCCCATGGGGCCACCGGGCAGAATCACTGAGGGAGGGTGCCAGATGAACTACTTAATTTTTAGAGAAATGCAAGGGTCAAATGCCCCCTTACCAGGATTCCCCCAGAAGGGAGCTAGGCATCCCCCCTAGGATCCATTGTCTACTATTCTCTAAGCAAAAATTATTCTTGCCATTTCATATGGGTTAGAACACTGGATTTAGTGTCAGATGGACCTGGGTTTGAATACCAGCTTCACTATCTACTGTACCTGTGGAAATGTACTGGGCACATCTCTTTACCTCTCTGGTCTCCAGTTTACTCCTCTGTAAAATGAGGGGATTGAATGAAATGATCTCCCAACCAACTCCAAATTTATGGACAAAGGATTGTATGTAAATGCCTATACCCTGCACATGGAGCATATTTAGAAATAAGTTTGAATAAAAGTGTCCTGAGCCCTGATAGTTTTCTTAGAGATACAGTCTTTCAGGACTGCTTCCGTCTGTTGGGCCAAGACCCCAACTTAAGGGATTGGAAAGAGTAAGGATATAAAGGGCAGGAAGTTCCTACCTGCCCAGGCAGGAAGGGGTTGGCACAGACCAGAATGTTAGTTTCAGATTAGGAACCTGTTCTTCTTCAGAGATCTTCAGCTCCAGAGAAATGGGCATCTTCAGTTTTTCCTGTCTTCCCTCCCTTTCTCCTCTCAATCCAACTCTTCACAAATACACCTTTCACTTTCCTTCCTCCCAGTCACAGTTCTTCCTCTCCTTTCCACTTTTTAAAATCTAAACTACATGAATCCTTTCAGACCTGACTCAGATCCTACCTTCCTTCACATTTCTTCCTGCCTTTCATATCTTTACTCTCTCTAATCCCTCAGGTTGGGGTCTTGGCCCAACATACTGAAGCCACCCCAAAAGACTGTATCACTAAGGAAACTATGAGGGCTCCTTTTATTCAAACTTATTTCAAAATATGCTCAATGTGCAGGTTGTAAGCATTTGCATAGGATCCTATGCCCATAAATTTGGAGCTGATCAGGAGATCATCTCTCCCTATGCAAAATTCATGGTAGTTTCAGCCTGCCATTTTGTAAACCTTAAAACATTACCTAAATTTGTGGGGTTGGGTTGTTTGTTCCTTCCTTTCCCACAGGGGGCTGATAACATCATCAATTGAAATAGTACAGAGGGAGAAAAGAGCAGAGAACAGAGCCCTAGGGGATACCCATGGTTAGTAGATATGACCTGGAAGGAGATCCAGTAAAGCAGACTGAGGAGGAATGGTCAAATAGGTCAAATGAGAACCAAGAGAGAATGGTGTCATGAAAACCTACCAAGAATGGAATATTAAAGAGATGATGGTGATAATGACAAAGGCTGCACAGAGGTCAAGAAGGATGAGGACAGAAAAAAGGCCACTGGATTCAGTGATTAAGAGGTCACTGGTAACTTTGGAGAGTAGTTGGTTAAATGGTGAGGTCAGAAGTCAGACAGTAAAGAGTTAAAAAGAGAGAGGAAGAGAAGTAGAGGCATGTATTATAGATAGCCTTCTTAAGGAGGTTAGTTACAAAAGGCAGGAGAGATATGGGACTATGGGAAGTAAGGATGGATGGATCAAGTGAGGGTTTTTGGAGAATGGGAAGACATGGGCATGTTTATAGATCAGTCATTACATATAACTCTCCTTCTTGCATTCTACAGTCCAGCAAAATGGCCTTGATGCTCCTCAGACAATCCGTCTTCCAATTCAGTGCTTTTGCACAGGCTGTCTACCATGTCCAAAATGTACCCCCTCTTTACCTCTACCTCTAAGAATCCCTAGTTTCTTGCAAAGTCTTCTTGTTCTGAAATTCTACTTCCTATATAAGGCCTCCCCTGATCCCCTCAGCCCCACCCCACCTAGCATCTCCTCCCAAAATTACCTTTACATTTCCAATGTTTTGTATATACTAATATACGACCTAATAGAATGAATGCTCTTTATGGGCAAGGATCATTTCATTTTTATCTCTGTATCCCCAGAACCTTACACAATGCTTGACACATAGTGGCACTTAATAAATGCCTGTCATCTGATTGATAACTGTGTAGTTAAGATTCAGCTCTCCACCTTCAAGAAGGGCAGCTACAGGGTAGATAATCTAGAATAGCAGGTAATTGATCTTAGTATTTTAGCTGATGCTTTTTCTAGAACATATTTATGATTCTGATTGTGACTGTTAAATTGAATTCCTTGAGCACAGCTCATCTGACAGTCAAAGGCAGAGGCCCAAAATCAAACTGGAGTATCAAAGAGGAAGTCATCCAGAGATTAAAAATTTGTCACATCTAATCTAAAAAGTGGATAATCCATGGAAAGATAAGGGAGATTTGTTATACTTTATATCTACCTTTCCATCAGTCTCTCAAATGGTTTTACAAATGAACTTTTATCCTCTACCACTCCCTAAACACGGATTCAAATTTTCATTTTCTAGATAGGAAAAATGAAGGAAGAAAGAAACAGAAGTGTGTATTTTGTGCCAAACAATAAACCATAGGGGGCAGGGTCCCAGAATCCCAGTGGCTGATTCTCAGTCAGACATTTTTTCACAAAGCCCTTCCTAACATAAAAGTGGGCATCCCAGTCAAATAGCCCCAGGACACCTTACCTCCTGGGCTTAGACTTCTGTTTCCAGTGCCACATTTGACTCAGGTTAACTCCACCACAGGCTTCTCAGGAATTCTAAGCACCATTGTATCAGGAGCCAAGAGGTCTCCTCAGACCAGACTAGCCACCAAAGCTGACCAGTCCAGCAGCCTTTATCCAATTGCTTTCTGCCCAAGGCCACTACCGAGATCTGTCAAAATTCCATTCCTGATTTTTTTGCCCAAATTTTCCTCTTCTCCAGGGTCAGGCTGGCAACCTATGAGGAAATCTGGTTTTCTTATCCTTTTCTAATAGGAAGCAGCAGCAGTAGTGGTTCAGAGCCTCAGATACTTTGTCCAGCAGCCTAGGTTTATAGGAACATGCTTGACCTGCTTGGTGAAGGTCACTTTACCCTATCTCTTCTCATATCCAATGTTTTAATCCTTTCACAGACCCCTCACCTATGGCCTAAGTCTGAGTAAAGCTGGAAGAAGCATGCAATAGTAGAAACCACACCAGTTTAGGAGTCTGAAGTTCTGGACCTAGATCCTAGATCCATTTCTTCTACCTTCTGCTTTTAGAATATTGGGAAAATATTTTTTCCTCCCTGAGCTTCAGTTTTCTCATCTGTATTTGATTGAGATTGGATTGGATTAGCTAGTCTCTAACAATCCAGCTCTAATATCTCATTATTCTTGGGAAATATAACCAATTTGGGTGGGGAGATGGGAAGAGTAGGATAGCCGGACACGATTAATACCCCAAAACAATCCCAGGGAGTCATAAAAGCCAGAATGGAGCTAGGACTCAAGAATCCTTTCTTTAGTGAATGTATGATTCCCCAGACCTACCTCTACTTTACCTTTCCCTCTTGTTAATTAATTGATTCCTTCCAGTGCCAGAAGTAATAGGAAAGGATCATAGATATAGGAGTGGAAGGGATTTTAAAGATCACACAGTCCAATCCCTTCATTTTACTGAAATCAGTCGATCAATAAGCATTTATTAAGTGCTTCCTGTCTGCCAGACAGGGCAGCCAGGTGGTGCAGTGGATAGAGCCCTAAGCTGCAAATCAGGAAGACTTGAGTTCAAATCCAGACTCAGACACTTACTAGCTGTGTGACCTTGGGCAAGTCACTTTACCCTGTTTCCCTCAGTTTCCTCATCTGTAAAATGAATTGGAGAAAGTCACGGCAAACCACTCTACTATCTCTGCATTAAAAAAAAAAGAATAGGGGTGGCTAGGTGGTGTAGTGAATAGAGCAGCCCTGGAGTCAGGAGGGCCTGAGTTCAAATTCGGTCCCAGACACTTAACACTTACTAGCCATGTGACCTTGGGCAAGTCACTTAACCCCAATTGCTCTGCCCTCCCCCCTCCAAAAAAAGCAAAAACAAAACAAAACAAAAAGAATTCAGGAAGAGTCTGAAATGACCAAACAACAATATGTGCCAGACACTGTGCTAACTGCTGGCATACAGATAGAAAAGTTCCTGCCCTCAGGAGGCTTACATTTTGTTAGGGGTAGAATAGAAGTTAGGAGGAGCTGTTTTAGACATACTGCCTTTGAGAAGACTATAGCTCATCCAAATGGAGATGTCTAGCAAACAAAAGAGATATAGGACTAGAATTCAGATGAGATGCCTGCTGGGTAATGTAGTTCCAAGTCATATGTACAGAGATAGCTGAATATATGGGAGCTGATGAGGTCACCAAGGGAGAAAGTAATCAAGAGAGGAAAAGAAACAATGCAGGACAGAACTCTGGAACATGTATACCCAGGCATAGGGGTTCAACAGAGATGATAAGGTAGCCAAGGACTTTAGAAATGACCTTGTCCAATTCTCTCATCAAATAGGTACTTGTTTCCTTCATTTTACAAGAGAAGGAACAGAGGCTGTAAGAATTCAAGAAACTTACCCAGGGAGATGGCTAAGTGGCACAGTGAATAGAGCACCGGCTCTGGAGTCAGGAGGACCTGAGTTCAAAATTGACCACAGACATTTAACACTCACTAGCCATGTGACCTTGGGCAAGTCACTTAACCCCAATTGTCCTGCCTTCCCCCCTCCAAAAATAAAAAAGAGAAAGAAACTTACCCAGGGTAGCCAGACAACAAGAAAAGGTAGCAGGGCCAGGATTCAAACCCAGGTTGTCTAACTCCAAATCTTATGCTTCCTTAATGCTGTACTGCCCAAGAATCCAAATGCAATCAATAGCTCTTCTCTAGACCATCATCCAAGTAGAGCTTTTTCTCTCCTCTAACATAACCCTAAGGAACATCACACAACTCAACAAAATATATTTTCTCCTTTTTGGAGGAGGAGGTGTCCCGGGGTAGGAATGGGGAGGGGGTGTTTCTCTCCCCTTCTTTTTGCCCAAGACAATATGTGGACAATTTAATTTAAGCAGCTGGGACTGTTAAGGGAAGGCACTCAGGGACTGCAGTTAAATACAACTTTGGGGAGGCTTAACTGGTATTTTGCTGCCTCTGAATGCAATAGATTTGCTAAGGGACCAGGAGACAGCTAACAACTGCATAGCATCTTCTGATCGATGCCCCTACTTAATCAGATCTCTGTAGAGCTCTAGCAAAAGCAGAATAATCTTTTTTTATTTTATACTTATTTCTAAATGTTTTTCACCCAACCTCTTGCTGTCCTTGCCCCTATTCTACAAAGCCAAATTGATATTTCTAAAGCTCAGTTCTTCTGACCATACTACTCCACTGCTCAAAAAGTACTGTCTGGCATTTAAAATCCCTTAGTTTCTCTCCAGGTTTTTTTCTCAGACTAATCACATGTTACTATCTCTTAACCACTACATTCTGGTCAAACTAGCCTAGTTGCTGTTTCCTATTCACAAAATCTCATTTCTGGCTTCTACAATAGGTTGAACCTACGAATATTCTTCTTAAAGTCTCCTCATTGAATGTCAGGTAGCACCTCCTTCTCATGCCAATAATTATCACACTCTCCTCACCCCTAAAATTACTTTCTATTTGCTCTACGTATACTGTATCAATTCTTAGGTGTTTGATATTTCTTCCCCATTGAATTTAAGCTCCTTCCAGCCAGGGAAACTGTTCCATTGTTGTTTTATCCCCAATACCTGGTATATGGTAGTCATTAATTAATGCTTGTTGAATTGAATTGAAATATCCTGGCCATAACAATATATCTTGCAGTCATCACAAGAGTCCCACAGTTTGCTCAACTCAAGGAACCCTTTTAGAGGTTCTTTCCTGGAATGTAACAAAGACCTAAAAAAGACTGGATCACCAAGGGATCAATCAGAAGATATGAATAGGGGAGTTGATCAACCTGCCTACAGTAGCCTAGACATACCCTCATCATGCCAGACCACTACCAGGGGAGAGATGTGTTTCCAGGGAGAAAGAGATCATTGATGCTTCCTTCCTCTATCTCTAATAAAGCAAGTTACCCCACAAGCCACAGGGGAAAGGCTCACTTGCCTTTAAGAGCAAATGATGTTCTTCCATGGGAAGCCAATATAATCCACAATCATTCCTGTTTACTAAAGCAAGAAAGTTGGACTGAGAATATGAAAACCTAATTCTGTCACATATTAGCTATGCAACATGGAAAAAATTGCTTAACCTCTCTGATGTTCATTTTTCTAGTCTTTAAGTTAGAAGTAATAATCACAGAACCTTAGTGTTCAAAGGGATCTCAGAGGCCATCTGGTCCAAACTATGCCTGATTAATCTCAACAACACAGTAAACAAACAAACAAAAAACCATAATGAACATGTACTCTAACCTTTGCATGAAGACCTCAAAGGGGCCTCCACCTCTTCCTAGGACCTCCTATTCTATTTTTAGACATTTCCTAAGTTTTAGGAAGTTTTTCCTTACATCAAGCCTAAATTGCCCTTAACATGAGCTCCTTCACTCAATACATGAGCATCCTCTTAGAAAACCAAAGTTGTCCCATTCATCAAAGAGATGTTTCCTCTCCTGCAGGGAAAGTATTTAGCTGCCTTTAAAGATGGGGGCAAACCAAACTATGAGACTCGGAAATTCTCCCTGAAGTATGGCTTATCAATTGAGTATAAATTCTCCTCAGTAGATCAGCCAGCCCACTTCTGATGCCCAAACAGAGGTGGAATGGGGAGGTGGGAAGAGGAGCCTATGTAAGGCTATAAAATGGTAAGGGAAGGAAAGAAGGAAACGAAAACTTTATTAAACAATTAAAACAGGCTACATATTTACCTCCCTCGCAAAGTTTTGTGGAGGAGAAAATAAAATAAAGTTTGCAAAGCGCTTTACAACCGCAAACCACAATCTAAATGAGTGGTGATGATCATAATCATCATTATAAAAAAGGTATGTGGACTTGGGGAAGGGCAACAATCAGACTTGAAACTCCAGGGAACTCACAATTCTGGCCATAGCTTTCTTCTGTTTTCCTCAGAGTACAAGTACAAAGTAGGCAAGTTTATTGCTGCCCTATTCACTCCTTGGGCCACTCAGCCTCACTGTTTAGAAGATGACCCCTTAAAGGTTCTTTCCAACTCTGACATTCTATGAGTATGAGGCTCTGAGGCCAATGTGGATGAATTCAATCCTTGAACAAGCCAATAACTGTTGCATTCCACAAATGTAGAGTGTACTACTGTCTCTGGTAGCCATTTGACTCTCAAGAGGGCAAGGCAAGAGAGTAAGGGAGTACAACTCATCACCACCCCTGCAAAGGTGCCCATAAGGATATCATTTGCTAGTTAAATAGATCTATAGGCAGTGAATGACCTACTTACTGCCCCTCTAAATGTGATATGAGCCTCTCATATCTGTGCATTTCCCATCTTGTTTCTCCACCTGGAATGCCTGCTCTCTGCTTACCTAAAATCCGTCTTTCAAAGGTTAACTGAAGTTCCTCTTTTTCTTTCATGACACCTTCCCAGTCTACTCTATATCTCTCCTTCCTCTGAACTCATAGCATTTATTGTCTATACCGCTCATTAATCATACAATGACCTGGTAAGGCTCTTATTGTCTGATGTAGTCATAACTTGTGCATTAAATAGACAAGAAGTGTTTTGAGGACAAGGCCTAGGATTCTCCCATACTCCTTTGTGTCTTGGAGGAGATGTGATCCAGTAGAAAGCTTACTGTGTTTAGAATCAAAAAAGACTTCAGTTCAAATCCCAGCTGTCATACTAGATTTTACCCTCTCTTTGTGAGTCTCTTTGTAAAATGAGGACAATGATTATTTGTACCCCCCCCCATCTCACCAGGTTGATGTGAGGACAATATATTGTAAAATTTAAAGTGTTATGGAAAAGTAGGTTGTTAACATCTCCCCCTGTTGTACCAGAAAGTGGGTGTATAATCAATGATTGTTAATTAATCAATCCTGACCTATGGCAGACAGTAAATTCATTCATCTTCCTGAAAGGTTAGACTAGAAATATGTCTCCATGCACAGGCTGAGGCCATCATGAAGGGCCTATGGGAGCAGTTCCAAAGTACCTCTAAAATAAGAATGAGCCCCAACCTAGAGGTATTGTGTACACAGGACATCAGGCTGAAATTACAGTCTCTTAGACCTTGTAGCTAAAGCAACACCAAGAAATTATTCTAAGGCATGTAGAGGCCTAGCTATCACTAGGGTGCTTCTCAATCATGAAGCTGGGGACACTGGGCACGTGACTGGAAGCCAGAATTCCTCCCTAGAATGAAGCACAAAGTCTGAGGGAATCATAGAATAAAGAGTATTGGCAATAACATCTTCAAATGGGCCTATATTTCACATCAGATGTGGAAATAAATAACAAATCATAATCAGGAATACAGGTTCTCATGCCTAGTCCAAAGGTACCTTAGCTGTAAAATGAAACAGCACTTAGAACCACAGAATGTTTGACTTGGAAAAAACTTCCAAGGCCATCAATCAAACCCTCTCACTGGAAACTGAGGCTCAGAAAGGTTCGTATAGACAGCGCTTTTCACTTAGTAAGAGTTGTTATTAATCCCGGGTTAAAGACTGAGGGGCCATTTTCATGAGCATGGTCTCCTTCACCCCCTGCAATGGGTAAGGCATCTGTAATCTTCTATACCCTTTATTATCATCTCCCTCATTTACCAGGCAAGGAAATGAGTCACCAAGAGAAAAATGACTCAAGAACCAGGCAAGTCTCTCAGCATCCTTGTTTTGATATCAGCCCCTCAACACAACCTTTCCTGAGGCACAAAGTCAAAAGCTGGAAGACTCCCTTGGCCTAAATGTTGACAGCCCGTAATGTGGAAACCATACCACTGTACGTGGGCTGTAGGATCCTCTACTTCTTTGTATCTCTGAGAAGCAACATGGTATCACAGAAGGCTCACTGGACTTGGAGTCAGGAATGACACAGATAGCGTGGTATAAATAAAAATGGAACTGGATTTGGAGTCAAGATTTGTGAGTCTCTTTGCTTCTTACTAGCTGTGGGATCTTAGGAACATATGGTGAAGACCTATAGCTGGGACTATGGCTGCAGTTGCCATCCCTCCTAGCTGATAGAGGAGTCAGGCACGACTTCAAAGGGGTTAGTCACTCAAGTTATATAAAATTAGAACTTAGAGACCGGAGAAAACAGTCAAGGATCTTTATTCTCTCCAGGTCCTTCCTCATTGGTGGTGGTAGCAGTGGTTGTTAAGCATACCACTTCATTTCTCTGGGTCTCAGTTTCCTCATCTACAAAATGGGAATTATAATGCCCCTTCTTTCTAATTACTTCCTACCTTTTTCTTTTTCTTTTTTTTTTTCTTTTTGGAGGAGGGAAGGCTGGGCAATTGGGGTTAAGTGATTTCTCACCTTTTTCAATGCCAAAGTCCTTAACTATAGTGAAAGGATTTTAAAACATTAAATTGTTTCATTTCATCTCTCAACCTTAGTTTCCAACAATATAATCTCTAAAATGAGAGGATTAGACTAGATGATCTCAAGGTTCTTTCTAGATTTAAATACCTATAAGAATGCTGGAGCCATATCAAAGGTAGAGCCAGGATAACTAAGGCCATGGATTGTATTTTTTTTTTTTTTTGCTTTTTTGGGGAGGGAAGGCATCGCAATTGGGGTTAAGTGATTTGCCCACGGTCACACAGCTAATAAGTGGTAAATGTCTGAGGTTGGATTTGAACTCAGGTCCTCCTGACTCTAGGGCTGGTGCTCTGTTCATCGTGCCACTTAGCTACCCCATGGATTGTCTTTTTAGACACAAGGAAGGAGGATGCTGACACTAAAAAGGAGATCATCTAAAAGATGGAGAATTCTAGATACCCAGTTGATCAAAATTGTTCAAAGTAGGGGAGGCTAGGTGGTGCAGTGAGTAGAGCACCAGCCCAGGAGTCAGAAGGACCTGAGTTCGGATCCGGACTCAGACACTTAACACACACACACATACACACACGCACACACACATACACAACTAGCTATGTGACCTTGGGCAAGTTACTTAACCCCAATTGCCCTCCAAAAAAAAAAAAGCAAAAAAAATTCAAAGTACCTATTTTCTGGAATAAGAACAGGAGAGGTACAGGCCAAGAACAACTCCACATAGTCCTCTGAAACCCCTAGTTCTCACATACGCATCTTCAAGGGCCTCATCTTAATGCCTTGTGATTCTGACACAGTTTGATTTACTTCGATGTTTCCATGGGGACAGATATGACTTTGGCCTTGGTGCCAGAACCTAGTAGATAGTGGCTGGAGGTGAATCATTCCAGCCTGGCAGGAGGTGGTACAAACCTATGAAAGTCTCTTCTTTCTAACAACAGTCTTTCGCGGGAACAAATAAGGTTGTCTTGTTTTTTCCCCCTGGTGTCTCAGCTATATTAGCTATTTCCTGACAGCAAGGTTCACGTGAAGGTTCATTGATATGAATGTCTAAAATTTAATTGATATGAACATTCCAAGATTTTTTATAATTTTTATAATAAGAATATTCTGTGTACCAATGTGTCTATGAGAAAAATTTGAGGATGGCAATATAGAGCATAAGAGGGAAAAAAAAAAGCTCCCAATACCCTCTTATCTCATTTCTGACCTCTGGCCAGGTAAGCTTGCATACAGTTCAAGTTTGATTCACTAAAATCTAGTTTGACACACTGAAGCCCCCTGTGGGTCTGAGCACTAGTGGACCTTCATAGCCCTGGCCCTGAGGCAGACAATGCCCATGGAAAGGAAATGGGACTCAGAAACAGTTTTTCCTCCAGGAAAACATCCCACAAGTGAAAATGCTTTCTGAGAGGGGAGACTGTGGAAGGTAGAGGTCTGGACTCACCGTGATTCAATGAATAAAATATTTATTGAGTGCCTACTATGAATCTAGTACTGCGCTACAGGGGATTCAAAAACATAGAATCATGGATTTTGAGCTGGATGGACCTTCAAAATCATCTAGTCCAAGCTCATTACCTTACAAATGAGCAAACGAAGCCTAGAAAAATGAAGTGCTTTTCCTAACTTTAGCAGTAGACCCTAGCATCAAACTCAGGACCTCTCATCCTAAATCCAGAGGCTCTTCCCATTGTATCGCCTGGCCCAAGCTCACATAAAGAGCCAGTGGCAAAGTCAGATTCCAACCCAGGACCTCCACCCAATTCAAAATCTAGCACTTTTGCCACTGCATCCCATGATCTCTGTTCACAGGGAATTTCAAGCTCAGCTAAGTAGATAAGAAAGGGATACGTGCAAATTCCCTAGCAAAGCCAAGAAGAAGCTAAGTGTCCCTTAAGTGGTATGCACAAGTCCTAGGTGGGCTGGAGGGATTAGGGAAGATTCTCTGGGGGAGGTGAAATTTGAATTAAGCCTTAAAAGAAAATAATAACAATAGCTGACATTTATGCAGCTCTTAAAGATTTACATGATGCTTTACATATATTATCTCATTTCATCCTCACAACAACACAGTCAAACACTACATTTGTTATCATTCCCAAGTTATAGATGAAAATTGAAGCCCAAAAAGATTAGTTGATTTGTCCTTGCTCATACAACTGGTCTCAGGGACAGGATTTGAACTGGAGTCTCTCCCAACTACAAGTCCAGGCTTCTTTCCATAATGCACACTGCTTCCAGCTTGAGAGTTAGTGGGAGGAAGAGAGGAATGAAAGGAGGAAGAGGAGAAGAGTATTTCTGAACCCACACTCACTTCTGTCTCTGGAGGTGATGAGAATCCAGAAGAGTACCAGACATAATCAGAGAAGAACCAACCTGGGCTGAGTTTCCAGTCATGTCTAATGTTTAAAGGATGAACATAAGAGATCAGAAAAGCACAAGAGTATTCCAAATCATTTCATATGATCTGTGGATCTAGTCTGAATTGTAGAATCCCAATGGGAACAGAAAAGTCTAATAAGAACCTTCTAGTAACTATTGGTAGCAACTCTGGGCATCTTGTTTGCTCTCAAACTTCCAATAGCCCCTCACTTGGTATAGAATCAAGTCCAAAGTCCCCATCTTGTTATTCAAGCTGTAGCTTTTCCTCATCATTCCCTAAGTGTCAGGATAAATTGATAATCTGAGAAAGGTTAGCCCCTGGTGCTACCAACACGGAAGAATAAGGAAGCCAGTGGCTCAAAGTGACAAGGAATCTCACCCTACAATGTCCTCAAGTAACAGGTAGTGAAGACTAGCAAACAAAGTTAAATGTTAGGTATTTTTCCTTCCTCAAAGTAACCTTCTACTTCCTTATTCTCTACCATTCCCACCCCAAATCAAGGCTCCCTGAGGGCTGGTAGTTTTGGTTTTATATACCCATTCTTCCAGCAGAGTCCAGAATCAAACCCCCAAAGTAAGTGATTAAGTAAAGTTGAAATAGTACCTCCCAAGGCTAGACATGCCATAAATCCAGATATTTTTTGCTAACAAATTGTCTATAGAAGGTGAAGGATTCCATTTTGCATGGTCTTCTGGGTAAACAAGCTAGCTACTTCTGTGTGAGGCAAACTCTACAAAACTAGCCTTGAATTACTTCAGCAGAAAGGCTGTGGTTTTGAGTATATATAGGCTGTATTTTAGATTTATCAGTAAATCACAGTTCATACTCCTAAGCCAACCAACTTCTCTCGTCAGATATGATAATCATGCTTTATCCTTCTATTAAGCACAAAAATATCATCCTTCATTACAAATCTGGGAAACATTTTGACTAAGCAAATATTTAATTCTTAGGGTAGAAAGTAGAGTCCTCCTAAAAAAAATGCTAGAGTCAAAAGGCATAGATTCAAGTTCTAGCTCCAAAATTTCTTAGCACAGTGACCCCGGGCAATTCACATCTCTTCTCTGAGCCTTGAGGTAATAAGGGTAATACTTGTACTATCTGCCTCTCCTCACCAATTATTCTGGGAAGCAATCTGAATTTATGCTGGGAAAGTGACTAAAATGGCCCCATTGTCTAACCCAGAGACCCCAGGACCTAGCACATACCTCAAGAAGGTTGAGGTTTGAAAGAAGGTTCCTATATACCAAAATATTCATAGCACTTTTTGTGTACTAAACAAAGTAAGTATCCATTAATTGAAGAATGGCTAACTAAGTTGTGGTCCATGAACATAATGGAATTACTGCACCTAAGAAATGAATATGAAGAATACAGGAAGGCATGGGAACCCATGAAAAGTGAAGTAAGCTGAATCAAGAGAAAAAAAATATAGACACTGTATGATTATAATGACTATCTTTGGTCCCAGAGAAGAGATTTGAGAATGCACCTCCTTCCCTTCATTATAGACTTAGGAGATTATATAGGCGGAACATAGTACATACTTGGACTGAAAGGTCAGTGATTTTTGCTGGACTGCTTTTATCCCTCTTTCTTCTTTCTTCTTTACTACAAAGGATTGCCTGTGCCTCTCCAGGTATGGTATAACAATATATTGGGAAATGAAGGTAGGGTAAACACAAGAGATTGATAAAAAAAAAAAAAGGTAAAATCTCAAAAAAAAAAATTTGCCCTCTCTATCTTACAGAGTTTTTGTAAGAAATTCACTTTGTAAACTCTAATTGCAAAGTATATATAATAATATTATAATAAATATAAATGGTATAGATAAAATAGGGACAGCTTGGTTGGTGTAGTAGAATGTTGGGAAGAGTCAGGTAGACACTTCTTCCTTAGTTTGAATGTGGCCTCAGATACTAGCTGTATGACTCTGGGCAGGTCATTTAAACTTGTTTGCCTCAGGTCCTCATCCTTTTAAATGAGCTGGAAAAGGAAATTTCAAACCACTCTAGCATCTTTGCCAAGAAAACCCCAAACAGGGTCGTGAAGAATCAGACACAACTGAGCACCTGAATAACAATAGATAAAATATATTACCTTCATCTCAGATCCATGGACAACAGCCCCCAAACTAACTGAACTACACACCTACACATAGGGATATGGAGATGAGGAAGAGGGAAGGAAGAAACTTCTCCTGGAAGAGTTCAGCCTCTTTCCATAGCTCCTTGTGATAAGTACTTTGAAGTAGAAGGGAACTTCAGATTTTAGGGGAGCCCCTTTTCCTTGCCTTTATTTCCAACTTTGACAAAGACCTTTCCTTTTCTCCTCCAACACTCTGCTGCTAACCACAGAAAGAACCTAGACAGAGTTATTAACCTTTTCCCTGTTTATATCCCTGAGTCTATCAAAGAATTTCTTAGGAACAATACCTTTTACTTCACAAATCTAATAATAATCATGTTGGGATAGTGACGAGATCTACCTTAGAGTAGATCCTGACAAGGCAGTCTGGGAGTCAACAAGAAGTGCCAGTCTTCTATCTTATTGCCATGAATAGATTCTCCAAATAGGGGTTCCTCTTTAGAGAGATCCCATGCCAAAGCCAAAAGTTAAATAATTCCCCCCATTGACAAGGGAAGGCTGGGGGAATCCCACCAAGCTGTTTGGCTCTCCACCAAAATGGTAATTGACAAGTGAATGATGGCTTCCCTAGAGGACAGCTCCCTGCCATGTGTCTGGCTTTTTCCTACCAGAGTTGGGAAAGAGAGACCAAAAGTCCTGACTCCCACTATCACAGAGCCAAAGGCCACCCCCAGAGCCTTCAAATAAGGGCTTTTTTGACTTTCCAAGTCCCTGAGGGTTCCTAGAGCTCTATGCCTCTGGGCCCTTGGGTCAGGAAATTCTCCCCAGATCTGTTTTCAACTCCCACAGCCTGGACACATACCAGTCCTTAAAAGAAGAGCTGAGGTATTATGTCCCAACCATGAAGAAATGACTCACCAGACCACAGAACCCAAGTACATGTGCCAAAAGAAGGAGGAGACCTCTAGGTCTGGAGGAGGAGACCTCCTTCAAGAGATCCAGTGGACTCCCCTCTCCTTCTCTTAGACTTTAGAAGTGGAAGGAATATTAGATGTCCTCCAGTACAATATCCTCATTTCTATAATTGAAGACACTGTGGTTCAGAGAGGTTAAATGACTTGCCCCAAGTGACACATAGTTAATGGCAGTGCTTTTCCTATTACATCATGCAATTTATCTAAATTCTATCCATCTTTCAGGGCACAACTCAATTCGATCTCTTCCTTGAAGCTGCAGCCCAGAGATCTCTGTGTCTCTCCCTCATTCTCTCTGTTTCTGTCTTTCCTTCTCTGTGTCTCTGCATGTGTGTGTCTCTCTTCCCACCCCCCCCCATTAACTCATAGTCAGGACCTCAAAGAGAAACCCCAAGAAATAATGGAAAGAGCAGAAAAAGCACTGAATTTGAATCCAGACCCTGCTCCTTACTAGTTATGTGGCCTTAGACAAGTCACTTTCCCTTACTGGTACTCAGCTTCCCCATTTATAAAATGACAAGATAATCTCTAAGTTCCTTTCCAGGTCCCTGTGATACTAAATTAACCCTTAATTATTCTCTTTGTCTCAAACTGTAAACTCCTTGAAAGCAGGGACATCATTTTCACTTGTTTTCTACTTTGCTGATCCTCAACACGGCACAGAACATAGAGTAGATGTTCAATAAATAAATACATGTTGACTAACTGATGTTTTGTGGACTCATATTTTAAGTATGGCTAGGTTTTATTCTTTCCAAGATGGAGCCCTCTATGTTTCTCTAGGCCTTTATTTCCCCCTCTCTAACTTGAAACCAATGCTAGTAATCTACATGGTAAGCAGACCAAACAGGATGTTCTCCCTTCTGAACATGCCCTGAGAGGATCTCAGAGGTGATTTATTTCAACTCCAACCCAAATAATAAATTCCATATGTAACAATGACAAGTGGTCATTCAGCCTTCATAAAGGGGGGCAGGGGGACTCACAAGCCTGGAGGCCACCCATTACATTCTGAGACAGTTCTAATTGTTAAGAAGTTTTTCAAGAGACTCCTAGAGATAGCATTCTCCCAGAATTATCTCCAGAATATCTAGAATTATCTTAATTCCAGTTCTATTGGTGAACCACCAAATCAACCAATATTGAGAAACAAGAATGTCTGAAACATACCCCTTGCCTTTTAGATGAAATAATGGACAAACCATGATCTCTCCCTGAATGACCCTCACTTAATGTCACTGTCACAGACAGAATCCTAGGCAAAATGAATCATAGACTTATTCGAGTGTGTGATCCTTTAAAAATACTTAATTTAGGGATTCCCAACTGGTCCATTGTAAAGCTTAACTTATTTGGTTATAGAGTAAACCTACCTCCATTACCCCCAACATCCTCAATTCTCTTACCACTTTGCTTTTTGTGGAGTGATCCACTGATCACACCACATCCCTATCTAACTTCATAGAAATCAAAAGTAGATTCTCCTTTGGATAAGATCACGGAACCCTCACTTTACCTCTCTAGATACTAATTTTTCCTCCTTGTACAAGACGAGAAATAATTCCAACTAGTTCAGAAAAAGGAGTTGGAAGTAGGAGGAAGATAAAGTATCTAGCAAAGCTCTCTGAGATCAGGAAGAAACCTTGTCACTTAATAAAAGGGTATTTGGTTGTGGGAGTCAGGAGACCTGAGTCTGAGTTTCAACTCTGACACTTATTAAAATGTGATCTTGGGGTAGTCTCTGAACATCACTGAGCCTCTGTTTTATCATCTGCAAAGATACTTATAGGGTTGCTACAAAACTTAATGTGCCATATAAATATAAACTGTGTTCAGTGTTATTGCTTGAGCCATACAAAGCTGAGGAAGTGTCCATCTTTATTAAAAAGTGGGTTTAGGCCTGCTTTGAGGAATACTCCTGAAAGGTCATTTGGTTTCTGGACCCTAGGATTTCTGCCATATGTTGATATGGAAAGAAGAGACTTTGAAAGAGGCTGAAAACCAGCTTACCTCTCATTCCAACCACTATCCTCTCTCATAAAAACCCATGAATTTCATTGGCGGCCATTATATCCTGGAAAAACTTAGACAACAACATACTCTTATGGCAATGAGAGGGGCTCCCCAGCTTGGGTAAATACATGTTTATACAAAGACTGAACCAGTAAATTAAAGTTATGGAAAATGGGGGGGAGGGAGAGAGAGAGAGAAAGAGAGAGAGAGAGAGAGAGAGAGAGAGAGAGAGAGAGAGAGAGAGAGAGAGAGAGAGAGAGAGAGTATGTGAGAGTATGTGTGTGTGTGGTGGGGGAACCATAGAAATCATCCTGTCCAATGATTACATTTTACAAATGAAGTAACATTTAACATCAAGCATTCATTATTAGTGAAAAATTGCTTATGGGGTAAAGAACTTTAAAGTTTACAAAGGACTTTTCCCGTAACAATCCTGTGAGATAGGCAGTACTGGGATTATTAGTCCCATTTTACAGATGAAGAAAGTGCAACTCCAAATTTGAATGACTTGTCAATAGTCACAAAGCTCAGAAATGCCTGATTTAGGAGTTGAACCCAGGTCTCTTGACTTTAGGTCCAATATTCTTTTCATTGTCATGTAACAGCTCTGCTGACATCAAATTCCCTTCACAGTGTCCTAGAAGGGTGATGACCAAGAGTGTGGCCAGTAGTTTTTGTCCTTTGTACTTAAGCACCACAAAAGGAAGTGGAAGCAAAGGCCAAGAGAGATTGGGGTTGAACCTAGTGAGACTGTCAGGGACTTTCCCATGAGGCAGCTCTGACTTAACCTATAGTTAAACCTGTATATACTAAGTCACTGGCATTGGTTACCAAGAATTTTGGTTTAACCAATATGCCTTCAAATGCAAAAGGAGCAAAGTCATTTAACAAGCATTTATTAAGTACCTGGGTATCAGGCACTGTGCTAACAAATTCCATACATTGTAGGACTTACAGGATAAAAAAACCTTAGATTTGCTGGTTACTTAAGGTTTACAAAGCACTTTTCTCACAATACCCATTATCTGCTATCTCCCCTAATTAGAATGGGAACAGAGACTATCTTAATTTTCTATTTGTATCCTCAGTGCATACAGAGCACAGTTCTTAGCACATACGAAACTCCCAATAACTACTGTTCCATTCCATTTTGTAGATGAGAAAACTGAGGGTGAAAGAGATTAAGTGGTTTGCCCACGTTCATACAATTGTAAAGTGGAGGAACCAGGACTCTTGGCTCTAAATCCAGTGTTCTTTACTCCAAGAATTGCTAAGGCTGTAGGGGAAACGAGAAACAAAGATAAATGAATTCTAGCTTAACAAAAATACTCTACTTTATTTCACTTTGTCCCCTATCAAACTCTGCTAACCTCAGTTAGCACAAAAGGCTGATCTCATTTTCTACTTTTTCACCCTGTTCTTCCCGGCCAGTATCATCCTTCTCCTTTAAAACTGCCCAAGGCCTACCTCCAATGCTTAGCATAGTGCCTGGTATATAGGCACTCACTGAATGCTTGTTGACTCCAAAAAGCCCATTCTGATGAAATCCACCCAATTATGGTTACTCCATTATTCTGTACCTCCCTTACCACTGCTTTAGAAACTTGATACATTTGTTTGCACTTGTCCTAAGTGAACTTATGTCTTTTTCATATGGAAAAAGCACTGGATTTGTCATCAAAGGCCGGAGGTTTAGATCTGGGCTTTGCCACTTACTACTGGTATGACCCTTCGTTGTAAATCACTCTGGGTCTCACTTTCCCCATCTGCAAAATGAAGGCTGGACTAGATGACTCCTGTGGTCCTTCTCAATTCCACCAACTATGAGACTGTGTTAATGTATGTCTAGTTTGCCCACTTGGTGCTTTCTTCCTCTTTCTTCACTGTAGCATCTATCTCTACATTTATTAGGCAGCAAAGTACAGTGCTCACTTTTGATGGTAGAGGTAAACTGAAAAAGGACCAAAAACCAGGGCAGTGAGACAGGAAGAAGAGAAGCAATGAGCCTGAATGGATAATACACCAACTACCATCTGGGATGACCAAGAACAAGTTTAACAGAATCAGAATTTGAATTGGAAGGGACTTCAGCAGTGAGACAAATTCCACCAGTAAGGCCATATGAAGGCTCATAATACCAAGGGGCAAAGTTCACAGGAATTCTGGCCACTATTTCTCCTTCTCCACACCCAGCAAAGCAAAAGTATGCTCAAGTTCCCCTTACAGGTCACCTGAAAAATGCTGATTGTTCTCAAGGGAAGTCACTCCAGATGGAAAGTTGACAGAAGGAAGGGATTTGCCAGAAATGGGAGGGGGAAGGCTGGGTCGGGTGTGATTGAAGCCAGGGGTATTTGGAAGGAGAAAAGATAGGAGTGAGGTGGTAACAAAGCCTTCCCATTGCACAGTGACCCACTGATTTTTACCCCCTGTTCCCAGTGACCTGGATTTGGCACAGGCAAGGCCTTCCTCTGACACTGGTCACTGGCACTGCTTCTGCTGAGCTGTGTTGCAACTGGTCATGTTAATATTAAATAGCAAAACTAACCGTTACTACCATCACCCAATCCGGCCCCATCCGAACCCTCTTGAGTCTGGTCAGGGCGCCGGGGCCAGCTGCTTTTCCCCACATTCCAGCCAAAAATAATACCAGAATGGAGCTGTTTGGTGGAGACTTAATCTAATCTTCATTGCTTCAGTTTTAAAATATCCTGCCCGGTTTAGGGTTTCTGATTACACACAGGGATGTGTTTTTAGTGAGATGGGTCTTAGCAGAAACGTCCTTCTTGTAATTAGAAACCCAGGCAAGCCAGCCCTGCTGTGCAGCATCCAAGCCAAACACCAGATCCCCCAGAAGACAACACGTTTGCAACAAACTCTTCCCAGGCCCTATTTGCTGGTGTTCTTGGTTCTACTAACTCATGAAGATTCTGGAAACCCAGAAAAGCTCCACTAAAAGTATCATGTCCTCCAAATTATGAGTTCCTCCAACAAACCAAACTACTGTTCCTCCCTTCTCACAAGTTTTCAAAATGGAGACAAAAATGAAGGCAAGAAGTTTGGAAAAACACATAGCAAATCATTTCCCCTTCCCCTGAAATATGTGAAGGCCAAAGAAAAAGCTAAGAGTTACAATGGTTCTATAGGGGATATCTCTCCCTAACTCACAATGCCTTATGAAGTAATATATTTACAGGAGCTTAAAAAAAAAAGGCATTTCTAATCTGGTTCCATAGATTATTTTAATAAACACAGGTGATTTCTCTGGTATTCTGTCCAAGAATCTATCTTCATCTGTCAACATAAATACCTCCTAAGTGAGGTGCACAGCATATATCAGGAATAGGAACATAGAGCTGGAAGAGACTTCAGAAATCTAGCCTGCTCATTTTACAGATGAGGAAGCTGAGGTTCAGAAGTCACATGACTTGCCCAAGGTCACGGAAATAGTAAGTGGCAGAGCTGATCCTATTCATTTTTCTTTTCACTATACCAGGTACAAAGGGAATGTGGGGAATTAGCATCTCAGCTCTTTCTTGATTACCCTTTTGATGGCTGATGAGTGACTTTCAAACCCTTGGATGCAAAGGAAGGCATTTCAGTTCCTTCTTCAAAGTATAAAAAACAACTCCTTAAAGTCATGGGGAAGGAAGATTGGCCAATCCCAGAAGGAAAACACACAAACCAATTAATGCAGCTGGTTGGCTCAGACACTTGCTCCCATTTCCTTTATTAGTTAGCATGGATACAGTGCTGTTTGGGGACAAAGCATCCCTTCCATGTTTATTCGCAAGTCCTCACAACAACCCTGTGAGGTAGGTATATGGAATTCATCCCACTTCACACACGAAAAATCTGAGGCCCAGAGTAATGCAACCTGGTAGGAGATAGGAGGTTTAACACTCCCAGTTCCCACACTTTTCATTATAAACAAAGCTCATCTCCCATTACTGCCAGTCTGTCTTCTCTGGCCACCTCCATCCCCCACTATTCCTTCACAAACCTCACCACATATTTGTTTTAATTAAATTAGTAGTTCCCAGTTAAAACACAATTTGGCATTACAACTTGAATTTAGCTCCTCCCTAAAAAGTCAGCCTTTCAATATCATTCAGTCTTCAATAAGTCATGGATTTTATATGAAGTGTTTGTATAAACCATAGCATGTTTGCCAAAATACTGGGCTAGCAGCAGCTTCTGAGGATTTCATTTTCCAAAACTTCTTCTACTTTTCTTCTTTTTTTCTCCTTCCTTTAATTTGTGCCCTTCCCATACTTTGCTCTGAATTTCATTTGATCCAGACACTTTTCTTCACATCCCCTCCATCGTCACCTCTAACAATTGCATCACACATTTATATATATCCTACAGCACAGCCGTCCTTGTGAGGCACAGCCTAGGAAACAGGAAAACTCAAGAAAGTGCTTCTCACCCTCCTCAATTTGCTATGAAAAAAAAAAAAAAGCCATACTGGATTAACAAACCAGAAACAAAGGACAGAAATTGAGGGCCAGTTTTCAGAAGGATGGAGGTAAGGGTTCAATAAATGGCTGGGAAATCTAGAAACATGGTGGAAACCTATACATTTTACTGGTTGTTTCTTTAATAACGCATACTTGACTGCTAACAACTTTGTACTTATAATAAATTACAAACATTTTTTAAAATCAAATTTGTTCCTGTTCTGTTGCTGTTTACTTAGTGCATTTCATTCACACTGAGGAAACTAAATTGATCCATTTGTTTTTGTTCATAAAGTAAGTTGAGAAAAGGTGCCCTTTAAAATGGGTAATTCTGCTTTCTAGGCATGCATTGGTCTCTAATGAGTAACAGCACCAGGTTGAAGATGGACACTGTAAGGAAAAAAAAATGTTAACATGCAATCTGGCACACCCATAAACATCAAGGCCAAGGGAGAGGTATGTTTCCAGTTAAGTTAGAACTTCATGAATTCAGGATTCTCCATTCGCAAGACAGTAATTCTCCTTATTTCATCACTAACTTACTTCAAATGTGTTTATACAATTTATTGCTACTGAACTTCCAGGCAACTGGTGTAGAGTTAATGAAACCCAGCTTGGAGAAGCTTTGAGCTTTAAACGAGTAACCACAGTTTAAATGGTTATGACATGCGGTCAAAGCCACAGCCCAGCCGGCTGCAGTTTCTGTGTTAGGAGCTAGTCAAAAAACTTGTAATCTCGCCTTTTGTGCCAGCTAAACAGAAAAAGGAAAAATAGCTCAAAGTCAGTCTACCATAGTCTTCCCCTGTTTTTCTTGTATGTCATTTTTAACATATTCACCTTCCCAAATTGACAGGTTTTCCTGCCTAATCTCTATTCCCCACAAAGTCAGGGTTTTAGGGGGCCCTCAGAAATATTTAGCAATATTGTTTGAAATAAGTTTGGATTTGGAATAATAATAATGAAAGGCGCAGCAACAGCTACCCTTGGAAAAAACAGCTCTAACTAACATTTTAAAATGTCTTAGGAAAGTCTCTTATGTACACAAAAGGATCTGAAAGAGGACTGAAAATCAATCCACAAGTCTTCTTGTTCACTTAAAAACTGACTTTTATTCTATTCTCACCGCTGTCCACTGGACTTCTCTCATCCTTCTCTTTTCCCCCCTCCCTTCACTCCCCTTTTAATCTCTTTCCATTTCGGAGGCTCCAGTAAGCTCCCTCTTGTTAAAAAGAAACATTTTGGGAAGGGTAAAAAGGTAGGCACTGGACTCCGCCACTGCAACACAATAAAAGCCTCCTTTCAAAGCAGCACTTTCATTAACTTAAAGCAATCTATAGACTTAAAAGCAGAGAGCAGTAAACTCTCAGAAAGGATCATAAAACAGCCAGGCTCAAGTTGGGTACACTTCAGTGCAATTTGCACGATGCATTTTACTGCTGAGAGGTGGTTGGGCTGCTCTCCTTTAACCCTCTGCCCCTTATTCTGAAGCAAACTTTCTTTCTCTCCCCTTGAATTCCTTTCTCTAACACAATGGATAAACAGTGACTGGGGGACCCTCCTGGGGTCATGTCTCCCTCCCCCTAGTGCCCCTCTCCGCGGGAGAGGACGCATACACATTCCAGGCCAGGAAAACAACAGGAGAGAAAGCCCCCCTCCCATGTCTAGCCCAGCCTCCTGCTTCTACTCATTGATCCCCAGACTGCCTGCCGAGCTCTTGGGCTGGTTTGGAAATGGAAGGAGAGCCCGATTTCGAGTTTTGGACTTATTTGCCTGTTTCAAAGGACATTTCATGTCACCACCTCGCACACAGATACTTTAGGATTGATCTTTCCATTCTTCTGGACCTAAGGACTTAATCTCTGAGCTTCCTCACCCTAGGATTCTACAGGGAGAAGAGGGGAGGAGGATGGAGTTAGGGCGAGTAGAGGGACTTCCCCGCTCCGAAGGTCCAGAGGACTGAATCCAACGCCCAATCCACCAGGATGGATACCCTGGGTATTTAATGCTCAAAAAATATTATTTCACAGATTTAGAAAGCTAACTTTAAGTGGTCTAAAGCTGCCCAAAATTCAAAGCAATCTTGAATTCAGTGGACTGGAAAATATGAAATGATAAAAAAAAAAGTCAACAGTAACGACCCGTCAGTGTCTCAAAAGGAGGCTCCACAGATTTTTGTTGGATTGAATTGTTAAAGCAGTCGCGTAACAGAGTGGGGTTTGACCAGCTCTCCCATCCAAAACAGAGTAGCTCAGGATTACCGGGTTGGGTTAGGCACGCGGGGAGGGGAGGTAGAAGAAAAACTGCCCTGTTGAGAATACAGCTCTGAGAGAGAATGGTTGCTGTGGGATGAGGGACAAGTATAGAAAAGAACGTTTCTGGCGTTTAATATCCCCATCCAGATCCACACAGCCCAAAATCTCAACCGAAGCTTCGGAATTAGCCCTGCAGTCCAATCAGACTTCTGAATCTACAAATCCCGCATCCCAAACGCATGTTAGCACCCCAACTACAGTCTTTCTAGCCCCAGTTCAAGCTCTCATAACGTACCAAAGCCGCCCATGCACCTAATATACCCAAAGCTGACCCAAAATCCTGTCACTGCGTAGACAGAAAAAACGCTCGAGGGACTAGGTCCGGCCAGCAGGGCTGGTGCCCCAGGATCTACCCCTGAGCCGTGAGCTAAACTGTCCCTTTCTAATTCGCCTAAGACTCTGCCTAACCCAGGGCTCTGGAACTAGGCCAGTCCCAATCTGTTTTCCCCGCAGAATGTGAGAATGTCTCGCCCCATCCTCGGAGTCCTTAAGTCCCAAAATCGCCTTGCCCAAAATAAAGGATGCTGCGTGGATGCGAGATTAGGGCGAGGAACAACTAGAACCACGGATTCATCAGCCGTGGGGAGAGAGCAACTACTTTCATAATTTCTCAACAATGTTTTTCCTGTCTACCCCGAAAGGCAATGAGACTCCACTATAGTCTCAAACTACCTACCCCAAAGGGCAGTTTCCAGTGATAGTTTCAAACCCAGAATCAGCCTCGACCCTATTTCCACATCTTAAATTCAGACCAAGTCTTCCTCCGACTTCAATTCAAAATGTGTGGACCCAAACCTAAATTCGGTCCCAAGTCTTCCAACTTCAATCTCAAATGCGTTTTCAACCTTCCAATCCTTACCCCAATCTCCAACTTTGGCCTAGGTCCTACCATTTCAATCCCAATGAAATCGTGGTCTTTTAACCTTAATCTTACATTCAGCCCCCGTCCTATCCTGGCCCTACAGCGCTAATTCTTTATCCGAGCTGGTTCGATACCCGAACTTCCAGTCCTGATCTTCCTCATGTCTGGGAAGTGCAACGCGCGGCCCTCGGTCTTGGCTACCCTGCCCCTCCGAGAAGGGCAGGCCAGTTCGGCTCCTATCTCCACAGAGACTGGGAGGTTGCTACGCCTAGCCCAGAGAGAGCGCAAACTTTGCGCAGTGGACTGGAAAGGGACCCATCACCACTCTCCCCGAGGCTGCCTCCTGGGGCACCCCCATCCTTCCCCGGGGGCCACGAGGGCACAGGTCCCCAGTCTTCCTTCACCACAGGAGGACAGACTCCCTTCCCCTTTCAGAGGCCCCCCCCGCCCCCCAGTAATTCTCGGAGAGCCTTCGACATCACTGATCCTGCTTCTTCCCGGTTCAGAGACTCTCCGGCTCCTTAGAGCCTAGTTTTCTTGCCCCACACAGCGTTGATCCCCTAGCCTCACGAACACCTAGCCCATCCCTCCGCAACCCCCCCCCCCCCATTTCCTGACCCTGACACACAGACCTCTACCCCACTTCGATTCTTCCCCTGCTCCTAGGGTCCAACCCCGAAACACCTCGGGCTGCTAGACTCCGAGAGCCCGGCCCGAATCTTCTCCCAGTCACGCAGCCGAAGCGAAACCCCGCCTGGTTGAGCCGAGTAAACGCCAGCCCGAGACGCTCCCCCAAGCTTGGAGAACGCCAGTGCAGGGCCGGACTTCGGCGAGGAATGCTGAACCCAGAGCCGCCTCCACCCGGTTCCCCAGACTCAACCACGGCTCCCAATTGTCCAATACGATCCCCCAAAGCCCCAGGTCCTCAACTCCTGGCCCTTTGCTCTAAAATGCCAGCCTGCCCGCCCACCCCCACCCCCCAGTTGTCCTTAAAGTGACGCTCCACCCACCCCGCCAGGCTCCTCGAACCCTGGGACAATGCATACGGGGGGTAAGCGGCCCCGAACAGCCGAGGTTGAGGCAGTAACGGCTGCGGCGGCGCCCCGAAAGGGAGCTAAGCCCGGCCCGATGCACGGTGCAGGGAGCGCGGTTCCTAGCCACCTCCTTCCCCCGCAGCCTCGCCACGGTTCCGCGTTGTCTGGCTCGTCTCAGTCCTTCCCCCTGTTTCTCTCCTCTCTCCACGCTTTCCTTGTCTCTCCCTTCTCCGCTCCCTACTTCCCTCCTCCCTACTGCCTGCCTCGCTCTCTCCTCCCTGCTTCCTCCCTCTCTCCCTCTCTCCTCCTTGCCCTGTCGCAATGAATAATACTCTGGCTTGGGGACTGGAATAAAACACACGCGCTCTGAGGCAGCCGCCCGCAGCAGCAGCAGCAGCCGCCGCCTGCAAAAGCGTCTCTGACATGGAAATGAATGACAGCTTACCTGATGCCAATCTTCATCAGACTGACACCGGCGTGACAACACAGCCTATACTTCCCAGCACTGCTCTGGACGTCAGCAGCACAGGGACCCGCCCCCCGGAGCCCCCCCCCCTTCACACACACCTCCCCTATCCCCACTCCCCCTTCTCTTCCCACCCCCCATCACCCCCACCCACTCCAGGCCCCAGCAGCATCCAAATAAGAGGAGCCGCCAGGGTGTCTCCCTCTACTGGAAGCTTTTCAGAGACCAGACTGACTATTGCTTGCTTCTTCCTGTCTCTAGCATGGAAGGCAAGGAACAGCGTTTTAGAAAAAGAACATTTGCAGGTTCCGGGAGATCTAGGCGAATTAGGAGATCTAGGACCTCCATTCAAGTAGCTCATTTACAATTTACCACCTCCTACATTCCAGTGAGCCCCTCTGATCCCTCCTCCCTGCACCTTTGGATTCTTGGAAGAAAAAAGTTGAGGCAGACCTCCATGAAACATCAGAGGGGATTGGGCAGTTTTAAAATTTTTCCATGGACCTTAGGAAAAGAACTACACGGAAAATCACAAAACTTAGCGCAGACTACAAATCCTCCCCATCCTTCATTCCTCCTTGCCTGGCCTAATTTTTATGATTACATTTGAATAATGCTCATTACCCTAGCCCCATAAAAGGTGTTCAGGTGATGCTCTGGTTAGTTATTAGGATTTCTTTCTTGGGGAGGGTGAAGACATATGTAGATTCACCATGTTGGGGAGGGGGGAGCAGGAGATGCATAAAAAGCTTTTGGAGGCTTTGTCGATGATTCAGCTCTTTGCAAATGTATGCCAAGCTTGTTCATCAGCTACTGCTATTTTCATTATAAAAAAAAGTCTTCAGTAAACTATTTGAGTTCAGATGATAAAGAATGTTGCCATTGGCTGGCTGTTTCAAGCTGCCTCTCACAAGAAGACTTCAACACAAAGAGGAATTTGGCCCCTCAAATACCTGACATAGAGACAGATAAATGTATACATACAACACACATGTACATGATCGTGCATATGCACTGCTATAAGATAGCAATCTTCCCTACATGGGCACAGACAAGCACTAGAATGCTTATGGAGCCTATTTTACTTTGTGATCCTCATATATCCCTGTTTTTGGTGCAAATCAGAACCCTGGAAAGGGAGGGGGGTATTATGATCTAAACTACAGGGTTTAGTACCTGGTACCCCTTCAACTTGTGAACAATCCCACTGAGGAACAATGTCTATCTAAACAGGGAATGCTGAAAATGAAATTTAGCTAAGCCTAATCTATAGTTCAGCATCTTAACAGAAAATCACCCAGGAAACCAACAGCTGGACCTTTAAATGAATAGCTTCCTAGGCCTTTTCCATTCTTCCACCAACATCAATCCCCCACAGTACCCAAGAAGAAGGAAAATCAGTTTTCTGTAAATCAGAAGAGAAAATTGAAGGTTCTATGTTACCATCCCAAAGCACACTTATTACCCTTCCCTTAGGTTCTCCCATGAGACAGACAACAAACACACACCTCCCCACAAGACTCTGCACTGCTTCCTATTAGAGAACTGAGTTCTCCCTATATGGGGACATTAGAAAACTATTACTTGTGTATCTCCTACTCCTTGATCTTTAAGTCAGAGAACCAGGTTTGCAATATAAGTAGCAGTGTGATTATGATAGATCATAGTAATAAAAATGCACTTATCCTTTTTTAAAAATGTAGCGCATAAGTTTCTTAATTCTCTGAGAGGCACAAAGTCAAATTGTTACAAAATATAAAAGAAAACCTTAAGTTCATGTTAAAAGTGAGAGAATATTTGTTGGCCTTTGCCCATGGAGGGTTTTTACTCTTAACTACTACTGTAGAGGATAAATTGCTATATCCCCTAGTTAAAAGGGAAAATCACACTGGATATAAATACTTAACCCCATTAGAAAGGTGCCTGTGAGTCAGCTGTAAATCCTAATACAGACACCAGCCAGGCATTAATGATTCACACATGTCACATCATTCATTTTCTGAAATCAGGTTTGATGTCCAAGTCTTTCTTGACATATGAAAACAGAGACCACAAAGTGCTCTTTTACTGATATTCCTTTAAAAACTGCCACCTGTACCTCTTAAGTGTGTAAAATTATATGTTGTTTTATATAAATGTATTTTCATTGATTTTTATATGTTACAAAAAGTTGAGGATGATTATTTGGATGCAACCATACTATTTATTGTTCAAAGTTTTGATCTATTTTGACATCCAATTGACAAATATTTCTTGGCTCTTGTAGGAAATACAAAGGAATGTAAGTAAGATCCACTCCTTATCAAAAAGGAATTACAGTCTAGTTGAGAAAGCAGCATTTACACCAAAAAGTTATATAACAATCTAAGAGTTAAACCAAAATAGGCATACAAATATAAGAACTGTCATATGCAGTACATGATTAATTGACAAATGAGTTGTACAGATAGGAAATGTCAGGAGTATAGAGGAGGGACAGATCACTTTATGCTCTTCCTATGTTAGCTCAGGTCTATAATTCTGATTTAAATGAAAAGCTCTTGAAGGGCAGAAACCAAGTTTATGAATAATTGTTTGCAGTGGGTACTTGTGACAAGCAAGGAGAGGTGAGAATATAGATAATGGGAAGGGAAATAGGAGGAAAATGGAAAAGAGCCTTCCCTACCCAGACTTTTCATCTCCCTATCTCTCTGGTAGCAGCTGGGACTATTGATGGGTAAGAGAATCAGGGCCAAAGTGGGAGACTTCTCCCTGATTAAGGGCATGAGGGTTAGTCACATCTCCAGCTTGTATCTTAATTTTCCCCTTTGGGAAAATCTCCATGGAGAGAAAGAGATGGGAATGAATAGCAGAAACTTAAATCTCTTGTACAATCATGGCTCCAGGATAATACTCTAAGCTAGAAATCAGGATGCACAAATCTCCCGTGGTACTCTGTATCTCCAGGTAATATTGGGAAACCCTCTCAGTCCACCCATCTTACAACATGAAAGACACCTGTCCTCTAGCTATACCATAGGGACTTAATTGGACCATGTCTCTAATATGCTTTGAGTTTCTTCAAAATAGAGGAACAATATAATGACAAGAACATGTATAAAAAGCCCTTCTCTCTTGTATTAAAGGAAATGTCTCAAGTAACTCCAACCCCTCACATCATCTCCTAGTGTAACACACACAAAACATATACAGTACTCTGCCCCCACACATACCATACCTCAAAAATGCACACTGCCTAACTGCATACAGCTTCCCTACCAATAGACACATTATTACACACAAAAGAAGGGGTTTCCTCCTCTCTCTCCTATGTTCCAGATTTCTTCTTTGGATCAGCTAAAAATGAGAAAGTCAGGGGGAGGTAACCCTCCTACACCAGCAGCCCTTTTCAGGGAGGAGGGAAGGAATGAATGAAAGCAATTGGAATGACTGTGCAATGCTTCTTCATAGTATTCTGGCAGGAGCTAGGAAGTTTCACAGACAGTTTGACAGAATCAGAAAAAAAAAAGGAAAGAAAAAGAAATAAATAGGGCATCTTTAGTAAGTATTTAGGAAGAGAAATTCAATGCTTAACCTGTAAGCCATTTCTCTGCACTGGCTTTCAAGTGTTTCACCATAGTACTTGACAAAAAAAGGTATGGAGATTGTGTCTCCATCAGATTTCATTTGTCTTGGTAAAACAACAACGACAACAACAACGCTCAGATCTAAAGACATTTCTTTTCCACAGTTCTCCCCCTTTGGCTCACCTTTCTTTCTCCCTACCAATCACCTATTCCTTGCCCATCCCCTAAATCTGTCTCCATCATAATCAGTCATACAATGAATGAGAAGGGATATTGAGGTGTTTCAATGACTCATTCATACCTCATAACACTGTTGTTGAAGATCTATTAATAGCTAAATGGGTTCTGCCTATACCCCAGCCACAATAAGATGCTTTCTCCACTGTTTGGGAAATCAAATTACCCCCACTCCATTTAAAGTAAGTCATCAAATGCCCTGAAACCTTAACTAGGTGAGAATATGTCTCAATGAAACAACTGACCACAGATCATAGACATGAGACTACATGTGAAAGGTCTCCATTTCCTCTCCCCCTAACATCTTAACTAGAGGAGCACCTAATCATTACCTTTGGTGGTCAGGAAGACTTCTTTTCTTCCCATCAGTGTCCTAGTAGCTTCCTCAGATAGGCTTAAAGTGTTTGCATTGGGAGTCAAGGACAAACTGGTTATAAATTCAAAGCTCTAGAAAGGGTCCAGCAGAAAAACTACACATATCTAAGGGGAACATCTCAAGGACTCCGATAAAAGGACTTCAAGAGCTGTGTTACTCCTTTGCCATATGTTTTCTCTAAGCTCAAACCCACTTTCCTTAGACTCTGTATGTACTTGTGGGAAAATGTGTCACAGACTTTTGGGGGGATGTTTTGTATCAACTGTACTACTATAGTAAATACCCCTTTTAAAAAGCTGTCTGGCAATTTGTTATCAGCTGATGATCATAGTGGGAAACACACTGGTGGAGGTTCCTGGGCTGTAGCATTTAAGAAGGATCTCATAATACCTTAGAGTTGTGAGAAACACACTTTTGGGGTTCACAGGACCACCCAGGTAGAGTCAGGGAGTGATCCTGAAGATTCTGGGGGCCACTACTTCCCTTTTTTTGGAGACCCTTAGAAAGATCCACATGGTGTACTCCTTAAAATGACAAACCCCTACTCACTGAAAGAACTCAGAAACAGAGTGTGAAGAAGACAGTGTTAATGTATGCTTCCAGCAAGGAAGGGGGTATGGTGCTCACTAGGGACACACCCACTCTCATACAGAAGCTGGAGTGAGGGTCTACAAGTTTGGTCCTTCCTGGTAGACTTAGGGTTAATTAAATTCCTCATACTCCTCACTTTATTTCCTTCTATATATTCTACATTCCTTTAATACATGCAGATTATATGTAGATTACAAAAGTGTAGTAGTGAGGATACTTGAGACCTGACCGGGACCTGACCTCTTTTCTTCTAAGGCCAGAGCTATGTGCCTGTAATGGGAATGTAAGTTTTAAAGATCTTCCCTGCCCCTAGGCTAAAGTGCACCTGGAGCCTGGGGTGGGAGGCTTGTTTTTCAGTAGATACTTTTTGATTGGCCAGTGGGTCCAAAAGGTTGTTACATTCTCTGAGCCAGGAGAAGGCTATATAAGCCCTGATGTGTAGCTTTGTTTTGGGGCTCACTCTGAGAAGTGTTCTGTGATTTGATATGGATTCTGGGAAGCTGTTGTCCAGAGCCCCCCGGCTTTGAAAAACCCAGAGGTTGAAACCTAGATGTTGATTTGGTATGGATGTAATGGTTGGACAGTTTGGAAAGCTGTCTATTTGATCTGTTTCTGTCTTGATAATTCTGCCTGTATACTCTGAAGTTCGGGGTGCTGACCTTTTTCCCCTGAATGAGGTAAACTATATATGTTTGACTGATTAAAGCAAGCTTGTTAACCCATTTTGAGTTGCTTTCCTTTATCAAAGCAGATCCAAGAACCTGTGCTGGCAGCAAACCCTGAGGACGCTTGGGGTGCTTGCTGCTACAGTGCCACACCCCCACCTTTCTAGTTCCCTCTGGCCATTGACATAGTTCCAGGAAGACCAGGGTTTTAGTAAAGTTAAGATAAGCAAGAGCTTCCCTACAGCTGTTGATCATTTCCCAGTAACTTTTGTGGGAGCAAAAAAAGATTCCATTATATCCCCTCTTACAGAATTATCCCCTAGAACCCTATGGGCGATATATAGTGTTGGAGATCAAACACTTCAGTTAAAGTGGGAGTTGGGAGAAGGTTCCCCAAAACTTATAAAGGCTATATTGATAACGTGTTGTTATCATCAGTCAATCAACGAGTATTTATTAAGTACCTACTATATTCTACATACCATGCTAGGTTCTGGGTATACAAAACTAAAGTGAAATGGTCCCTGCCCTCAAGGTGCTTACAATTTAATAGGTAAGTATAAGTATTTTCACAAAACAGAGTATCCCAAAAGTCTTAAAAAGCTTAAGATTTTTTTGGACACCCTTTATAAATAAAATGATTACAAGGTAGTTTTAGGAGAGAGACCTTCATTGGTGGGGAGGGGGAGTGTTCAGAGAAGGTTTCAAATAGAAAATGGTGTTTGAACTGAGTGGTAACAGAAACCATTCTACAATCACCTTTTCTATTCCCACCATTATCCCCTATTTCCCCTACCATTCCCTGAATCCTTACTATTTCCACTACTACCACTCCCACCATTACTATTCTCTCCTCCATATTTTCCACATATACTTATTATTTCCACATCCCTACTATTCCCATTACTACCATCCCTACTATCACAATCCTCACCACTACAAATTCCACCACTAATTTTCTCATTAACATCATTCCCAACGAAATGCCCAATGTCATCGCCCCTATCAACCTAACTATTCACAGAGCTACCCCAAACATCTTACCATACCTACCACCCCCTAATAGTCTCCAAAGAATAATCCAATTTGAAACTAGTTCCTTCAATGCTCAGACCTCTCAACCCTCGATGGCTAAGGATTCTGCATAGTTGGACTCTTAGCTCAGCCTTTACATTGTCAGTCAATTCTTCTAGAAGCCGGGCTTCAAGGCATAGGTATCGACTTGTGAGAGTATGTAGACCTGATCTCATACCAATAGCTGTTTCTTTCTTAGCTTGGGGATGGGGTGGGGGGAGGAGAGATGACTGAAAGAGACTTTCCTAGTTTGTTTTGGCTATGTAGAGATAGATTGAGATCTCTCTCAGTCCTCCCTTTTCTAGGACATACCTCCCTAGGGAATGTCAAACATAAAGTACTGTTTGTGAATTTCCAAAGCACAGGTGATATGAAGGATGTAGACAGATCATTTCCTGGACTCCATTGTCATTCTATAGGTAAGGAATCTTCCCAATCAGTATCTTTTTTTTTATCATATTTACCACCATCATCTACACCTTACACCCCTCCCCAAACTGCAACAAAGACACAGAAAGACCAAAGGATGAATCCTAACTTTCTCCTGATCCACAGGAAGTAAAAGTTAATCAATTGGTAAGAACTTATTATTAAGTACTTACTATATGCCAGGCATTGAGGATGCAAAGATAAAAATGATACCATCACTGTCCTCAAGGAGCTCATGTTGGAGTCAACATATATGCATATGGGTATATACAAAAATGTATACAAGGTAGTTTTCAGAAGGGGGTGGAGGAGTGGGGGTAGGCATGGGGGTGGGGTTGAAGAATGCTAGCAGCTGTAAGGATAGGAAAGACATTATGCAGGAGATGACACCTGAACTGAATTTTGAAGGCAACTAAAGGGTTAGCCTGGGTTTATTGACTTGGAGCCAAGACCCATCCATTATTACAAAAGCTTTGGCAACGTGTTGTACCACAGTGTAGCATTGTTTACAATCCAGAACAACAATTTCTATCCCTTTACCATCCATCTACTTCCATTTCAACTACCTGGCTCCATCCAGGGTTAAAGTCATAGTATAAACTCCAAACCCACCTTAAAACTCATTTCCACAAAGCAATCTCCAACTAATCCTATCCAACTAAGTGATCACTCCTTTATTTTGTACCTTTTCTAAACTTATGCATTGTTTCTATTATATTACTATACTTACATTATTTTTATTTAAATTTTATTTTTTCAGTTAACAAAAATCTATTTTTTCCCTTTTACTCTCCTTACATTGAAAAAAACAAAAAAATCCTTATAATAAATATTCATAGTCAAGCAAAACAAACTCCTGCATTGATCATGTTCAAAATGCATTATGTCTTCTCTTTCATTAGATGGATAACATGTTTCATCATTGTTCCTCTGAAAGCATGGCTAGTCATTGAAGTGATCAAAAGTTCTTAAGTCTTTCAAAGTTGTCTTTACAATGTTGTTATATATGTTACATATATATAGCTTATAATAATGTCATATATAATATATAAATATATGTTATATATAATATATAAATAATGTTATCTATATAGTTCTTTTGGTTCTGCTTCATTTTGTAGTAATTCATTCAAGTCTTGCAAGGTTTCACTGAAACTGTCTCTTTTATCATTTCCTATGGCACAAGAGCATTCTATTACATTCAATACCATAGAATCTTCATCCATTCACCAACTGATAGGTACTCCCTTAGTTTCCAGTTCTTTGCCACAACAAAAAGGACTGCTATAAGTATTTTTGTACACATGGGTCCTTTTCCTATTTCTTTGATATTATTAGGCTATATTCCTACATTTACAGTTTCTTATCTAGAAAAAGGCTGGAAGGGTATTTAGATATCTTCCCCCTCCCCCCCCCAAACCTTCGAACTCCTTCATCTTACAGGCCAGAATCCTGAGACCCAGTTAGTTAATACAGCTAATAAACAGCAGAACCATATAATATTCAAATCTGCCTGCATTTTTGCTAGGCAGCCACATGGTGCAGTGGTTGGAGTTTGGGATAGATCTCATTTCAAATTTGTCCTTTGACACTTATTAGATACAAGACCCTGGGCAAGTCACTCAATCTTTATCTACCTCAGTTTCTTCAGTTGTAAAATAAGAATAAAATCAGCACCTGTCTGCTAGGACTACTATGCGAATAAAAGGAGGCATTATTTGTAAAGTACTTTGCAAACTTTAAAGTGTTATGTAAAAACTAGCTATTACTATTTATTTTTTAATCTTCATAAATGTCAAATGTATTCACATTCTGTCTCCCAACTTAATTGCAAATGTATCATGGGGACAGAAAGCACCTGTGTATCTCTTTTGCATCCCACTGGCTCCTCCGTACTATCCCTGACAATCTCTTATCACTAATCATTTCCCTGGCCTTCAGAATCTAGTGGTCTCATACTACACACAGGGCTTCATCTTAACCAAAAAAATGTCCCAGAAGCTCTAATACATTAGGTGCTCAATAAATGTTCTTAGCTTGATTTGACAGAAGCATCATAGAACAGTAGATAGAGAATAAGCCTTGGAATCAAATCCCACCTTTGACACATACTGGCTGTGTGACCCTGGGCACATCATCTCTTTGTGCACCATGAAACTCACTGAGATTAGAAACTGAAGAAAAGGGGCTGCTCTGTGTTGGTAGAAAAAGCCCTTCAAGGGGAATCCCCAGCACTAATGAAATCGTGGGTCTGGTTTAAAAAAACAAAAACAAAAAACTTGATTTAATACACACAGTATGTCTACAATTGGCAGGACATGCCCCAGTTGTATATGGTGATAGGACCATAGATCTAGATAGAGCTAGCTGAAAGGTACCTCAAAGGCCATCTAGTTCAATCTTCTCATTGTACAGATAAGGAGACTGAGGCCCAGGGAGATTAAGTGTCTTGCCCAGGGTTACACAGGAAGGAGGTATTCAGAGGCAGGGTCTGAACCCAGATTTGAATCCAAAGTCAATACTCTTTCCACTATTATATTTGCAAGTATAGGTACAAATACGTGCCATTTTTGTGTGTATATGTGTGTTTGTGTGTGTGTGTCTACACACGTGCATGCATGTGTTCAAATCCTCCAGCTATTACAGTTCTGAAGGCTTAGACACACATCAGTGCAATCTGTCATTTTCTAGACATTATCTCTCATGATAATTTCCTGCCAAATCTTTGAGTTGCAATTAAGAAAGTAGATAATTTGCAACATTTTCCTCTGTACGTTGAGATGGATTATAATCCTAATTTGATAAAGACTCTTAATGACTCATTAGCCACCCTTGGCTTCTCCTCAGGTCAGCTAACTTCCCAAGGGCTAGAAGGCAGCTGGCAGCAGAGAGACAGAAGTACTCAGGTCATTAGATATTATTGCTCCAGCAGCACTGAAAAAGAAAGATACAACAAGCCCCTCATTGGCTCCAAAGCACTGACTTTCTTCTTTTTGCCTCCCAGATTTCAGCAGTTTTCTTGTCCTAGCATTGAACAAAATCTCTTAATTTCAAATCATTCACAATCCTCACTCAAGAACTTCTTAACCCTGTCAGACCCTGCCAGACTCTCATGATACCGTCTCTCCAATTCATAGCCAGGGTCAAAGTGTATCATGTAAGCCCCTTATCTCTGCTCCTTCCCATCACTCCTCTCCCAGGAAGTGGGACCCATGCTACAACATGAGTAGAAATCTCCTGTGGGATATGATTAAGATGAATGAGCCTTATTTCAGATCTCTTCTCTGTCACTTACTAGTTGTGTGATATGAGCATCTACTTTTCCAGGTCTCAGTTTCCTTATTTATAAAAGAAGGCATCTGGACTAGATGATCTGTAAGGTTCCTTCTCCTTTTAAATAGATGATTCTGCAATTCTATGAACCCTTGACATGAAAGTTTAAAATCCAAATTGCTTGCTATATTGGAGACTTTCTGAGGGTTGTGAAGCTCTAGGGTAGACAGGCATGGTACTATGAGTGCTAGATTTGAATAAGGAGACCCAAGTTCCTAACATCAACGTTTATTAGCTGTGCAACCATGAGCAAATCACTTAATCTCTCTGAACTGCAGTTTTTTTCCTCTTAAAATGCAGATAACAATACTATGCACTAGTACCTCACTATTTCATGTTTGAGAAAAGCATTTTATAAATCTTAAACTTCTAGAAATTTGAGTTATTAGCTATTGTTAGAGACTATTCAGTCCAATGATTCCCAGTGGAGAAGCTTTTAAAGAAAGGTAGACAGTCATCTCAGAGATTATTAAAGCTATCCAGTGGAAGGAAATGTTATGTCCTCCTTTAGTCACCCACCTTACCATTAAAGAACTCTTTTTCTCAGAAAGATACTCTTTATTACACACACACACGTATGCCCTTTACAAAATATATACTAGTTTAAGTACATTATAGGCATATATTTGACTTATGCGCATATGACCAAAACTTAACTTCATTTCATCCAAATAGTCACATAGACACAAAAACCGAAGTGGATTATAACAGGTAATAATGGCTCATATGTATATCCATATGTTCTTATGATTACAAAGTGATTTATAGACATAGTCTGGTTATTGTGACCAAATAAAATGGTATTTTACATTGAGATTACAGTGCATTCAGGGCCCTAGTGAACTCCCCAAAATCAAAAAGGCAAACTCAATGCAGAACTGGGGCTTAGAATAAAATAGCCTGGAATTCAGAGTGGCTGAAAAGATATGTCCCCTATCTGTAGCTCATTGTTCTTGTCCTTTACCAGGAAGATTCAAGGCACAGACATAGTACCTTCCATTGTGATTCACCAGAAGTTATATCAGTATGACAAATGCCCTTTGGGTAGAAGGCCCTTCCTCTATACCTGCCCATCTCCCTTTCTGATGAGTCCAGGGAGAACTGAGGGGTGGGTGGTAAGGAGTACAGATTGTGATGGATAATCTTGTTTCACTCTTACAGGTTGGGAATCCTATGAGATGCCTGGATAGCTGTATAAATCAGGGCACCAGCTGGGCTCTCATCTAACATGATGACTCTACAAAAAGAATGGAAAGCTGGGTACGTTACATATACTTCAACAATAGGCATTATTTGACTATATGGTAACTGCTTCTCTCATTTCTCCTGAAGTATCATAAATAACCTTTCTCAATAACCAAATAGGCCTGTCATTGCTGCCACATAAGTTGTAAGATGGCCCAGAGTCTAGGGGTGGGGAACCTATAGCCTCAAGGCCACATGTGGCCCTCTAGGCCCTCAAGTGCAGCCCTTTGACGGAATCCAGACTTCACAGAACAAATTCTTTTAATAAAAGGATTTGTTATATAAAACTTGAACTCAGTCAAAAGGCTGTACCCAAGGACCTAGAAGGCCACATGTGGCCTCAAGGCCATGGGTACCCCATCCCTGGCCTAGACTATCAGCATCCACAAGTCCTAAGACCTAGTCCTGATCTCCAGTCATCCTAATCTATGTCTCACCACCGGATCCTGATGGCTCCAGAGGAGAAAGTGAGGCTGGTGACTTTTTACAGCCCTCCCTCACTTAAATCTAATTCCCTGGCACTTCATGGAATCACCTCCAGGTCATGGTTCTCTTCAAGAACAAAGGACAAACAGCAACCTTGGTGAGTAGTAGGAGGAGTAAAGTGTTCTGCCCAAAAGAATATACATTTGATTGCTGAAACCCTGAAAGATATCTTGGGGTTCATGGACTAGATTTCTTTCTTAAGAATTATATCTTAAACCCAAATCACTCTGGCTCTCAGTGATTGGGCAACAATAGCTCCCAGGCCAAGACCTACTTGGTCACTGTTTGGGTCTCAGTTGACTCACAGTGAATATAAATAGCAATTGTTTCAGTTTTGACCAGAAACCCTGAGGGTCTTCCACTCCCAGTTTGATTTTTTTTTAATTAGGTAAAAGAAGCCATTCTTTCCTGGTGGCTAGGTGGTGAAATGAATACAGCACCAGCCCTGGAGTCAGGACACCTGAGTTCAAATGAAACCTCAGACACTTAACACAGGGAAAAAAAAAAAAACTAGCCATGACCTTGGGCAAGTCACTTAACCCCAACTGCCCTCCAAAAAGCAAAAAAAAAAAAAAAGCCATTCTCTGCCTCATTTCTTACCTAGCCTTAGTCACTGATTGAGCATTGCCTCAGAAAAACTGAGACCTGGGAAAGATCTTAGCTTAAAAAGGCCAAGGTCTCCCACTGCATCCAGGGTCATCTCCAGTCATCTTGATCTGTATCTTGCCACTGGACCCAGATGGCTCCCAAAAAGAAAGTGAGGCTGGTGACTTTGTACAGTATGCCCTCACTTAAATCCAATTCACTTGCATGTCATGGCATCACTCCTTGATGTCATGGTCTTCTTTGAGGACAAAGGACAAACAACAAGAAGTCCTGAATTTATGGATGGCCCAAGCTAACTATTATTATCCCCAGGTGCCATAAGTTCCATTTGTTTTCTAGAAGGTTTTACAGCTAGTGTACTAGGCAGGAAAAGGAATGCCTTCACAGTCAGCCCTTACTACCTGAACACATACACCCTTGGATTCGGATAGACTCAATTGACATCCCTGATGCCTAGGAGTATACCACTTATATTCTTCCTCATCTGTATCATTGTTCTTCGAGCTATAATCTAGACATATATAGGCTATAATCAGAAAATCTGTCTGAAACATGTGGGTGCCTTCTTATTCTCAGAATATGCTTGGGTTGCTCTCCATTTCTTCTTTCCTCCTTTGCACCAGAGAGTCTAATTCCCAAATAGGTGGTTGTAAAGTATGTCTTTTCTGGGCCCTCACTATTCTCTGGAATTATGTAGACTTCCAAGTTTCTCAGTCTTTCAAGTGCTTGGTAAGGGATAGTTTTTTAATGGTCTGCTAGCTCCTTTATTCCATACCAAGATTTCTTAGCAGATGTCTATCTCCTTTCTGAAGATCTTGACATAAAACCTGATCACCATATGTTCATTTTTTTCCCCCATAACACCTTATTTGAACTGAGACCATAGCTAGGTAGAAGGCCTACTTTAGCCATTCTTTTAGCTAGGAGGCGACCTGGTTGTGAGTCTATGCCTAATCCATCTTTTGTGATTCAAAAAATACAAGTCAATAGGTATGTATGACACATTCAAACATCAGCAAGTATGCAGTAAAGTTTATCTCATCACTCTTGGTAATATTATATGTCTGCACTAGAAATACCACATATTGATGACAGTGAGCCTTATGCTTAGGTTTTAGTCCCCAGTCTTTTCAGTACCATATGATTTAAATGCTCAGGGGTCAGGACTCCCTGAGGGTAGTCAGGTATAGTTCTAGATTTCTCGATTCTTGCCAAAGCCAACAACTCCTTAGATAGCTTGTTCTCAAAATCTATCTGCTTTGGTCACAGTGTGTGTCCTGAAAGGAAAGCTATATGAAGAAAATGGAGTTGGGGGGGTGGCATGGAGCAAAAAGGGTGGGGAAAAGGTCCAGGGACTTTAAACTCTTGCAAATTCTCTTTCAAACAACTTTAAATGATAACTCAAAACAAATTCTGAAGCAGCAGAAACCACAAAAGGACAGGTGAAACAATTTCATGGCTCAAGACAACTTAGAAGGTCAGCAGGAAAAATCTGTTGCACTGGGGTAAGAGAAGACTGTAGTCCAGCACAGTCAATACCCCAGCAAGACAGTAGCAGGCTGTGCCTTGGGAAGTCAACAGCAGGCTGATACCCACATTATCAAGGAAAACTGCCCTGATATTCTAGAACTAGAGGGAAAAATATAAATTGAAAGAATCCATCAATCACCTCCTTAAAAAAGATCTCAAAATGAAAACTCCGAGAATTATTATAGTCAAATTCCAGAGTTTCCAGATCAAGGAGAAAATATTGCAAGCAGTCAGAAAGAAATCATACAAATATTGTGGAGTTACAGTCAGTATAACACAAGATTTGGCAGCTTCCACATTAAAGTATCATAAGGGGAGAAATTAAAGATTTTTTAAGCATATGAAAAAATGCTCTAAATCACTATTGATTAGAGAAATGCAAATCAAAATAACTCTGAGGTAACACATCTTACCAATCAGATTGGCTAAAATGACAAAATAAGAAAATGATAAATGCTGGCGAAGATGTGGGAAAGTTGGAAAACTAAAGCATTGTTGGTGGAGTTGTGAACTGAATCAGCCATTCTGGAGAGCAATTTGGAACTATGCCCAAAGGGCTATAAAAATGTGCATACCTTTTGATCCAGCAATGCCACTTCTAGGGCTGTATCCCAAAGAGATCATACAAGTGGGAAGAGGACCTGCATGCACAAAAAAATTTATAGCAGTTCTTTTTGTGGTGACAAAGAACTAGAAATCAAGGGGATGCCGATCAATTGGGGAATGGCTAAACAAGTTGTGGTATACAAATGTAAAGGAATTCTATTGTGCTATAAGAAATAAGGAGCAAATGGACTTCATAATAACATGGAGAGACTTTTATATAAAGTGATGCAGAGTGAGGAAAGCAGAACCAGGAGAACTTTGTACACAAGTACAGACACGTTGTATGTGTGATGACTAACTTTGATAGACTGGACTCCTCTCAGTAATGCAAGGTTATGAGGCAAATCCAAAACACTCATGATGGAGAGCTATCCACATCTGGAGAAAGAACTACAGAGTTTGAAAGCAGATTGAAGAAACCTACTTACTCTCTTTCATTTCATTTTTGTTTTGTTCTGTTCTGTTTTGTTCCTTTTTTCTCATTGTTCACCCCATTGGTTATAATTCTTCTTTACAACTTGACTAATGTTTAATGTGAAGGTATTTGTAGAACCTATATCAAACTGCATGCCCCCATGGTGAGAGGGAAGGGGAAAGGAGAGGGGGGGAGAGAAAATTTGGAACTCAAGGGATTATGGAACTGAATGATGTAAACTAAAAGCAAATAAATAAATTTAATGTGGGAAAAAAAAAGCATCAGAAGGCTTGTAATATGGTATTCTAGCAGGCAACAGAGCTGGGACTGCAACCAAGAATCACCTATCCAGCAAAACTGAGTATAATCCTTCAGGGAAGAAAATGGATATTCAATGAAATAGAGGATTTATAAGTATTCCTGATGAAAAGATCAGAGCTGAATAGAAAATTTGACTTTCAAATACAAGACTTAAGAAAAGCATAAAAAGGTAAACAGGGAAGAGAAATCATAAGAGATTCAACAGGGTTAAACTGTTTACATTCCTTCATAGGAAAATGATACTTGTAACACTTAAGAATTTTATCATTATTAAGGCAGTTAGAAGAGTATACATAAACAGAGTGCACCAGTGTGCGTTGACTATTATGGGATGGCATCTAAAAAAATAAAAGGAAGGAGTGAGAAAAAGGAATGCATTGAGAGAAGGGGAAAAAGAGAGATAGAGGGGGTAAATTATCTCACATAAAAGAGGTATGGTGTGAAAGAGCTTTTACAGTAGAGGGGAAGATCAGGAAGGGAGAGAGCGCTGGAGATGACTCAATATGAGAATAACATACATACTTGGTTGGGTATAGAAATCTACCTTACCCTACAAGAAAATAGGAGGAGAAGGGGATAAGAGAAGATGGGGGACAAGGGAAAGGAGAGCAGACTATGGAAGACAATAGTCAGAAGCAAAACACTTTTGAGAATGGACAGGGTGCAAGAAGAGAGAGCAGCATAAACAGGAAGGAAAATAGGATAGAGGGAAATATACAGTGAGTAATCATAACTGTAAATTTTTTTTACAAGTTTCTCTGATAAAGGCCTCATTTCTCAAATGTCTAGAGAACCAATTCAGACTTATAAAAATGAGAGCCATTCCCCAGTTGATAAATGGTCAAAGGATATGAACAGGCAGTTTTCAGACAAAGTAATCACAGCCATCTATAGTTATATGAAAAAAAAATGCTCTAAATCACTCGATTAGAGAAATACAAATTAAACAACTCTGAGGTACCACCTCACACCTATCAGATTGGCTAATATAACAGAAAGTTACAAATTTTCTCCCTGTTTTTCCCCTGCCCACCTCCCCAAAATAGCAGTCCCACAGTATATCCACTCCTCCAGTCTGCTCTATCTCCCATATCTTCTCCCATATCCCTTTTGACTTTTCCAGTAGGGCATGGTGGATCTCTATGCCCCAGTGCCTGTGTAACTTATTTCCCAATTACATATAAAATAATATTAATAATAGTGTGTGTATATATATATTTTTTTAACATTTGATTTTAAAACTTTGAATTTCAGATTCATTCCCTTCCTCCCTTGTCACCCACCCTTACTGGGAAGATAAGCAATTCAGTATAGGTTGTACATGTGTGGCTAATGCAAAACATTAACATAGTAGAAATATTGTAAAAGACTGACTATATTTCCCTCCTCCTATCCCACCTCCCACTTGTTCTATTCTCTACTTTGATCCTGTCCCTTTTCAAAAATGGGTGCTTCCAACTTCCCTCCCCCCCGGACTGCTATCCCTTCCATCATGCCCCCCTCATCCCCTTTCCCCCTACTCTCTTGTAGGGTGAGATACCCTATTTAGTGTGTATGTCATTCCCTCCTCGAGCCAAATTCAATGAGAATAAGGTTGACCCATTCCCCTTTGCCTTCCTATTCTTCCCCTCCATTGTAGCCATTTTCCCTTGCCTCTTCTATATGAGATAATTTACCCCATTCTGTCTCTCCCCATCTCCTCTCATTATATTCTTCTTTCACCTCTTAATTTCACCTTTTAAGTATCATCCCTTCCTATTAAATTGGTCCTGTGCCCTCTATCTATGTATACCTGTAAACATATAAACACATTCACATATGTATTCATATGCCCATATACCCTCTGATATAGACATATATATATTTTTTTCTATTCCCTTCAACTATTTTCATACTGAGAAAAATTTCATCAGTTACAATTATCATTTTTCCATGTAGGAATGTCAATAGTTAAACTTTGATAAGTTCCTTATGACTTCTTTTCCCTGTTTAGCTTCTCATGCTTCTCTTGTTTCTTGTATCTGAATGTCAAATTTTCTACTCAACTCTGTTTTTTTTCATCAAGAATGCTTGAAAGTCCTCTATTCCACTGAATGACCATATTTTACCCTGAAACATGATACTCAGTTTTGTTGGGTAGGTGATTCTTGGTTTTTCATCCCAGCTCCTTTGCCCTCAGGAATATCATATTCCAAGCCCTTCAGTCCCTCAGTGTAGAAGCTGCCAGATTCTCAGTTATCCTGATTGTGTTTCCACAATATACAAATTGTTTCTTCCTGGCTGCTTGTAATATTCTCTCCTTGATCTGGGAATTTCAAAACCTGGCTATAATATTCCTAGGAGTTTTCTTTTGGGGATCTTTTTCAGGGGGTGATCGGTGGATTCTTTCAACCTCTATTTTGCCCTCTGGTTCTAAAACATCAGGGTAGTTTTCCTTGAGAATTTCTTGGAGGATGATTTCTAGGTTCCTTCTTTGATCATGGCTTTCAGGTAGTCCAATAATTTATAAATTATCTCTCTTACATCTCTTTTCCGGGTCAGTGGTTTTTCCAGTGAGATATTTCACATTGCCTTCTATTCTTTCATTTGTTTGGATCTGTTTAACAGCATCTTGATTTCTCATAGTCAGCTTCCATTTGCTCCAATTTAATTCTGAAGGAATGATTCTCCTCAGTGAGCTTTTGAGATTCTTTTTCCATCTGGCAAATTTGGCTTTTTAAGGCATTCTTCCCCTCATTGCCTTTTTGAGCCTCTTTTGCCATTTGAGTTAGTCTGTTTTTTAAGGTGTTATTTTCCTCAGTCAGGCTGTTGACTTTCATTTCATAATTTTCTTGCATTGTTCTCATTTCTCTTCCCAATATTTCCTCTGCTTCTCTTATCTGCTTCTTAAGGTCCTCTATGGCATGTAACCAACTCATATTTTTCTTGGAAGCTTTTGGTGCAGGAGTTCTGACTTCACTGTCTTTCTCCCATTCCACGATTTGATCCTTTTTGTCCCCAAAATAGGAGTCTAATGTTGGATTGCTTTGCTTGGTTTGCTTCCTTTGCCTGGTCATTTTGCCACTCAATTACTTGACTTTTGGGCTTTTTGCCACAGTAGGACTCTGCCACCAGACAGGGGAGATTGGTTCCAAATGCTGGGGTTTTCTCAGCTGCTGGAGGTATTAGTTGGGTGCCCTCTCTGAAGCCTCTATATGCTCTGGCAAGCTGGTTGCATGCCCCAGGACCTCCACCCAGGACAGGGATTCAGATCCAAGCAGGTTAAAGCAAGAGCGATTACCCCTCAGACTGGTCGCTTGGTCCCCCTACACTCTGCAAGCCAGGAGCTGAAGCTGCCACGTGGCAGTGGCTGCCCTGCCCTCAGTGGCTTCTCACCCCAGGGGCAAAAGCCGAGGCACTGCCAATTACTGGATCCCAAAGTCCACACTGCACTGACCTCTCACTTTGTCCTTAGCATCTATGTGTTGATAATTCTGGATCGCCACAGCTGCTGGTGATCTGGAGTCCCTCCAGCTGGTGGTTGGTCTGGCCTGCCCTGGGGCTAAAACCTTGGTGTGGGGCTTGGCTTGGCTCCTAGAGTGCTGCACTGGATAATTCCTGCTGACCTGCTGGGCTGTCCTCAGCGGGAGGTTAGCTTTTCTGTGTCATTTTGTGGGTTCTGTAGCTCCAAAATTTGTTTAGAGTCCCCTTTTACATGAATTGGAGGTGGTGGGAGCTGGAGCTGCATGGAGGTTCTGTTTCTACTCTGCCATCTTGACTCCCATCAATATGGGAAAATTGTGACATGAATGTACTGTTGGTGGAGTTGTGAAATGATTCAACCATTAGGGAGAGAAATATGAAGCTATGCCCAAAGGGCTATAAAACCATACCTACTACTACATCTGTATCCCAAATAGAAACAAAAAGGAAAAGAACCCGTATGTACAAAAATACTTATAGCAGCTCTTTTTGTTGTGGCAAATAATTGGAAACATCAATTGGGGGAATAGCTGAACAAGTTATGGATGTATGATTGTGATGGAATACTATTGTACTATAAGAAGTGATGAACAGGATGCTTTCAGAAAAACTTGGAAAGATTTACATGAACTGATGAAAAATGAAATAAGCAGAACCAAGAGAACATTGTACACAGTAACAAGGAATATTATAAGATGACCAACTGTGAATGACTTAGCTATTCTTAGAAGTTCAATGATCCAAGATAATTCCTAAGGACTTATGATGAAAAATGCAATCCGCCTCCAGAAAAAGAACTGATGGAGACTGGATGTAGGTTGAAACATAATTTTTAAAAAATTTCTTTATTTTTTTTGTTTTTTTGGGGGGGGCAGTGTTTTCTTTCACATCATGACTAATACAGAAATATGTTCTACATGACTACACATGTATCAAATTGCTTGTCTTTTCAATAAAGGAAGAGGAAAGGGAGAGAGAATTTGGAACTCAAAATTTAAAAAAACCCAAATGATAAAAAAATTGTTTTTACATGTAATTAGGAAAAAAAAGTAATATATTAAATAATTGTTTTAAAAAAGAAAAATATATGTCCTATAACATTTTAGCAACCATAGAAGCTTGTTGATTCTTCTTTTTTTTTTTTTTTTTTGGCTTTTTGGAGGGGGGAGGGCAGGGTAATTGGGTCTTGCCCACAGTCACACAGCTAGTTAAGTGTTAAATATCTGAATCTGGATTTGAACTCAGGTCCTCCTGACTTCAGGGCCAATGCTCTATTCACTGTGCCACCTAGCTGCTCCAGCTTGTTGAGTCTTGATGGGATATATTTATGCATACTGGATTAAATGGTTTGTTACCACAAAGCTACTGCTTATGTTTGGTTTTTTTTTTAATCTCCTTCCAGAGATTAAAAGAAAATCTATTCACACAAGCTTCTGTGGTTTGCTAATATTCTCCAAGTATGTAACATGAGTTGGTTGCACTTTCTCTTGAACACATCCAACTAAAGTTCCAGGTTTGTTTATTTTTTTTAATAATTTGCTGCCATTTTAGGCTAGTAGAATGTTTCTTATTAGCCCAAATATTCCCTCTTGATCTAAGTATCCAAAATCATCATGTGGAACTTTTATGTCCATAAAGCAAAATTCTTTGGACAGAACAAACAGTTTCATAATAGGATCCTGTAGGATTAATTACAATATAGTAAGAATAGAACTCCCCTGCAATTTTTTTTAACATTCTCTCAACAGTACTCTATCCTTTGGGGAACAAAGCTGAACCTTCTGAGGATCATTCCCTAAATTCTTGGCTTATATCACCTTTTGTAGCCCTTCACACAGTTTGTCTTGTTTCTAGTTATTCAAGGACAACAAAGACAAAGAGACTTGGTTCAGTGCATTGATTGCATACTCTCTAGTGGAAGTCCCAACTTTAATTATACTTTCATATGATGAAAATCCTATACCCTTAGTGTCGTATATTGCTTTTATCCTTCTATGGGAATCACCATACCTTCTGACTCATCTGACCTATGGGACAGGGTATCTACATGCACATTAGTCTTTCCTGTCTCATAGCACATACTAAACTAATAGTTGATGAGCACTACTACCAGTCTCTGGCAGGCATTGTTCAACTTAGTGCAGGTCAGATATGTTAATTTTTGAAACAGAGATCCATGCCCAAAGTCTTGAAACTTATTAGAGACAACTCACTTGAAAGCTAAGAATTCCAAATTTGTGAATGAGATAATGAGCCTTATATCTATTAAGAACCCTACTGACTCATTCCTGATGACCAGCAGTCTTTTTGTATAAGAATTTTCTCATGACTTCCAGGTAAGTATCATTGTTCAGCAAAAAGGGCTTGCATAGGTCTACATAGGCGAGCATTCATATGAGTGGAGCAATTGACAAAATCCTTGAAAGTTAGTTTACACTCCTTGTCCCTAAAATCTCTAAATGGTATCAAATGAGTCTAGTCCAATTATTTCTTATCCTTCAGTTTTTGGTTATTCTCAACCAAATACCCATGAGTGAGACTTAGTGGCTTAGCAATCAGTGATAACATGATTCTTCACAAATTTGCAATGATAACGACCAAATCTTAGAGAAAATTTCAGCTCTTGAAGATTCTTTGAACATTGTCAGCTGGTAAGCATTCTTATCTTTTCTGGATCCATATTTACTCACTATTCAGACACTATGTGACTCATACATTTGACACAGGTTCTACAGAACTGTTACTTGCTAACTGATAAGACCAGTATCTTCAGCTGATCTAATATTTTCACCAGTCTCTTCACATGCTCTTTCAATCTTTGCAAAGATAATGAAAACATATAGAAATTTGTTTGCTTGACTAGTTCTATTTATTACAAGGTATTTTTTTTCTATAAGTGGAGGGAGGGAGAGAAAATAGATTTTTATTATAAAAAAATAAAATCCGGGGGGCGGCTAGGTGGTGCAGTGAGTAAAGCTCCGGCCCTGGAGTCAGGAGGACCCAGCCTCAGACACTTAACACCCACACAAAAAAAAACTAGCCATGTAACCTTGGGCAAGTTACTTAACCCCAATTGCCCTCCAAAAGGCAAAAAATAAATAAATTCCCCCCCTAAAAAAACTAAAGAAAATGACATCATTCAGGTCAACACATCCAAGTAGATCACATGTTCTCACACAAAAAGGCAGCCCTTGTCAAGTCACACACACCACCCCCCCCAATCTGTACAAGTAATCCCATTCCATTCGGTCTCCTCCAGGGGAATGCCCCTTCTGTCATCCTCACTCTCTCACTTATCTTCAATCTCTACTTATCTAATGATGACTGCTTTCCTATTGCCTACAAACATATCTCTATCTCCGCCATTCTCAAAAACCCTCACTTGATCCTTCCAACCCCTCTCTCCCCAAATATCTCTTCTTCCTTTTGTGACTAAACTCCAAATCTAATGGCCTTCTCTCATTCCTCATCCTTTTTGACCCCTCTGTAGTCTTTGATATTATCACACTTACCTCCTTGATACTCTCTTCTCTCTAGGTTTTCAAGCCACTACTCTCTCCTGGTTCTTCTACCTATTATTTCTCAATTTCCTTTGCTGGATTTTCATCCAGGTCACATCCACAATCCATGAGTAGCCCATAAGGCTATGTTCTAAGCCCTCTTCTCTTCTCTTTTACATCACTTTACTTGGTGATTTCATCAGCCTCCGTGGATTAAAATATCATTTCTAAGCTGATAAATCTCAAATCTATTTATCCAGCCCTAATCTCTCTGCTAACCTCCAGATTCATATCTACAATTGCCTATTAGCCATCTTTCACTGTATGTCCAACTCAACATGTCCAAAAATGAATTCATTGTCTTTATCCCAAACCCCAATTCCTTCTAAACTTCTCTATTAACTTTGAGGATACTACCATGCTTTCAGTCTCCCAGGCTTGCAACCTGGGTATCATCCTCAATTCCTTATTATTGCTTACCTCCTTCTGATATCTAATCTGTTGCCAAAGTCTGTTGATTTCACCTTTACCACATCACTCAAATACACCTCCTTCTCTCCTCTGATACAGCAACATCCTGGTGCAGTCCCTCATCCCCTTACACCTGGAATGCTGCAATAGTTTACTTATTGTTTTGCCTGCCACAACTAGAATTGGTCTCTCCAATTCCAATTTATACTCAATTCAGCAAACCAAAGTGATTTTCCAAAAGCTTAAATTCATCCATGTAATCCCACCCCATCTACCCCCATTCAACAGCTAAACATCCAGGTAGCTAGTAGATAGGGTGCCTGGGCCTGAAATCAGGAAGTTTTGAGTTCAAATCCCACCTTAAATGCTTATTACCGGTGGGACTCTAAGCAAATCACTTAACCTCTGCTTGATTCAGTTTTGTCAATTGTAAAATGAGGATAACAATAGCACCACCCTCCCTCATTATGAGGACCAAATGAGATAATGTGAGTAAAAAGTGCTTAGCACAATAACTAGTACACAGTAGGCACTTAATAAATGCTTATTTCCTACCTAATAAATTTTAGTGAGTTATAATCTCCAGGATCAAATACAAAATTCTCTATTTGGTGTTCAAATCCCTTTACAACCTAGCCCTCCACTCATCTTTAAACCTCCCTGTAAATTCTGAGGTGGAAAGGACCTAGAAAAAAATCACTGATAGGGTCTAGCATAGGTTTTTATGGGTCTGAGCCAATATTCATTACACACTTCATCAACAACTTCTAATGTTTCAGGAAATGCTACCTTCTGCAGAACCAAGTCTCTGTTGGCCTCTCCAATGAACCCAGCCTCTGTTGGCCTCTCCAATGAACCCAGCATGCACATATCTATCCAGACAACAGTGGTAACATAGAACAGATCTGTTTTCTAGATGCATTCTGATATACTTGAATCAGACTGCCATGATTTCTCATCCAATTTTCTAGGAGGAGCAATTATGCCCACTAATCCATTTCCCTGAGCCTTTGAGAGTAAGTAAATTGTCCTTTTGGCCTCAGGAGCCAATACTTGAGGAGAAGTTTTGGGATCAATTTGAATAAGTTGACTCTTTGAAGTAATGTGTCCTAGTTCACCTTCTTTTCAATTGCCTTAACCTAGACTAGATGCACCTCTTGGTGCCCTTCAGCCAGTGCTCAGTCAGGACAATCTAAGGTTGTCTATGTCTTCTGCCTTCACTCCCATTCTGACTAATCTGCATGAAGGTTCCTAGTACTTTTTTCCACTTGCCTTATGGGTGATAGAAAAATAGACAGAGGCTAGTTATTTATTCTTCACTTCATCAAGTTGTCTCTCTAGGAGTACTAAGCCTTCCTACACTATGACTTTAGGAACCAGGGACTTTAAGTCATGTATGAGATCAAATGCAGGTTCATAAACACTTTTTATCTGCTTCTTCTGCTTCTCCAAATCAGTTCCACACTGCTGCTGCTAAAGTATTTCAGGAGCATATCCAATCCAGGACATGCATATTTTACTCCTAGAGTGTGAAAACACTTCTGAGAAGTTCCTTACCTTGGTGTCATAGGTCTCTTGAATTTGGAGTGACTGTTCCACAGGTCACTTTTCATCCTGAGCTGCCCCTGCTTATTCTTTACTAAATTCTTCTCTCTCTATTGACCTCCTCATCTGCAGTGGTCGGACTAGTAACCAGGGTCCAAACTAGGGTCTTTGCAATCTTCAGTTCTGCAGGGATGCTGCAATGAATGACTGATTCAGACAATTAACTCAACACAGTGCCTTGTGTTATCCCTAGTGGGCTCTGAAAAGTACCTCATATCTACTCAAACTTGTCATATCAACACAGTAAGTAGACATAAATACTTATCCATTTGTAGGGCATTAGGCAAACCTCATGCCAATAGTACCTTTGTAGGAATCTAAATATACCATTTGGCACCAATTTTCCAATCAATGAGTGGACACATTGCTGATATTTAGCATAAATCTTAAACATCAACACAATTATTTATATTTAAGCACACAACAATGCAATTTACAGTCAAACAACTAGTCTGGCTTATAAAAGTCAAATCAGAAAACTCTGTTATTCAAATATAGAAAAAGAAAGAAGGTAAAAGAGATATAAAATATAAAGGGGACATTTTTCAATCAGTTTCTGAAATTATAGGATATCCAATGATAAAGCAATCAAAACATAGCCACCTGGGGCACCTTTATTCATATCATAGGGCTCTCAGAAATTATATGCTGGGGGCAGCTAGGTGGGGCAGTGAATAGAGTACCAACCTTGGAGTCAGGAGGACCTGAATTCAAATCCGACCTCAGACACTTGACACTTAGTAGCTGTGTGACCTTGGGCAAGTCACTTAACCCAAACTGACCTGCCTTCTACCCTCCCCCAAAAAAAGGTTTTTAAAAAAACTTGACTTCTTAAAAAGACAAAAAGAAATTACATGACAATCTTGAGAAATTCTGTGAGATAGCACTAATTCAAAAATATGAACACCCCACTGATTAGACAGTGGATTGTAGCAGTAAGCACCCTAGCATACTCAGGATGACTGCTAGCACAGGTTCTTTGATCTGCTTTTCTAAAAGAAAGCAACTCAAAAAGGGGTTAACAATCTTACTTTAACCAAACATGTATCATTTACCTAGTTTAGGGGAAAAGTTCAGCACCCTGAACTTCAGAGAATATAAACAAAAGTTACAAGCAGACAAAAAATACAGAGAAACTGACCAACAGACAGGGCTTCCAGCTATCTGACCATTACATCCATATCTAGTTAGTTACCAGAGAGAGAAGCACCAACATCTGGGTTTTCAAACTGGTGGGCTCAATAGCTGCCCAGAGTCTCATCTGGTCAAATCACACAATTCTTCCCATAAGCAATCCCCAAAGCAAAACCCAACATCAGGATATATATAGCTTTCTCCAGGGTCAGGGAATGTCACAACTCTCGTGACCCACTGCCCAATCATAAAGTAACAAGGTGTGGGAGTTCCTGAAAAACAAACTTCCCACCATAGGCTCCATGTGACCACATGCAGCCTATTAGGGGGCAGAGGATATTTTCAAATCAGGGAAGGTCCTCAAATTCACTTAAATCTATCAATGGGTAGGGAAGATCTTCAAATTCCCATTCCCATTACATGGATTCATTAGTTCAAAACAAAAGGCTTTTACTCAAACAATAAAGCAAAGAAAAGGACAATAAAATATACACTTCCATGGACACATATGGGGTATTCTCTCCCAAAGGATGTCATATCATCTGTTAAGGAGAGTATATATGAAGGGAAAATGTGTCACCAGGGAGAACACATATAAGGTATAGATACAGTCAATATATATGGCTGAGAACACATAACTATAGATACACACCAGGAGCCTAAATAGCCATGGTATCCTTATAGATGCCACATGTATAGGGGGTATCTCTTTCCTTTCTTTCTTTTTTTTTTACAGAAAACCTCTGAAACTTTTTTGAGTGATGTGCTCCACTGATATCATCAAGCTACTCTTTCTTAAGAGTCACATCTCTAATCTCTTCAGCAGAAAAAAAACTTAGCATCTCTGTAAAATATGTTGTCTCCACTGGGCATTGCATTGTTCCTTCTGGGTGTTTCTACTGATATCATGGTCACCAAAATTCTCTCTGATACAGGAGAAAAGCTCAAGTCAAATACCACCACCACCCCCAATAAAAATGTCCAGAGCCCAGCACTAAAATAAAGTCCAAAGTCAAGAAGTAGGCTGGAAAAATGAGCAAACAAAAAAGTAACTCAACTATAAAGAGTTATATAGTGGCAGGAAAATTCTAGAAACAAAAATAGAAGAAGACAATGACCTGAAGCTATCTACAAGTAAAGTCTCAAAGAAAAATGCAGAATGGACACAAACCCAACAAGAATTCTTAGAAGAGCTTTTAAAAAGAACAAATAAAAAAGATTTTAAAAACAAAATTAGAGTGGTAGAGAAAGAAATTGGAAAACAAATTACAGTTGTAGAGTAAAGATATGAAAAGAGAATTATCAGTTTCATAAGAGAGGTACAAATATCTCTGAAAAATATAACTTTTTGAAAATTAGAATTGGTCAAATAGAAGCTAATGCATTATTCCATGAGACATCAAGGAATGATAAAACAAAATCAGAAGTGAAAAAATAGGAGAAAATGTGAAATGTCTCAGTAAAAACAACTGACATGGAAAACAGGTCAAGGAGAGATAATATATAAACCACCTAAAAGTCATGAACAATAAAAAAGATCCTAGAGTTCATATTTCACAAATATTAAAAGAAAGTTTCCCAATTATCTTAGAACCAGAGGGTAAAGTAAAAAAAAATTTTAAATTAATCAGTCACCTCCTGAAACCCCAAAATAAAAACTCGCAGGGATATTATGGCCAAAATCCAGAGTTCCCAGATCAAGGAGAAATTCAGCAAACATCCAGAAAGAAAGAATTCAAATAACATGGATTTAAAGTCAGAATCACATAAGATTTAGTAGCCACCCCCTTAAAGAAACAGAGAGTTTGTAATATGAAATTGTAGAAGTCAAAGAATCTAGAATTACAACCAAGAATAACCTTCGAGGAAACAAAGTATAATCCTTCAGAGAGGAAAAAAAAATGGAACTTTAATAAAATATAGGATTTTCAAGTATTCCTAATGAAAAGACCAGAGCTGAGTAGAAAATTTGACATTCAAGTTTAGGACTCAAGAGAAGCATAAAAAGCATAACTCCTAAACATGAGCAAGCAATTATAAGACACTTTAAAAAGGTTAAATGATTTACATTCTTATATGGAAGGAGTATATATGTAACTCCTCAAAATTTTATCAACTCTAAGGGTCTTAGAGGGAATCTAATTAGACAGAGAGATTATAAGTCATTCTATTATGTTTAGATGATCTCAAAAGAAGAATGGAAGGGTACAGAAGAGAGGTGCATTGAGATTGGGAGAAGCAAGAGAAAGAATTGGGAAAATTATCTCATATCAAGGGAGTGTGCAAGAAAGAGTTCCTATAATGTGGGCAGAGAAAGGAAGCAAGTGATACTTGAATTTCACTCTCACTTGAACTGATTAAAAGAAAGAAGAACACACATACAGAAACAGCTGGGTACAGAAATTTATCTTACCCAAAAGAAAAGTAGGAAGAAAAAGGGTTAAGAGAAAGAAAGGGAAAGGAGAGGAGCAAGAGGAAGCTTAGATTAAAGAAAACAGTGGTCAGAAGCAAAATAGATTTTTAAAGAGGAGATGGGGAAAAAAGAGAAAGAAAAATATAAGAGAATAAGAGGGACGGAAATACATAATTAGTGATCCTAACTAGAAATGTGAATGGGAAAAAATAAAATAAATGAATGTGAATGGGATGAATTCACCCATTGAAAAGAGGATAGCAAAACAGATTAGAAACCAGAATACAATAATATATTGTTTATATGATTCACACTCAAAACATAAAGTTAAAATAAGGGGCTGAAGTAAAATCTATTATGCTTCAGTTTAAGTTTTTAAAAAAGGCAGAGCAAGCTTCTATAAGAGTCAATTTCTAAGACGTTTAAGAAACTGAGTCAAATTTATAAGAAAGAAATCAAAGCTATCAATATCAATAGTCATTTAAAAACATGCTCTAAATCACTAACAATGAGAGAAATACACATTGATACAGCTCTGAGGTTCCATCTAATATCCATCAGATTGACAAAGTTGACCAAAAAAAGAAAATGACAAGTGCTGGAGAAGTTGTGGGAAATCAGGTTCTTTAATGCACTGTTGGTGGAGCTGCAAACTGATTCACTCATTCTGGAAAGCACTTTGAAACTGTGCCCAGAAAAGTTATTAAACCATGCTTATCTTTTGACACAGAGAAAACTGTTGTGAGGACTATGGCCCAAAGAGATCAAAGAAAGCAGAAAAGGAACCAAATTAAAGGAAAAGAGGAAAATATTCCAAAAACAATATTCAGAGAAGCACTTTTTGTAGTAGCAAAGAATTGGAAATTGAAGGGATGCTGAATAAGTTATGGTATATGAATATGATAGCATACTATTATTCTATAAGAAATTATTAAGGGTGGGGGAAGCTAGGGGGCGCAGTGAGTAGAGCATGGGCCCTGGAGTCAGGAGGATCTGGGTTCAAGTTTGGCCTCAGAAACTTAACACAAAAACTAGCCATGTGACCTTGGGCAAGTCACTTAAACCCAACTGCCCTCCACACACACACAAAAAAAGAAAGAAATTATTAAGGGTATAGTTGCAGAAAAACCTGGAAAGACTTACTTATATGAACTGATTCAGAGTAAAGTGAACAGAACCAGGAGAATAATTTACACAACAACAACAACATTGTAAAAACTATCAACTCTAAAAGGCTTAAGAACTCTGACCAACCACAATTCAAAAGGACTCAGGATGAAACATGCTATCCACCTCCAGATAGAGAAGTCATGGACTCAGAGTACAAATTAAAGCATGTATTCTTTTCCTTCCTTTTTCCTTCCTTTCTTCCTTCTTCCATCCTTTTCTTTTCTTTCTTTTTTTTCTTTCCTTCTTTGTCTAATTTGGGAAATTATTTTTCACGACAATGCATATTTGTAATAGGTTCTACTTTTCTTGTCTTCTCAATGAGAAATGGGGTGGGGTAGAGGAAAAGGGAGAATATGAAACTGGAAATAAGATAAAATGGGGGGGACTTAACAAAAACAAATTAGAAGAGCAAGAGGAAAATTACTTTTTGGATCTACGGATAGGGAGAAAGTTCATGGCTAAACAAATGATAGAGAGAATCACACAAGATAAAATGGAAAATTTTCATTTTATAAAATTAAAGGATTTTGTACCCCCCTCCCAAATATAATGTAATAACAATTAGAATGGAAACAGGTAACTAGGCAAAAACTTCACAGCAATTTTTTTTAGATAAAAGTCTCATATCCAAGATATCTAAGAAACTAATTCAAATTTGTAAGAGCCATTCCCTAATAGATAAGTGGTGAAAGGATATAAACAATTCTCAAGGAAGAAATCCAACATATTAACAATCAGAAAACCATGTTCTAAATCTCATATAATTAGAGAAGTGCAAACTGAAAGATGTCTGAAGTTCTACCTCACACCTATCAATTACACTAGCAAAATTAACAGAAGAAAAAAGTGACAAATGTTGGAGGGGTTGTGGGAACACAAGAATAACAGTGCAGTCTTAGTGAAGCTATGAATTTGGTGAAGCCATTCTGCAAAGCGATTTGATACTATGACTCGTAAACTTTACTAAATTGTTCATGCCCTTTGATCCAACTATACCACTATGAGTCTATTCCTCAAGTGAAGAGGGAAAAGATCTACATATACAAAAAATATAAAGTAGCTATTTTCATGGTAGCCATAATTTGAAAAGCACATGAGCATATTCCTAATGGGAAATGGCTAAACAAATTGTAGAATATATGTGAAATGGCATATTACTGTGCCAAGAAATGATGAAAAGGACAGTTTCAGAGGAAACTGGGAAGACCTCTTTAAACTGATACTAAACAAAATGAGCAGAACCAGCAGAATCAAGGCCTCCAATTCTTCCCTTTCCCTTTCATACCTGCTCCTTACTTCTTTGGAGACCCTGCTTAGCATATTGCACTGTTGGTGATTGCTCTGGTAGCAGGTAAACAATGCTGGGACTTTAAGGGAGAGTGTCTGACTTTTTTACTTCTTGAAGTATAAGACATCTATCCTGGGAACAAATTGCATCAGAGGTTATTTCTGAGTTCCAACTGCCTGTGAGTCTCTCTGAAATTCCTGACCTAGTGAATGCATGGGTGAAGAGAGTAGCATTTATAGCATTTGAACTCTGAAGTTATGTACTCTTAAATTTTTATTTAAATGTTTTTTGTTAATGTTTTCTGATTCTTACATCACCATAGTATCCCATGTATCCTTCCTCCTGCCCATCCTGAGATCTATCCCATATGACAAATAGTACACTTTTAGAAAAAAAAAAAAGGCAGCACAACTGATTGATACGTTGAGAAAGTCAGAAAACATATATAATATGTAACATTTGTAGACCTCCCACCTGCAGAAAGGGTAGTTTGGAGATTTCTTCTCATATCTCTTCATTTGAATACCACTTGTTCTTTAGAATTTTAGTATGTTTACTTTTAATTTTTTGGTGTGTCATTCTTTCCATTTAAATTGTTGCATTTACTGTGTATATTGTTTTCTTGGTTCTGCTTCCTTTATTTTGCATCAGCTCATATAGATCATTTCATATTTTTCTGTATTCATTACACACATAATTTCTTATAGCACAGTAGTATTTCATTACATTCATGTACCACAATATGCTCATCCATCCCCCAACTGATGGGCATACATGTGTTTCTAATTCTTAGTTATCACTAAAAAATTTTCCTGTAAATATTTTGGAGTATATAGAGACTTTTTTTTTCCCTAATCAATGGCATCCTTGGTGTATAAGCCCAGTCATGGAGTCTCTAATTCAAAGGGTATGGACATTTTAGTCACTTTATTTGCATAGTTCCAAATTGTTTTCCAAAATGGCTATACCATTTCACAGTTCCACCAAAAATGTATTATTGTGTCTCTTTCTAAAACCTCTCCAACACTGACTGTTGTCTTTTTTTTTTTTTGTCATTTTGCCAATTTGCAGGGTGTAAAGTGAAACCTCAAGTTGTTTTGATTAGCTTTTCTCTTATTATTGGAGATGTTCTTTGGAGTTCTTTTTGGAGTGTTCTTTCATGTTTGTGAATACTTCTCAATTCTTCTTTTGAGAATTGTTTGTTCATATTGTTTGACCATTTATCTATTGAGGAATGTCTATTAATCATATATAATTATTAATTGTTACCAAACTCTCATCAGAGAAATATGATACAAAGATTTTTTTCCCCCTTCAACCACTAACTTTCTTATCCTAGATGCACTAATGTTGTACATGCAAAAGCTTTTCAGTTTCAGGTAATCAAAGTTATCTATCTTATCTTTTGTAATTGTCTCTGTTTCATTGGTGAAGAATATATCTCTTACCCTTGACTGTGAGAGATAAACAATCTGTTTCTCTTTTAATTTTTATGATTTATTCTAACGTTTATGACTTACTACAATTTTAATGAGTTTTTTATATTAAAATCACAAATACATTTAGAGGTGAAGCGTGGGGTGATGTGTTAGTCAAAGTCTAATTTCTGCTAGATTATTTTACAGTTTTCCTGCAGTTTTTTTTTTAGTCATATAGGGAATTTTCCCCTAGGTAATTCATGCTTTCTACTATATCAAATACTAGGTTATTAAGTTCTATTGTATCTGAATCACTGTTGTTTAGTGTGTTCCATTGATCTATCTCTCTATGCCTTTACCAATACTAGACGGCTGTGATGATTGCTGGTTTTTTTTAATAGTTTGAGGTCTGGACATGCTATTCCCCCTTTATCTTTACTTCTCATTTCTCTTAATATTCTAGATATTTCATTTTTCCAAATGAATTTTGCTCTTTTTTCTTATCAAGCTCTCTAAAGTAATTTGATTGGTATAACATTAAAAGTATAAATTAATTTTGGTAGTATTGTCATTCTTATTACATCAGCACAACCTCACCAAGAACACTGAATATTTCTCCAGCTATTTAGGTTGTTCTTTAATTCTTTAAGTAGCACTTTGTAATTGAATCTGTACATCTTTTTTGTGCTTTGGGAGGTAGATTTCAGATATTTTATGAATTTTGTAGTTATTTTGGAATGGGATTTTCTTTTCTATTATTATTTCTGTTTTGTTAACATATAGAAATGCTATTGATTTTTGAGGCCTTATTTTGTAGCCTTCAACTTTGCTGAAGTTATTGTCCCAATTAGTACATTTGCTGATTCCCAGGGTTTTCCAAGTAAACCATCATATCATCAGAAAAAAGGAATAGTTTTATCTCCTCTTTATCTATTATTATTCTTTTAATTCCTTTCTATTGTCTTATTGCTATTGCTAACATTTCCCAGAACAATATCAAATGACAGTAGGGAGAGTGGACATCCTTGCTTCACTCCCATATATATTGGAAAAGGTTCTGGTTCTACTGCATATAATGATTGCTTTTGGTTTTAGATAGATGCTTTTTATGATTTCTTAAAGGTCCCTCTATTCCTATACTTTGTAGGGTTCTCAGTATAAAAGAGTCTTGCACTTTGTCAAAGACTTTTTCTGTGTCTATTGAGATGATAATGTGGTTTTGTTTTAGCTATGTTTAATTATATTGTTTTCCTAATGTTGAATCATTCGTGCATCCCTGTTATAAATACCACTTGATCATAATGAATGATGTCTTGGATAAATTACTCTAATTTGTTTGACAGGATTTTGTTAAAAATTTTCTAGTCAATGTTCATTAATGACATTGGCTTATAGTTTTCCTTCTGTGTTTTTATCATAAAGGGATTCCGGTGGGATTTTTTTTCTCAATTTTTAAGAATAATTTGTGAAGTATGCGTACTAACTATTCTTTAAAAGTTTATAGAATCCCCCTGGGAATCCACCAGGGCCAGGAGTTTGTTTTTTCCTTTGGTAGTTCCTTTAGAGATAACTAAGTTCCTTTTCTGAGATAAAATTATTCAAAATCTTCATTTGGTTTTCTGATAGTTTTTATATTTTTGAAGGTACTCCTTTCTTTTGCATTCTCAGTTTTTTTAGAATATAACTTTACAGAATATGTTCTGATTTTTTTTTCTGATTGTACCCATTTGCTGTTGTATTTATTTGGTTTTCTGTTCTCTTCTTTTTAATCAGATTAGTTAAGGGCCTATCAACTTTATTAGTCTTTTCAAAGAATAAGATTTTAGTTTTATCATTTTATGGGGTTTTTGTTTCCAATTTCTCTATTCCCCCTTTAATTTTACATCCTCTTTTGTGCTTCCGTTTGGTTTTTTTATTTATTTTATAATTTTAAAATATATATTAAATTCATTAATCTTCTATTTTTATGTTTTGTTAATGTATGATTGTAAGGTTATGAATTTTCCCCTGAACACTGCTTTAGCTGCAATCCAGACATTTTTCAATGCTTTCCCCATCATTATCCATTTTTACATAATTGTTGTTTCTATGGTTTGTTCTTTGACTCACTCATGATTTAAGATTTCATTGTTAAATCTCCATTTGAGTCTTTATGCTTTATTTGTGGTCCCTGAATCAATTTCTTGTTGGTTTATTGCATGTAAAATATGTATTGACTCTTTCTGCTTTTTTACCTTTGTTTGCAAACTAAGAGTGCTGTGATACATGATCAGTTTTTGTAAAAGTTTCTTACAGTGCAGAGAAATGTATATATTCTTTTGCTGTCCCATCTAAAAGATGCCATAAGTCTTTGAACTAATTTCTCCAGCAATTTATTCAGTTCCAGATTTTCCCTTTTGGTTATCTTTCTGTTCAACTTATCTAAAACTGATAGAGTGTTACTGAAGTCTCCTGTCACTATTATGTTATTGTTTATGTTTTCTTGAAGCCCAGATAATGTTTCCTTTGTAAATTTGATTGTTAAGAGAATGTAAGTTTATTGCTGATGTTGTTTTGTTGTCTATGGTTCCTTCCAGCATAAAATAGTTTCCTTTTTTGTCCCTTTTTTTTGGATGCTTTTGCTTTGTCGGATAGCAGGATAGTGACACTTGTTTGTTTTTTTTTATTCACTTGATTCATACTAATTTTTACCCCATTCCTTCAGTTGTGTGTGTGTGATGTCTTTGTTTTTGAAGTGTGTTTCTTGCAAGCAAGAGATTATAAGGTTTTTTCTTTTCTGTTACTCTTTTTATTAGAGTGTTTAATCCATTCACGTTTAATGTTTTAAGAGTTAAAATTGGGGGAGGGAATTATTCCCCCCCTCCTTCTATGATATAAATGCAGTATTATCTTCTAGTTACTTTAATTCTTTTTTTTAAGGTGGCCCTGGTCCCACTGGCTTTCTTACTCTCCCCTCATCCCCTCTTCTCATTTGTTACTCTTTTTCCCTTTAGGCCATTTTGTTAATTACTTCCTCTCTCCTGATTTTATCTGGTTATATATTTCTTGCCATTCCTTTTTCCTCCCAGTCAGGTTGATTCCTACTTCCACTCCTCCCTTTCAGCTAGTCCTGTTCATTAGTTTTTTAATTTCATTTTTTGCTTCCCTTTCCAAAAAGTATTTCTTTCATTCTCTTTTTTATTCATCTTTTCTTTCTGTTTACTCTAGATCCTCATTCTCTGATTTCTGACACCTATAATCACTGGTTTCCTTCTTTTCTCTGTATTTTTCACAATCAAAGCTTTCAAGGTACCCATTCTACCTTCTGCCTTCTGGGTGCTTTCTGCCATTGCTCTGTAGGGCTTACCCCATGTATTTCCCTTTTCCATTATGCTTTACTCTCAGAACAATGCCTATTATTACAGATGTCAGAGAGCTTACTGCCCCATGATAGGGTACCCCACTTTCCTCCTGATCTATACCCTTTCTTGTTGCTCTTTTTCCCCCTACATTTGTCTTCTGAAATCTCTTCAAGTGTCCATGATCTCCCACTTCTCCAGATGCCTGATGCCCTCAGAGATTCCAACTCCTCTTCCTCCCTGGACAAGTAGCCTTTTCAGGTACCAAATGCCCCAGGCCTCATTCAGTGAAAGGTCCTCATCTCCCTTCATTCACAAGCATTCACCTGTGGAACTCACTCTCACCTCCAAAGTAATGCCTCCCAACTTTCCCATCTCATAATTTTTTCCTCTCCTCCTCACCTACTCCCCTATGGGCTCTTCTCTTTCTGAGACCACATTCTCCTCATTGCTAGCCTTTGATTTGACCCTAATACATCTGTCACTCCTGTTATACACCGCCCCCCCCATTTCATGTACCCTCCCATGTTGTAACATAGTCCCATAAAAAAAGTATAGGTAAGGTGTTGCCAGATTCTGTCCATAATGTCCTCTGTTCCCTTCTTCACTGTTATCTCTACCAGATTTCTGTATTCAACTCTCTCTCCTTGTGTACTTCTAGAAAGAAACCTTTTACTGGTCTTACTGTCGTCCCTGTTGCTGTTGCTGTCGCTGTCTATGTTTATTCACTTCTCCTGCATTTCTGTTGTTTGAGGTGCTCAAGATGCAAATAATTCTCTTCAATTCTGGTTTTCTTTCTAAAAATGTTTCAACTCTTATTGAAGGTCCATCTTTTGTCCTGTATGACTAAGCTAAGATTGCAGGCTAGCTCACCCTGGGCTTTATTCTGAGCTCCAATGTTCTTTGAACATATTTTATTTCCTCCTCCTTTTTTCCAGTGGGTATAGAATAGTCTTCAGTCATTTGAATGTTCAATCATTTGTATTTGAAGTTCTTTCACTTTTTTTTGTAAGGCAATTAGGGTTAAGTGACTTGTCCAGAGTCACACAGCTAGTAAGTATAAAGTATCTGGTCTGAGTCTGGATTTGAACTCAGGTCCTCCTGACTTCAAGGCTGGTGTTCTATCCACTGTACCACCTGGCTGCCCCTTAAAGGTCTTTCTTGTTGTCTCTGAATTAGATTGTTACATTTAACTGCTATGTGTCTTGAAGTTTGTGGTCCTGGGTCTGGAGGTGATCAGTGAATTCTTTCAACTGGAATTTCACTGTCTATGTTTGGAAGTTCTGGGCAGTTCTATTCTATTATTTTCTTCATTATGGCAATAAGGTTTTTTTGTCCTGTCATATTCTTCTGAGAAAACTATGATCCTTAGGTCATCTTTATACAACCTGTCTTTGAGATCTATATGTTTTGATGGCATAGTAAGCATATTTTCATCTAATGTTCTTGTTTTTTGCTTCTTTTCTAGGTTGTCTTTCACTTCTCTGTATTTGTTTTCTCAATCTATCGTTCTCTGTTTTGTTTCTTTGGTGATGCGTGCCATTGCAGATATACATTTCTATCCTGTTCATTATTTTTGCAGGGCAGTACATAAATTCTGCTCTCATAATTCTCATTTCTCACTCAGGAACAAGGTGTTGAGGTTCCATGTTCTCCTCAAATTCCACAGAGTACTCTGCCTTATCAAGTGTTGGATCATTTTCCTTTGTTTTGCTGTCTTTATTCATAGATGCCTAAACTTGTTTACTAGATCTGGAGGCCATACTTCCTTCTGTTGTTTTTCTATTGATTTATCTGTTTTATATTCAAGGCCTTTGATATTTCTTCTTCCTGGAATCTCTGGTACTTTCAGTTTTCCCTCTCCCCTCCCCCCCCTTCTTATTTTCCTTATCACTCTCTCTGACTCCCTTCCCTCTAATTATGGTTTCATAATCACTGGGGATGGATCTTAAAACCTCTCAGCCTCCTCCCACACTGGGCAATTCATGGTTCAGCAGCTTAAGTCTCTGCCCCAATTGATTTTGGGTGGTCAGGACTGGCCCCAGCTAGATCCTGTGTTCTTCCCTCATACTTAGTGGAGTCCTGCACAACTCCACCCCACCTCCCTGTGATTGATTTGGCCAGTGCCTTCTTTACCATAGACTCTAAACAGTGGGACCAGTTTTGTTTTCACTTGGCAGGGCAGACAATATACTTTCACCCACTTGCCATAAGGATATCTGCATAGTCCTGCTATTTGTCATAGGATTGTGTCTGAACATTTGAATGAATTAAAACTACCTGGTATACAGCTTACCCACTACATTGATGATATTATGACACAGGGAAAAAATGTAAAAGAAGTAGAGAAGAGTTTGATACTTTTGATTGAATATATGAAAAGCAAAGGGTGGGAAATTAACCCTGCAAAGATACAAGGACCAGTTCAAAATGTAAGATTTTGGGGAATACAATAGAATAAGGGACTGCGAGAGATTCTGCCTCAAGTCTGACAAAAAATTCAGGATTTTCCTATCCCTACCAATAAGAAAGAGGCCCCAAAGTTTATGGGATTATTTGGATATTGGTGACATCACATTCCACACTTGGGACAGATTTTGAAACCCTTATATAAAGTTACCAGGAAGAAATATGAATTTGATTGGGGACTTAAACAGAGCAAAGCTTTTGAGGAAGCCAAAGCTGCTTTACATTTGGCTCTAGATTTATGGCCTATGCAGAATGGTCCATGGAATTACAAGTGACTGTACAGGATGATTATGCAAACTGGAGTTTATGGCAGAAACAACTAAGCTGAAATGTATTTTTAGGATTTTGGTCCAGGAAACTTCCTTCATCTGGAGTGCAATATACACCTTTTGAAAAGCAGTTGTTAGATGCATACTGGGCTTTGGTGGAGACTGAACAACTGACTCTGGGCCATGAAGTGACATTAAGGCCTGGAATCCCGATTATGACCTGGGCAATGAGTACCCCAGCTTCTCACAGAATTGGACATGCCCAAGAAGCCAGCATAATTAAATGGAAGTGGTATATTCAAAATAGAGCTAAAACTGGCAAAAGTAGAGTTTCTACCCTATGTGAATCTATAGCTAACATTGATACTGAGGGACATGATATATCCCCTGAACCAAGGCAATAGTTGGTACAGTGCTTGGTAAGATGGAATGATGGATATAATGGACTAACTGAAGAAGAGAAGAAACATGCATGGTTTACTGATGGGACTGCAAAATATTTGCACCAAAAAAGACATTGGAAAGCAGTAGCCTATTACCCATGTACTAGAAGGACTTTGGAAAGTACTGGGATAGGTGGAAGTAGTCAATATGATGGACTTATGGCAGTACATCAAACTATCAAAACAGAACAAAGAGGACAGTGTCATATATTCCATGATTCATGGGCAGTAGCTAATGGGTTAGTTACATGGATGCCCATGTAGAAAAATCAAAATTGGGAAATTCATGGTAAACAAGTCTGGAGCAAAGCATTATGGGAAGATATATGGGACATGTCTTTGGTTACTGATTTGTCAGTTTTTCATGAAGATGCTCACATGGCCCTCACCTTGCCAGAACGTGAGTACAATGCTCGTGCTGATTGACTAGCAAAGATTGTTACTGAACATATTGTCCCTACTGATGATCCAGCATTAGCAAAATGGGTCCACAAAATGGCCAGCCACTTAGGAGTCCAGGACACACACTGGTGGGCACAAGATTGAGGTATTAGTATCTTTTATTCATTGTTAAAACAGATAGCAGAAGAATGTCATAAATGTCAATTGGATAAAAGAGCAAACTGTTCCTTGGGTAGTAACTGGGGAGATAGCAAGGAGAAAAGTTCCAGCCCAAGTCTGGCAAATAGATTATACTGGTCCCCTACCCCAAGAAAAAGTATACGAATTTATATGTACTTGTGTTGACACCTGTTCATGTGTACTGGTGGCTTGTCCTTATAAGAATGCAACCTAGAAAAACACCTGTAAATATTATGGAACCCCAATGCAAATTCAAAGCGACAGTGGGTCTCATTTCAAAGGTAACAAAATGAAGAGATATTGTATATTAAACAATATAGAATGGATATATCATATTCCATATTATCCATATGTAATTAATTGACAGAATGAATGGATTATTGAAAGAACAGTTAAGGAAGTTAAGTTCTACTAATTCATATCAACACTGGAAAGATAATTTGTTTACTGCTTTATGTAATTTGAATAATAGACTATTGAGAGAAAGTACACCTCTAGCTAGAATGATGACCCCAAATCTGCAAGTTAGAAAACAGCAGACACATAAGATCCCAAATATTGAGTATTGGACTGTGAGGTAAGATGTCCCAGTACCGTATCCAGGAACACCTGGTTTGGCAGGATATGATTTACATTGTTTAGAAGACTTTTGGTTGGATAGAAAAGAAATAAGAAACATCTCTACTGGGATATGTATGAGAATTCCTAAAAATCATTTTGGATGGATATTACCTAAATCAGGTTTAGCAGTTCAAAGTATGTACGTATTGGCTGGAGTAATAGATTCTAATTATCAAGGAGAAATTATTGTAACATTGCAGAATTTGGGTGAAGAACCCATACAGTTTTGTAAAAATGATACAATAGTTCAAGTGATTATTATTCCTTGTGAAACAATACCACTTGTTTCACAAAAAACTGACCTTCCTTCTGAAATAACTATCAGAGGAACTAAAGAATTTGGTTCTACTAATAGAATAAAATTGGAAGCTAACGTATGGGTAAAGCAGAAACCAGATGATGTTCCAAAGGCAGCAGAGATTATAGCACATGGGAAAGACAATACCATAACTGTTGTTTATTCAGGAGAAGATGATTGTCAAATTGTGCCCTTACCTCATGTATTCTACTGTGAATGAGGTTAGGCACAGCTGACCCTATATTTGTTTCTTTTTGACTTTTTTTCTGTTAAACTTGTTTGCAAGATTTGTTTTCTGCAAGATTGGTATCCCGCACCTGCAGATAACCTATTGCTTAAGCTGGATGTCACCCCCTGTCCATGACTGTGATGTGCCACCTCTGGACCTGGTGTCGACTGAGCTCCAGATGCCAGTTAAAGAACTGAACTCTCAAATGGGACCTGTTAGGGACAGGGACAGCTCTACAACCAATTTCACCTTGAAGTAGCTTTGGAGAAGAGACCTTTCACCCCTTACCCCAAGATTTTGAGCCCCATTCATTCAAGGAGGGAAGGATGGGGTACTTGTGCCCAAGCCCCCACCCTAAGCTATTGTTTTATGTGCAAAGTTTTTTCTATTATCCCTGTTATATTGTTGCAAAGTTCTGTGGACACCAGTTTTTCCACCAGTTATCCCTAAACTCTCCTTTATTGTTAATGTACTTTTGTTATGTAAGGGACATGAAAGATCTTGGGGCCGAATGTAATGAGAATGGGCATTTTAAGATCTTCCCTGCCCCTTAATAGACCTAGGGGGGAGTGTGAAGACCTCCCCTGCTTTGAAAGTAAACTCTGCCCCCTAATAGGCTGAATGTAATCACCAGGAGCCTGTGATGGAGGGAATTTGCTGAAGGGTGCAGCAGAGCTCACAAGAAGCTTCCCTGCTGTGAAAATAAACTCTATCCCCTAATAGGCTAAATATAGTCACATTGAGCCTATGGTGGGAGGAGTTTGCTGAAGGGAAGCAGAGCCCACAGGAAGCTGGTAGTCAGAGCTATGGAGACAGTGGAGGAGAGAGCATGCTCAGGCAAGGAGATAGAGAGGTTTGTGAGTAAATATTGATCTTGTATTGGTTTGTGGGAAGACTGAAGGATGCTGTGGCTCTCCGTGTTATTATAGCTCCTGAATATCTTTGGAACTATAATGGAATCGGCTTACTGGTTTTGGGATTGGATTTTCTGGTGTCTAAATAAATGCTTCAGTTCTATCCTCTATCTGGAGAGTTTGGTATATTTTGCGATCGAATGTCCTGCAACACTTAGAGTCATGGTCTTTATTGTGATCGTGGGCACTGTAAATATTGCACTGGTGCTATACCCCCACACAGGTGCTATATGTCCTGTCCTGGTGATCTGTTCTACTCCCTCTGTTCCTTGGTTTGCTGGTTTGGCACCAGTAGTTTAGAGCCTGCCTTTCCTAGCACAAGTAGAGGCTGATATCCTTGGTACCCGCATTGGTGCTTCCAGGTTTCAGCCCCTGAAGCTGCTTATCTTTAGCACATAATTTATGTTTTGGAGAGGCTTGAGAGGTCCTGGGGTTCAGAGAAAATGTCTATTTCATCATCTTGTTGCTCACATCTAATTTCTAGTTAAGTAAAGTTGGTTTTGCTACATTTTATAGTTCCCAAATGACTCATTTTTATTTATTTTCAATCATAACTCCAGTAACAATAAAATAAAGACATTTTGTTGTTGTTGAGTCAGTGTTAAGTTGTTTCAGTCGTGTCTCACTCTTCATGACCCCATTTGGCATTTTCTTGGCAAAAATACTGGAGTGCCATTTGCTTCTCCAGCTCATTTTACAGATGAGAAACTGAGGCAAACAAGGTTAAGTGACTTGCCCAAGGTCACACAGTTAATAGGCGTATGAGGCAGGATTTGAATTCAGGAAAATGAGTCTTCCCGACTTCAGGTCCAGCAATCTATCTTCTGCCACAGCTGTCCCAAACAAAGACATTATTATAGACTACATATAAGCCTAATTTTTATACTCTTATTTGAGAGCTTGCTTATATTACATTGAGAGATATAAACCTTGTTATTATCCATGATCATTCCAGATGGGAATGGAGATAGGCCACTACTCTTCCAGTATCATAGCAAAAATAAGTCAGAAAGCCTTACCTAAATGATGAATAAAGCTCACCATCCAACACATGATGGACATATTAAAGAAAAACCATGAAGTGTTTTTTCAATATTCTCACTCCAAACAGTACAGCAAATGCAACAGCTACATGTCCTTTGAGTTCTTTACACAAATTTAAGTGGATATTTAAAATTTCCAATACTTCTCTATTTATAGCCCCATGGAGCACTGGTTCAGCAGAACAATCAAAAGTAGGAGTTCTTTATTTTCTAATCATTGCTAGGAGCTTGAAAATTGCCTTCATTAAAGGACCTGTAAGTTAGGCTTCTGCTATAATGAAATCTCTGGTGACTTAAAAAGCAGCAATGATAGAACTTAGCTGAATCTTCTCATTTTTGCCAAGAACAAGTCTGTGCTCAATGCCTGCCATTTTGAATACTAAATGCATTTGAACTGGGGTAGAAAGTAAAATCAACATACAAATAAGTTTATCTCTGTCAGGACATCATGCAAAGTCAAACCTTTGGAGTTTTCAGTTCCATGATATGGTCTGGTAAAATCTTGGTTCAGCATCCAGTCCAGAATGTTGGTTATGTCAGACTTGAGTGGGTAGCTTGTGTAGATAGACAGTCTCTTTTGTTACCTTCCTAAAATTCACATTTGTGCTCTTTAAAATGCAGAGCCTTTTGCATATCTCTATTAGAAAGGGTGACAGGTTCTTTCATTCCTCTTTACTTATGTCAACATTTTCTTCTATGTATACTCCAAGCAAAGAAACATTAACTCTGAAGTCAAGGGACCCAACTGGTATGTTGTACATTGAAATTGCAGGATGTAGATGATCTTTGATGAATAATCACAGATGAAGTAAAACCTAGTGTCATCAACAAATTTCTTATTCTTCTCAGGGTATTTTGAGCATCTTAGGTTATGACATCTGCCTCATCCAAAATCACAAGTTTAAAACTTTTCTTAAATATTGTCCTTGTGCTAAAGAAGTTCAAGAATTATCCCTGTACAATATCTATTCCTTGGTTATCTGAAGCATTCAATTCCAGGATAATAGAATTGAACTCTTTGTCTTTGTAAAGTTACTTACTATAAGCCAGGATGGCAGATGTCCTTCCTGTTCCTGATAGAGCCATAGAGGAGTAGATGTAGCAGCCCAAACTTCACTGATAAATTTTTCTTTTTGGAAGGCAGAGCAATTGGGATTAAGTGACTTGCCCAAGGTCACACAGCTAGTAAGTGTTATGTGTCTGAGGCTGGATTTGACCTCAGGTCCTCCTGACTCCAGGGCTGATGCTCTATGCACTGTGCCACCTAGCTGCCTCTAAATTTTTCAATAGTGATTATGATTGTCCAGTCCTTTCAGTCATGTTTGATTCTACATGACCCAATTTGGGATTTTCTTAGCTAAGATACTAGAGTGTTTGCCATTTTCTTTATGAAATATTAGATCCTTCAATAACTGTGGCTGATATTTCTCCACTCAGGACAAGTTCTTACTCTTGACTACAGGCTGTTGCTATTGCTGCCAATGACTGGGATCTTCATGGCTGGGCCTGTGGGAATGGACAACTCTTCAGGTGCAACAAATGAGTCAACATTCAGGTTCCCACCATGGCTTGCACACCCCCAAATAACTCATTGCCTTTTAACCCTCAAGCCTCAATCATTGTATTGAATAATTGTATTGAATCATTGTATCTGGGCTTGGTCCAGAATATCAGGAGAAAAGTAGCCTTCAGAAGTTTATTACATTTTCCAATAGAGGACTCTATGACAGTGAGATTCATTATCCATAACCAAATTAGAGTTCTTGGCTTTAAGTAGGCTATCAATAATAAATTTTGAGACTGTACATGAAACTCAATAGAGGCAGATGGTGGTGATGCAATTATAGAGTGCTAGGCCTGGAGTCAGGGAGATCTGAGTTAAAATTTGGTCTCAGATAATTACTAGTTGTGTGACCCTGAGAAAATTACTTCTGTTTGTATCAGTTTCTTCAACTCTTTTTTTTGGCTTTTTGGCAGGGAGAGGGCAGAGCAATTGAGGTTAAGTGACTTGCCCAAGGTCACATGGCTAGTAAGTGTGTGTCAAGTGTCTGAGGCTGGACTTGAACTCAGTTCCTCCTGACTCCAGGGCCAGTGTTCTATTCACTGGGCCACCTAGCTGCCCCAAGTTTCTTCAACTTTAAAAGAAGAACAAGAAGAGCACCTACCTAGCAGAGTTGTGAGGATGAAAGGAGATAATATTTGCATAAAAACCCCCCACAGTGTTTGCACATAGTAGGCATTATATAAATGCTTATTCCCTTCCCCTTCTGCAAACAGCAATTTTCTGACCTCTTTCACCAAACCCTAAGGGGAATACTGCCTGCTAAAGTGGTTTTGGTGATAGCCAACCATGTGCACTGCCCATAAGGGAAGACTAACACTGATACAAATGTACTATCCTGTCGTCTCACATGTCCAAAAATATGGTGATACCCATGGAAAGCAGGAAAGGAAATCTGTGACTTGAAAGAAGCAAGGCCACTAAATGTACATGAAAAGCAGCTAAAAGTCTGGGATTTTCAACCCAGAATATGCTATCAATGGATATAAGCTTTATGGTGCTTAGTTGTCCTTGGATGTCCTCACAGTGAAAGTAAATACTTGGGTGAAGGTCTATGACCAGTAATATAGGTCAAGAAACAAAGACATGGCCTCAGATACTTTACACCCACACCCACACCCACACACACAAAACTAGCCATGTAACCTTGGGCAAGTTACTTAACCCCAATTGCCCTCCAAAAGGCAAAAAAAAAAAAAAAACCAAGGATATGACACTCAGGGATTCAAGCTATACTGTTCAAAGAACACCCTTCAATTGAGAGAGTAGAAAAAAATTGGAACAAAAAGTGAAATACTGTACCCAATTATAACTGATGCGATCCAACATAGAAAGCAGTTGGTAGTGTCAAAGGCATGCTGCTTTCTCTATGTCCATTAAAGCACTACTTGGCGAATTTGGACACACAAATGAAGTGGCCTCTGAGATAAGTCTTGACCAAAGCTAAGAATTCTAAGAGAAAGTGAGGAGGGAATGCAATCCAGGCATATAAGACAGCCTGTGAAAAGGAATGGTGGGGGAGAGCTAGGTGGTGCAGTGGATAGAGCATCAACTCTGGAGTCAGGCAAACTAGAGTTTAAATCTGACCTCAGACTAACTAGCTGTGAGACTCAGGGTAAGTCACTTAACCCTAATGCCTTTAACAAAAAAAAAAAGAATGGAATTGGGAAATAGAAGATAAGATTCAGAAAACAGCAGGTAAGGTCAGTTTGGCTCAGATGTATAATGCATAGGGAGGTATAATATCAAATAAATTTAGAAAGGCTGAACTCCAGTGGACTAGAGCTAGACTATCCCAATCCGGTCACATTTCCTCCTTTTGTTTCCTCTCTCATAGAACAATATCTGGAGGAGAAAATAAAACCCTCAAAGTTTTGGTGGGATACTACAAATAAGGCTATGGGAGGGCCAACCTCTAGAGGTGGGCATCATTTATATTGGTGTGATTTGAGGAACAAATTTCTGCCCCTAAATAATTCTTTGGTCATTATAGGCCCTAAAAACTTACATTATAGATTTAATCCGGGGGGGGGGGGATCTTTAAGTGTCTTTTCTTAATATGCAAATACACTGGGAAGGGGTAAATTGTTTTGTTCTGTTTTTTTCTGCTAACTTAGTCTGGTCTTAGTAAGAAAGTAACCAGGAAGGAAGATTAAGAGGAGTTGAGAGAGAAGATATGAGGACATTCTCAAAGATAGCTTTCATTTTACCTCATTTAGACCTTAGACTTTCCCACTTTCCAACTCTATGTATGAGAAAAGAAATGAAATCATTAATATTGTTCCTAGAAAAGATACGTCAATTATTTGCCCATAACTTAAATTACCATTCCCTCTGACTTACCTATCCAAAACACTTCCCTGAACACTGCTCCCCTACATGTGGTCTTTCCTTTTAGATTATTTGTTCCTTGAGGTCAAAGACCTTCTTGCTTGCTTGTATCTGTATTTCCAGTACTAAGCACAGTGCCTGACATATAATTAGCACTTAATAAATGCTTTTTCTTTCATTTATTCATTCATTGATTCTTTCGCCAAAACTAGCTTCATCTCCTAAAAGATGGATTCTGCAGCTAGAGACTGCCTCCAAAATGAATTGGTTGACTGCCACTGTTGTGAGATAAACTATTGAGAGGAACCACTAATATTACAAACACATAAAAATAATCCTTCATCAAAAATTCATCTCTTTTTCACTTTTCCCTTTCTTCCAAAGAGAATCTGAGTATGCAGTAGATTGGGCAGGTGAAGTTCCTCACTTCTAGAAGCTATTAATGGCTGCCTTTGAGATGGAGGCACATGACAGAGACAAATATGCGTGCGCTCATTTATGTGACTGCAAAGGAGAGATACTAGACAAAACTGAATTTTTAACTCTATACTTGGGGGAGAAAATGGATTAAACCTCTCAGCCACATGGCTGATATATGGAAGTTCCTGATGATTGCTTCTGTAGGAGCTCCAAATTCAAGAGAGAGATTTTCAGTCAAAGAAGGGTACTATATGGATAATGTCATCCTGGAATCTAACTATCCTGTAATAAAATAGTGATTTCCTGGGCAGCCTTGTGGGCAACTCCAAATTGAAGAGTTTACAGAGTCAGACGTCTATCAAGAGAAGAAAAATTTTCCAAGCAGTGTGTCTCTTAGTAAGAGATCATGTATGTGGTCATCAGGAAGAGCAATAGCTTAAAATTAGGTCCACGATACAAGGGAGAAAAGGACCTGGACTTTGCTCAATACTGTTATTATGAGTTATTTTTATGGTGTGGGAATAATATGAAGAGAGGTGTTGTTAGTTCAGCAGTTCGAAGTATGTTTCCCTTCTGATGGGAATCTAAACAACAGGACAGTGTTGTAAATATGGAGTGCTTTAGGACACTGCATTAAATAGAACCCACTGAAGAAATGGGAGGATAGTTGGGCAGAGAATGTTTGTAGATTATTGAGTCCTTTATGTGTTTTCTGAACTGGCTGTGTGATCTTGTGAGGTTGTTGGTTTTGGTTTAGGTTTTTTTGTTTTGTTTTGTTTTCATTTTTTGGTTACATTTTCTATATCTGTAGCTATATTTGCTGCATTTTCTGTGGGGTGGGATAAAGGCTCTCCTGCACTCAATAAATACATATGTGTTTACTTGAAGATTTGCAAAGGAGCTAGGCACCTTGTTGTCAATATTTATGGAAATCAAGACACAAGATATTCTGAAATTTCCCATGGGGAACTCTTGCTGGGAGCATTATAAACCAAAGAAAGAATAATCTGAGACTACTGCTTAAACCAAACCTGGTCGATCTAAGACTATATCCAGGACTTGAGAGTTCTGGGCCATGGGTTATTATTTAGTTATCCTTTCAGAACCAGTATCCATTAGTTTCCCCCTCTGTTCCCAACCTTTACTTCTAACAAGCACTAGTTTTCCCTAAAAGACAACAAAGCTGTCCCTAGATCCAAATTGGTCCATGTTTCCTTTGATATACCTTCCTTGTTACCTATGGGCATAAAAAGTCCTACTCACATCAAATCTGAACTCTCCAAATTAGTAGATGTCTGAAGACCATAGAAGGCACTACACCCTACCCTGATGACCAGATAGAATGGAAATGAGTCTTTAGAAGCTATATGCTATTGTATCTTTGAGATATATCCTCGCTATGTTAGGAATAAATAGATCTCCTTATGTTATCTGTTCAATATTCCCACCAGTGCTTCATTTCATACCCAAATCCGAATAGGATGTCAGTGTCGGGTACAATTCTAAAACCCTTGATATATTTAAATATGACAAAATCAGAGCTCAGCTTCCCAGAGTAGAGATAATTCCATCACTAAAACATATTAGCCATTGGGGCGTCTAGGTAGCGCAGTGAGTAAAGCGCCAGCCTGGAGTCAGGAGGACCCAAGTTCTGGCCTCAGACACTTAACATCCACACAAAAAAACTAGCTGTGTAACCTTGGGCAAGTTACTTAACCCCAATTGCCCTCCAAAAGGCAAAAAAAAAAAGTAGCCATCCATTAAGAGTTTTTTTAATGAATATTCAATCAATGAATAACTTATTTTGAGTGTTGAGCTGCTTTGGCATTGACGTAATACCATTGGACCCAATTCCTGACCCCTATATCTGGAAGAGAAAGATGTGTCATAGCCTGAAAAAAAGTCAGAAAATACTGCAGCCAATGGGATTACGTTCTGTATCAGCAATGCAATATTCACAATGCCTACGAAAATTACAGATATGCTGATGAAGTTATTAGTCACAAAATATATCAGGCTTTCTATATGGGGGAATAAGCTGGAACATTTATTAAAATACCAAAAGACTGAGTCCCAAAACCAGAAAGTCAAAGCCATCAGAGTAGTTAAGAAATTGGCACAGGCAGATAAAGTAGAAAGCACCCACATTCTCAAGCCTTTAAAACAGAACAGGCTACCTCAAGCAAAGGTCCTCCTCTCCCCACTCACAGCAACCACCCAGCATCCAGGAAGCGCACTCCCAGTAGCTCCAGCCCCTGGCAGTCCTCAGCAGGAATCCTTAGCAGAAATTCTGGCTGGCTCAAAAATTGGTTCGCACCTCCACTGCCACTGCCTCTGCTGCTGCTGCCGCCATTGCCACCACTGCTAGCCACTGCAGGAACTCTAGCTTGGCTTCCGCTTCCTCTTGCTCCGCCCCTTCCTGCTACATCAGCAAGTCCAATGAGGCATGGAAGATCTTTAAATCCCATAACCCTTACATGTTCTGAAAGAATTATTCAATAAAAGCTGTATTTTCTTCCTCTCCTGTAACCATCAGAAGACAATGTTTACTCTAAGAAAAAATTAATCTTTTATTTATTTATTTTTAGTTTTCAACATTCATTTCTACAAGATTTTGATTTACAAGTTTTCTCCCTGTCTTTCCCTATCCCCAACCCAAAATAGCAGGCCTACAGAATATCCCTTCCCCCTAACTTTCTAGTATGGCAAGATGCTTTTCTATACCTCATTGCCTGTGTATCTTATCTCCCAGTTGCATGTAAAAAACAATTTTTTTTAACATTTGTTTTTAAAACTTTGATTTCCAGATTCTTTCCCTTCTTCCCTCCTCACTCACCCCCACTGGGAAGACAAGCAATTCAATATAGGTTGTACATGTGTAGTTATGCAAAACATTTCCATAGTAGTTATACTGTGAAAGACTAACTATATTTCCCTGCATCCTATCCTGCCCCCTACTTATTCTATTTTCTGCTTTGACCCTGTCCCTTTCAAAAGTATTTGCTTCTAACTACCCTCTCCTCCAATCTGCCCTCCCTTCTATCATCCTCCCTCTTATCTCTTTTCCCCCTACTTTCCTGTAGGGGAAGATACCCAAATGAGTGTATATTTACCCTATTCTATCTCTCCCTTTCTCCTCCCATTATATTCCTCTCTCACCTTTTAATTTTATTTTTTAGATATCATGCCTTCCTATTCAACTGATCCTGTGCCCTCTGTCTATGTATACATGTACACACATATAAGCACACTCACATATGTATTTATATACATATATGCCCTCCTATACATACATATATATGTATGTGTATATATATATATGTATATATATATACATATACACACACACATATATTCCCTTCAACTATCCTCATACTGAGAAAAGTCTCATGACTTACAATTATTGTTTTTCCATGTGGGAATGTAAATCGTTCAACTTTAATAAGTTCCTTATGATTTCTTTTTTCCTGCTTACCTTCTCATGCTTCTCTTGCTTTTTTTTTTTTTTGCCTTTTGGAGGGCAACTGGGGTTAAGTAACTTGCCCAAGGTTACACGGCTAGTTGTTTTTTTGTGTGTGGGTGTTAAGTGTCTGAGGCTGGAACCGAACTTGGGTCCTCCTGACTCTGGAGCTGGCGCTTTACTCACTGCGCCACCTAGCCACCCATTTCTCTTGCTTCTTGTATTTGAAAATCAAATTTTCTGTTCAGCTCTGGTTTTTTCATCAAGAATACTTGAAAGTCCTCTATTTCATTGAATTACCATATTTTCCCCTGAAGCATTATACTCAATTTTGGTGGGTAGGTGATTCTTGGTTTTAATCCTAGCTCCTTTGACCTCTGGAATTTTATATTCCAAGCCCTTCAATCCCTTAATATAGAAGCTGCTAGATCTTGTGTTATTCTGATTGTGTTTCCGCAATACTCAAATTGTTTCTTCCTGACAGCTTGTAATATTTTCTCCTTGACCTGGGAACTCTGGAATTTGGCTATGATATTCCTAGGAGTTTTCTTTTTGGGATCTTTTTCAAGAGATGATCAGTGAATTCTTTCAATTTCTATTTTGCCCTCTGGTTCTCGAATATCAGGGCAATTTTCCTTGAGAATTTCCTGAAGGATGATTTCTAGGCTCGTTTTTTGATCATGATGTTCATGTAGTCTAATAATTTTTAAATTATCTCTCCTGGATCTATTTTCCAGGTCAGTGGTTTTTCCAATGAGATATTTCACATTGCCTTCTATTTTTTCGTTTATTTGGATCTGTTTTATAGTATCTTGATTTCTAATAAGGTCATTAGCTTCCATTTGAATTGAATTAGCTTCCAATTGAATAATTTTGAAGGAATTATTCTTTTCAGTGAGTTTTTGAAACTCCTTTTCCATCTGGGTAATTTGGCTTTTTAAGGCATTCTTCTCCTCATTGGCTTTTTGGGCCTCTTTTGTCATTTGAGTTAGTCTTTTTTTTTTTTTTTTTGCTTTTTGGAGGGCAATTGGGGTTAAGTGTCTTTCCCAAAGTCACATGGCTAGTAAGTGTATCAAACATCTGAGGCTGGATTTGAATTCAGGTCCTCATGACTGCAAGGCCAGTGCTCTATTCACTGTGCCATCTAGTCTCCCCTAGTCTATTTTATAAGGTGTTATTTTCTTCAGTATTTTTTTTTTGGTCTCTTTTAGCAGGCTGTTGACTTGCTTTTCATGATTTTCTTGCATCATTCTCATTTCTCTTCCCAATTTTTCCTCCATTTCTCTTACTTGATTTTCAAAATCCTTCTTGAGCTTCTCCATGGCCTGCAACCAATTCATGTTTTTCTTGGAAGCTTTTGATGCAGGAGTTTTGACTTTGTTGTCTTTTTCTTGTTCTGTGTTTTTATATTTTCTGTTCCCAAAAGAGGATTCTGTGGTCTGATTGTGCTTCCTCTGCCTGCTCATCTTGACAGTCAATTACTTGACTTTTGAGCTCTTTGCCACAGTAGAACTCTGCTTCCAGTGTGGAGAGAGCTGTGTCCCAAATTGCTGGGGACTGTGCTCGGCTTCCAGCTTGGTGCAATAGAACCTTCCTGTCTACCTGCCAGGCTGCCTTCAGTGGGAGATTTGTTTCTTTCTTTCACTTTTTGGGTTCTGTAGCTCTAAAATTTGTTTAGAATAATATTTTACAGGTATTAGAGGTGGTTGGTGTGGGAGATGAAGCAAGTTCCTGCTTTTACTCCACTATCTTGGCTCTGCCCCTGCTGATATTCCAGAGAAATATATTGATAGTCTTACACTTAAGCTTTCACCCACAAATCATGTCAGGAATACTTGGGCACAGCACAGATGAATAACATTCTAAGATTATGTGAAATTCAGTTCTAAATGACCTAATTTTTTACTAGGTACAAACATAACTGTAGGTTCATAATTTGAACATTTCTCCCTGCTCCCCACCCCATCTCTATGGTACAGTATGCTTTCTACTTCTGTTGTGGTTCAATCATTTAAATAATTTCCTACCCTTCATGACCACATTTGGGGTTTTCTTGGCAAAGATACTAGAATGGTATTCTCCAGCTCATTTTACAGATAAGAAACTAAGGCAAACAGGATGAAGTGACTTGCCCAGGGTCACACATAACTAGTAAGTATCTGAGGTCAGATTTGAACTCAGGAAGATGAGTCTTTCTGACTCCATGTCCAGCCTCTTTCCACTGTGCCACTTATCTGATCCTTCCTTTACTCTAAGTGATTACATCTCGACCCTTTATATGGTATATTTTTAGGAAATCTAGATGTGACATTGCTCCTTTTATACTTCAGAAGATCTATGATTTCACACCTTAGTAAACAGTTCTATAAGTAATTGAGGTCCATGAAACATCATAAGTTGGTGGCCAGGTCTCTGGTGATAAGCCTTTCCAAATTTAAGTAGGTTGATTCTCAGACAACAGAAACAATGTCAATTTCCAGAAACTGCCAAAATTTGATCTCCACTAGTATGGTCTTAGAGAACACAGAGTCATCTCTACTTTTGAATGAGCCAATGGTGTAGCACCTTAGTGGATGAGATATGACATTCACTTCAAATATAAGAGGATGTGATATTCATGTGAGAATTATCCATCCATCTTCATATACATTTGGGTGTAAGGAGAGGGAGGTGTCACTATCCCTGGGGTAGAGAAGACCAGGTAGATAACATTGGAGTCATATTATTTTGTTTTGTTTTGTTTTTGGAGGGGGGAAAACAAGGCAGTTGGGGTTAAGTGACTTGCCCAAGGTCACATAACTAGTAAGTGTGTCAAGTATCTGAGTCTGGATTTCAACTCAGGTCCTCTTGACTCCAGGGCTGGTACTCTATTCACCATGCCACCTAGCTGTCCAGAGTCATATTGTTAAGGAATTTCCCTGTAAATTTCCATTTGATGATCTCTTGATCCAATAGCCTCACCCACTTTTTCTTTTTTTTTTTGCCTTCAAGTTTGTTTTGGCAGTTTGTATAACTGCTATTGGTTATGGTGAAACTGAAAAGCAACTGCCCAACACAGCCCTTTCTTCCTCTTCCTTTCACCCCTCCTTTTTATGATTATCCCTCAACCCAGGTGCCATTCTATTTGGAAGTTTTCCAAAAGCACTTTACAGACATGATCTGATAACTGGCATAATTTCCATCATGAAATTTTTTTTTGGGAAATTAGAGCCAGGCAACATGTAAGACAAGTTCCAAGGTGAGAAAATGGAAACCAAGTGTGGATAGGTATATATGTGGCTATGCATATAAACTGTGTATATCTAAGTGGGTGTGTAAAACTACAAAGTTTTCCATTTCAGAAAGATTTAGTCATTCTCCCTAAACTTTTTATAAACCAATTATTTTTGAGTGCTTTACTTCTTTCACTAAATAATTTTTTTAATATAATTTAATTTTTTACATTATTATATAGTTTATTTTAATATATTATAAGGTAGATTTATATGAGAAAATGACAGTTAACCAAACTCATTAGGAGTGTAGCAGCTCCAGTAAATGGTCAATAGCAATGGTCAGCCTTGCACAAAAGCTTGGGCTAAGAAAAACACCTCTCTAATTTAGTTCAGGGCCTACTGCTTGGAACTAAAAGAAGATATCTGCATGGAGAAGAATCCAGAACAGGGGTAAAAGAAAAAAAAAGAATAATAACAAGTGGAGTGGGAAGTGGGGAAGAATTCTTCTTGATCAGAAAAACTCTCAATTGGTAACGCAGGATGAGGACAAGAATTTTGGAAAGAATATAGAATGAATGATCCATATAGGGTTTTGCCCACCAGTATAAAGGGCTCTGGATTTGAGTCAGGAGGTTTGAAAATTTAATTCTGCTTTTATTATACCTCATTACATGACTTTGGGCAAGTCACATCTCTGGGTCTCAATTTTATCACCTATAATGAGAGAATCTGACTAAATAATCTGAGAATATTTCCATATATACAGTAGAATGTAAAAGAGTTATATATGAGAGCAATTCTCAATGTCATGGCATATTTTTTTAAAAGTACATAATAAATTCCACAATTACTTTCAGAATTGTGCTGCTTATTTGTGTTTCGTTCTCAACCTACTTCTGTTTTCTTTGGTGCATTAAAAAAAATGTTTCAATGTCCCTCTTTCCTTTTATTTATTTATTTTTGGGGGTAAGTTTAAAAATTTATTTTAAACTTGAATACTATAATGACAATCACCCTAGCATACCTAGGATGGCCTGCTAGCACAGGTTCTTTGATTTGCTTTTAAAGGGAAGACTGCTCAAAAAGGGGTTAACAATCCTACTTTGATTATAGAAAAAGAAGTTATTATAGAAAATACAAGCAGAGAAATTAGCACAAAGACCAAAGAGATAGAGCACCAGCTGTCTGAACCTAGCAATAGTGCTATACACTTTACATACATCACTGGATTGAGGGAGCACAGACCTCTAAGCAGCTGGGGGGCTCTGAACATATGGCTACTTAGAGTCTCGACCAGGAAATCAAAAGACCCTTCTGATGAGCCAATCCCCAAAGCAAAATGTCAACTGCCCAGAATATATAACAAAGACTTGGACCCTGATTGGCTCAGAGCCAGAAAGCACAAAACCTACTTGACTCAGGACAGCTGTCAATTATCAGGGTTCAAAGGAGATTAATCCTTGAGATGTTATAATTTAGCCTGAGCCTGAGAAACTGAACTCCAAAAAGAAAACAACAAAAATCCCACCCTGCTTGCACTTACAAATACACAATAAGAAAAGGGGGGAAAAACAAACATTGCCATGTACTTTGCAAAACATGAGAGAATTTCCATTTCAAGATAACCTATATAATAAATACTACCTATTGTTTTCAAAGCTGTCCAACTTTTCTCTTCTTCCTTGTAGGTTTTCTTTTGTTCACTGATGTGCACTTTTAACTTTTTTTCTCATCTCTGTCCAAAGAAAGCTATAATTAAGCATGGATATGTGTATGTACATAGATACCTATAAACATATATATAAACTCATATTATATATATATATATACATATATATATGACCATGCTATTATTATTTCTACTTATCTTTTTTTTACAACAGTATTGCTAATCCTCCCTTTCCAACCTCTCCTACCAATTAAAAGACCAAGAAAAAGAAAACAAAATCCCTTGTGTCAAACAAGCACAGATTAGAAAAAATAATCCACATGGTAGCCATGTTAGAAAATGTAATATACATTTTCTTTCTCCACCTTAAATTCATTACTTCTATGCCAAAAGATAACACATTTCACCATAGGTCCTTGTGATTAGTCTGCTTTGATCAGAGTTGTTAAATTTGTCAAAGTTGTTTTTATTTGCAATGATGTTGTCTTTGCATAAATTCTTCTCCTGGTTCTACACACTTAATTACAGTTCATTTGACCCAGGATTCTCTGAAATCATCTATTCTGTAATTTCTTATGGTATAACTAAGTTATTTTGTATCTCTAAGAATTTGCACTTCTAAGACTTGCGCTGCCCCTTGAAGAGCTAGTAATGGATAATACAACCAGACTCAATCACCCAGCCTCACCTTTTCCCTGGATAACTCACATACATGTTTAGATCCAAAGTCAGCCATAGCGTGTCCTACCAACAGTCATATCAGAACCATCAAGCTATTGTGAATGACACATTCTTAGTCCATTAGAATCAAGTGTAACACAGATTCACATTGCTGTTCCAGGAATTTATCTGGTTTGGAATTCAAATCTATTCATAATATTCTAAGTTTCTACTGACTGCATTTTCATTTTTAGATCAGCCATATTTATCACATGACTTTGTATGGTCATGAGAGTAAGAGCAATACTTAAAATAGAATGGATTATGATATTAAGAACACATCAAAGGACAAATAAGCATAAAAGACCTCAATCATAATCACTATCCTAAAGTATTTTCTCTTGTACTTAAGACTCCCAGACCTCATTTAATGATAAGTCTATAAGTCCTAGATCTGTATTAGAGTCACTCTTAATCAACAGGGCTAGGTGCAATAGGACTTGTCACAGATAACTACTAAAGGTACTGCATTTTGATATCTAGGTCTTGTGCCATTGACCACTGAACATTCCAGTAGGTTCCCACCCTTCCCCTGACTCCTTTTACCCTTGCCCTTGGCAGTGTCTCAGAAGAAGGGTATGGTCTTAAGTGCTATGGGGCCACATCAAGTCCTCAGACCTAACACTGGTAGAAATGAGAAAAGTCCCATTTATCTGCCATGGTGCTCTCACATCAGCCCTCATCCATCATCAATAGAAGCTGGAAAATATCAGTAACACCCCAGCAGGATGGGACATAGTTCATATTCCTTTTTTTTCTCCACTTTTGTCTTCTTCTAGCTTTGTGTTTTAACTTTGATGCTACTCACTCTTTAACCTCTCATGAGTTTACATCAGCACAGGAGGTCAATCCTATGGCATGTAGGCACTGAAGCTGGGCCATCAATGGTAGCTGCTCCAAAATGTAGTTTGGAGAAACTTGGGAGTACGTTTATTGAAGCATGACTCTAATATATCAAAAGTTAAAACAGAGAGAGATCTTGAAGACCATCTAGCTCAAAGCACTCATTTTATAGATAAGGTAACTGAGATCTAGAGATATTGAGTCTTGCTTAAGGATCATACAGTTAATGACCATAGGTCATATTAATTCCTACCATCCATACTAGTTTTCTGAATTCCCTGGGATAATTTCTCAATTCCAGTCCTAGTAAACCCTTACTCAGTTTCCCTGTGGCTCTACTCCTGAATCTTAGAGATGGCATCCAGACTCCTTACCATCATGATGTTCTTGCTTTCCTCAACTTGCTTTCTCCTCCCCATTTCTTGCTCTTTTGATTCCCTTTTCCTTCCTCCCTCCTTTCTATGCTTATTTTGGCATTTGCTTCCCCCTTCTCGGCAGGCACCAGAAAAGACATCCTTCCTCTCCTCCTCTTAGGTTGAGGGAAATGTAATTGGGCAAACTGCCCCCTGGGGGAGCTCCCAAGCTAGCAGCCTCTGCCTGGGTCCCAGCAGGATGAAGCCTTGTCACAACTTCTTAAAGATGCAAATTGAGAAGCAGCCTTTATAACCAGAGAGTGCTGCTAATTTTCTGACAAGTATGCAGATTCTAGCCCTGCCTTGCCTGGGTTTATTTGTTTTATTTAGCAATAAATTTAATACAAGCTCCCTGAAGCAAAAAGGCAGGTGAACTATAAACACTGAATTTTGAGAAGCATTAGTTACTAGGTTAGTATGATTTTTGATACCTGCTTAAATTAAATCTCTGAAATTTGACATGGATTTAGATATGAGGTTTGCTGACTACTGGATGCTCCAGAGTATCTGCTAGAGATCTTACAAGGGTTTGTTTGATTACTGGGACTTTAATTTCTCACAGAGAGTAAGGGGAAAGACTTCTGACTTGGGTGTGGCATAGATAAACAAGAGAACAAATTGAATTTATATATTTGCTCTAGTGTTAATGGGATCTTCACTTACACCCCAATCCTCAGATCCCTGACACATATAGTGCATTTGATTGACTGAAAACTGATTCAGATGAAATTGGTCTCAAGAGGTGAAAGCAGTACAGGATAGTGGATCCCAAACTGTAATAGAAGAGGTCCCTGGAATACTGCAAAAGGAAGGAAAATTCATATATGTACCAATTTTTTAGTTTTATTTTGAGCTTTTTTTTTTAGCTTTATTTAGGTACAACAATGTATAGAATAAAACTCATTTTGATTAATTAATAAAAATACTTTCTGTACACTGAATGTGTTAATTTTTCAAATGCTTACAGGTATTCTGAAATATAAGTCCTTTTAAAAGTATTACTGTAATATTATCATCATAGTTTTTGGGCATCTTAAATTTTCTTAAACAATGGATATTAACAGTACAACTACTGGAAGGAAGGAGTCTTCAAGATTTGAAAAAACGGTATCCTCAGACTCAAAAAGGTTGGGTGCCACAGTCGAAAAGGCGATGAACTTGGGAGTTGTAAGATCTATGTTCTAATTCCAACTTTGTGAATGGCTCATTATTTGACCTTGGACAAGTCACTTAGCCCTTTAAACCTCAGCTTCCTCTCTGTAAAATAGGAATATACACTAGGTGATCTTGAAGTTCACTCTAAAAGTTTGTGTTCTATCTTATGGTCTATTGGGGGGAAAGAACAAAAATGTTGCAAAGAAATAACAAAAAAGTACTTGTAAGTATAAATTAATACACTATATATTAGCAGATATTAGGAGACAGGGTAGTGAATTAATATTAAATTCAAAGTCCATTAGTAAAAGTTTACAGAGGGTCCCTTTCATCGTTATCTCCAAAACTCCTTTGTAATACTGCCTAAGAAATAAAGAGTTTGATCAGCAGAGCAAATGAGGCACATAACATACAGAAGTAAATGATCACAGTAGCCTAGTGTTTGAAAAACCCAAAGAACTCAGTGACTGGGGCAAGAATTCATTATTCTACAAAAACCATTGGGAAAACAGGAAAGTAGGCTGGCAGAAACCAGGTTTAAATTATTATCTCACATTGTTTGCCATGATAAGCTCCTTATGGGTACATAACAGACATAAAGGGTGATAACATAAACAAATTAGAGGAAAAATAAGAAAGTATCATTCAGATATACAGATAGAGGAAGAGTTTATGACCAAACAAGAAAGAGGATCATAGAAGGTAAAATAGACAATTCTGATTAAAATTTAAAAATTAAAATAAAAATTTAATAACAAAGCCAATGCAGCTAAAATGAGAGGAAAAACAGATAAGTGGAGAAAACCATCAGATATCTCTGGTAAAGATCTTATTTCTAAGTTATATAAAGAAATGAGTCAAATTTATAAGAGTGAGAGTCATTCTCCAATCAATGGTTGAAGGACACAAACAGGCAATTTTCAGAGGAAGAAATCTAAGCTATTGATAACCATATGAAAAATCCTCTAAATCATTAATAATTAGAAAAATTGAAATTAAAACAACTCTGAAGTTGCAGCTCATACCCAGCAGAATAGCAAAATTGACCAAAAAATGAAAATGATAAATGCTGGAGGCATTGTGAGTAAATATGCTCTTTAATGCACTTAGTGGAACCATGAGTTGGTGAGTTGTAAGCTGATTCTTTTTCATTCATTCATTATTTATTTACTTTTAGTTTTCAACATTCACTTTTATATTCACTTTTGAATTCCCTACCCCCTCCCCAATACAGTATGCAATCTGATATAGGCTATATATGTACAATCATATTAAATATGTTTCCACATTAGTCATGTTGTGAAAGAATCAAAACAAAGAGGAAAAACCATGAGAGAGAAAAAACAAACAAGAAAAAAGAAAATAGTGTGCTTTATTCTGCATTCAAACTCCATAGTTCTTTCTCTGGATGTAGATAGCATTTTCCATCATGAGTCTTTTGAAGTTGTCTTAGATCTTTGTATTTTTGAGAAGAGCTTAGTCTATCAAAGTTGGTAATTATACAACATTGCTGTTACTATGTACAATGTTCTCCTGGTTCTGCTCATTTCACTCAGCATCAGTTCATGTAAGTCTTTCCAGGTTTTTCTGAAATCTACCTGCTCACCATTTCTTATAGCACTGTAGTATTCCTTTACATTCATATACCACAACTTGTTCAATCATTCCCCAATTGATAGGCATACCTTCATTTTCCAATTCTTTGTCACCACAAAAAAGAACTACAATAAATATTTTTGTATATGTGGATGTGAATTGATTATTGAAAGCAATTTTAAACTATGCCCAAATAGTTATTAAACTGCACATATCCTGTGACAAAATGATGCTGCTTCTTGATCTGTAAGAGATAAAAGAAGGAGGGAAAGGACCCATATGTACAAAAATATTTATAGCAGGAGTGGCTAGGTGTCTCAGTGAATAGAGCACCGGTCCCGGAATCAAGAGGACCTGAGTTCAAATCCAGCCTCAGACACTTAACGCTTACTAGCTGTGTGATCTTGGGCAAGTCACTTAACCCCAATTGCCCCTCCAAAAAGCAAAAAATTAAAAAAATATATATTTATAGCAGCTTTTTGTGATAGCAAAGAAGTGGAAACTGGTGAGTGTCAATCACTTCGGGAATGGCTAAACAAGTTATGATGTAGGAATATGAGGGCATACTACTGGGCTTTAAGAAATGATGAAGGGAGGGTGATTAGGTAGCACAGTGAATAGAGCACCAGGCCTGGAGTCAGGAAGACTTGAGTTCAAATCCAGCCTCAGACACTTAACACAAAGACTAGCCATGTGACCTTGGGCAAGTCACTTAACCCCAATTGCCCTACACCCTCCAAAAAGAAAAAAAAATTATGAAGGGCGTGGTTTCAGAGAATGAGAAGACTTGTATCAACTGACACAGAGTTAAGTAAGAATAACCAGGAGAACAATTTATACAATTATAACAATATTGTAATGACAAACAACTTTGAAAACCTTAGGAACTCTGATCAACCACAATTCCAAAGGACTCATGATAAAACATCATACCCACCTCCAGAGAATTAATTGATTTAAAGTGAGGACTGAGGCACATATTTTTAGACATGGACAATGTGGGAATTTATTTTGCTTGACTATACATCTTTGTAACAGAGGTTTTGGGGTTTTTTTTTGTTTTATTTTCTCAGTGGTGGGTAGAGGATGCACAGTGGTAGGGCAGTGGAAAGAAGAAAAGGTAGATCTTGGTGAAAATAAAAAATTTAATTTAATTTAAAGAAAAACAAGCAAACAAACAAACAAAAAGATGCCGGGGGTCACCCTTCTAGACTCCTATGAATTACATAAAATTGTTCAGCTTTCTACTGTCCTAGCAAGGCTGTTACTGTGGTCTCAAAGGATTCTCCTATTAGAGTATCTGTAAGGGTTATGGGATTTAAAGATCTCCCATGCCCCATGGACGTGCTGACATAGCAGAGCAAGAAAAAAAAAAAAAGCCGAGCTAACGGTCCTGGCGTTGGCAGTTGGTGGGGGTTGCCTTTTTTTTTTTTTTTTGAGTTAGGACTCCGGCTGAGCACTGCCAGGGGCCGGAGCTGCTGGGAGCGCACTTCCAGGACACTGGGTGGTTGCTGTGAGTGGGGAGAGGAGGACCTTTGCCTGAGGTAGCCTGTTCTGTTTTAAAGGCTTGAAAATGTGGGTGCTTTCTACTTTATCTACCTGTGCCAATGTCATAACTACTCTGATGGCTTTCACTTTCTGGTTTTGGGACTCAGTCTTTTGGTATCTTAATAAATTTTCTAGTTTATTTCCCCAAATGGTAAACCTGACGTATTTTGTGATGGATAATTATATCAGCATATTTGTAATCTCTATAGGCATTGTGAATATGGCATTGCTGATACAGTATCCTTTGTAACTTTCACATATCTTTGTCTCAAGAGCTCCTTTCCTTTACACACATAATTCCTTACTATCTATCAAGCATTATATGACTGAGGAAATTTCAAAAGGAATAAGATGGTATTAAGGAATTCTCTTCACACTAGAAGAACAACACCAAGTGTACCTAGGGGTAGTCAACTGAGAAAATGGGGGCAAAAGGACCCTGTTTTAATCCTTTAGGTCCACCAGGCAGGTCTAATTACAGGGAACCCAGTTACTGTCAACCAGTCACTCTCATGGTTTCTACTCTTTTCTGGAAAACAGAAGCCTTCTCAGGATGGGCATATGATGCATATAATGCTTTCCTCCTTCCTTGTGTCTGTTCACTCATTTCACTGACTTCAAAGATTAGCTAAAATCTCACCTTCTGCAAGAAGCCTTTTCCAGTTCTCTGAAATCCTCATGCCTTCCCTCTGAAATGATATCCAAATCTATCATCTATCTATCTATCTATCTATCTATCTATCTATCTATCTATCTATCTATCTATCTATCTATCT
>NW_027187419.1:37665622-37675807 GCF_028583685.1 Petaurus breviceps papuanus | reverse complement strand
TCTATCTATCTATCTATCTATCTATCTATCTATCTATCTATCTATCTGTCTGTCTGTCTGTCTGTCTGTCTGTCTGTCTGTCTGTCTGTCTGTCCGTCTGTCCGTCCGTCCGTCCGTCCATCTATCAATCTATCTATCTATCTATCTATCTATCTATCTATCTATCTATCTATCTATCTATCTATAACTTGCATGTTGATCTTAGTTTGCATGTTGTCTCTGATGTCCTTGAGGGCAGAGACTGTTTTTTTGCCATTCTTTGTATCACTAGTACTTAGCATAGTACCTGGAACATAGTAAGTACTTGATAAATTCTTATTGATGACTAAAATGGGAACACAAGATAGCTACACAAGACTAAGAATCCTAAAATGGACTACAAAATTCTTTAGGAACAGCTGTGGACAACTATTAGGAGAAATTTTGCCTTCAACTCTCATTCTAAGTCTTTGGAATCAGAAGGGAGATCTGTAAAAAGAAAGTTTAAGGGACAGAAAAGAGATATATTCCGTGTAACCCTGGGCAAGTCACTTAACCCCAATTGCCCTCCAAAAAGCAAAAACAAACAAAAAAAGAAAAGATATATTAGAGGGGAGAAGAAAAACACAGCTAGAGATCTGAAGGAAATAATAAAAGGATAGGCCAGAAGGGAAAATGTCCTGAAAGGAGAAGATGATCTCTAAGGTCCCTACCAGTTCTAAATTCTATGATGAGAAACTAGCATTTGTTCTATAAATAATGAAGAGAGTAACTGGGAGATAGGCTGAGGGTGTCAGGACAGTGGGAAGAGAAGTAGGAAGTAGATGGTCAGAAATAAGTCAGAGGTAGAAGACATAGAATGGTAATAGATTATTTGGAGAAAAAATAGGAAATTTTGGCAACAGTCGATGGAAGGAAAGGGAGTCTATGGGGTTGTGGGTGTGTCTGTGCATATAGTTTTTTTTTGGAAAATAACTGGTTGAAGTCAATCCAAAATAGGGGGGCACCGGAAAACACTGGAATTAGCTCCAAAACAAAAACAAAATCCCAAATTTGGGACAGGGAGGAAGGGAGGTTTTGATTGAATTTAACAATGTTTTTTCAAACTAATTTAAATGTATGGATACATTATGAGAAAAAGGAAATCCTAGAGCCCACAATAGGGATAAAGGAAATTAAAGAAGAGGAAAAGGGAATTGGGATAGGGACCAGGGAATAGGTCAGAAGCTTAGATATCTTGACAGAAATATCTGGAGAGAATACTGATAGTGTAAGAACAAGAAAAGAGTAAAGAAAGGGTGTCTCAAACATGGACCCCAAAAAACTTGAGAATAAAAGCTAGTAGTCAAGTAACTAAAAGAAGTGTAAGGAACACAGATGGATTCTCAACAGGTGGTCATCAGGAACTGGAGGTAAGAGAAGCCACCAAATATGACTGAATATGTCTTAGGGAGAGTGGAAAAGATGAGAGAGGATGGAAATCCTGGAAAGCAGCAAGGCAACATTCTGTATCAGAGTCATCATGATTCAAAGGATATGAAAGAGAACTTTGTGGGAAAAGTTATAGCTATTTAGGAAATTCCATAAAACCATAATCCATAAGATCAGGATTTAATTCCTACCTCTCACCACTATGGATTTCCAGCTGTAAAATGGAATGTAAGAATGTATATTAAGAAAATCAGTGTGTTTCAGGGGATACAGGGATCTATAGAACACATTTTTCTGTTACAACCTTCAGAACAGAAGCAAATGGATGCTGGGCAAGGATAGAAGAAGGGTCTCCCAAAACCTACCTTCCCCTACCACTGTGCTCCTTTACAACTCCTGGAGATTAGAAGGGTTGTTGCCCTTTCCCTGCATGAAAGCATCTAATTGGAGCCAGTCAAGGCATCAACAGTCCTTGGGACCTACATGATGCCTTTCATGGGAGATGCCTAGGGGGAGCACTGATGTGTGTACATACTGGACAAGCTCGGCCCATAGGAAGCTACCCTCTCTACGATTTATACTTGGTGCCAAATGTCTACTTATTACTGTGCTATTCATGGTTAATCCAATTCTCCCAGAGCATCCCTCTACAAATATCTAAGTATGTAAAGTCCCTTGGAATTGAAAGTCAAAGCTCATGCTTAGAAGGAAAATCTCCACTGACAAGAAAGTGCCCCTAGTTCTCACTCAGAAGCAAACGTTCCCTCACTTTAAATGTCTTGGTCTAGGGTTTAGCAATCCATAGGAAAAAAGTTATTTCTTCTTAATCCAATTCTTTACTGAAACTGATATTGGGGGGGGGGGGAGGGTGGAGCTTCTCTGAATCTAATGGCTAAGGTGTTATATGCCAGCAAAGAATAAAGTCAATCAATCAATCAATGATAGATAAATCCCACATTAATTTTGAGCTCTGTTATGAACACAAGGCAAAAAATCAATGCTTTGCCAAATGAAAAAGGGCAAAGTCAGAAAAGGAGTTTTTTTCCCCCCAAAACTTTTACAAGGGTATGGTAAACAATGGAGAATAAAAATGAAATTAAAACCATATAAAAAAAACACCCAGCAGTGTCCTGTTAAATAATTGGATGAGATTCATCAGGGTAGCAACTGGCTCTGAGCGTTTTTTAATTTTCTCCCTGCTGGATGTTATCCTCTCACAGTATCAACAAATAGATTAACTACTTGTCAGAGATGAAGCCTTAGCAGAGCAAAATTGAATTCTCCAATATTTATCTTCATTCCTCCCTCAAAGAAAACCCTGATGGATTATTTTTTTAATTGTTTTAACGAATTGTCATCCACAAATTATTAATTCCCCCCATCAGGGGCACTCGGTGTTGGAGGTACAATGGTTTAGTCCTGCTGCCACTTGGCCCAAGTTTAATGAGGAGCTCTAATTGCTTTTTTTCCTATGGCAAAGTCAACTTTAAAGGAACTTCAAGGTCACCCACTACTGCTCAGGGACCTTCTTGTACTTTGATTGTCTCATTGCATGACCTAGGCTAAGCTCTTAGGTGCTGCCTTATACAGCTCCTTTCAACATGCGATATGTCCCACTAGCTAATAGCCTTCTGACTCTGACAAGTCAAAGAAGAGCATGCTTTGGCAGGATGTTAATAGTAATAGTATCTGTTGCTGCTATGGCTGCTAAATGTGATCATAGGAACTGTGATGACCTAGGGGCTATCTGCCTTAGTCTCTTATCTCCAATGGTAAGCTTCATCAGTAATTACAACAAAAACCTTTATTAAACATCTCCCTATCTGTGGCACTGTATAAAACATTTTAAAAGTTCCTTCCCCCTTGAGTCTCTAAGTTTAAGACTCAACATTGATGCAGACCAAAAAGCTATTGAATGAAAATATGGTTTAGGAGTCGAGTCCTGGATTCTAATGCTGACACTGACATTGAATATATTTGTGTTATCTTGAACAATTTACTTAGCTCATCTCTTTCAATTTTCTAATCTGAAAATGATACAAAAATGTCTGTCTTTATAGGGATGATCACATCCAGAAGCTGCTGCCTCTGTCTTTATAGGGATGATCACATCCAGAAGCTGCTGCCAAGCACACCTTCTTTAGGGATAAGGGAAGAAATACAGTTGCTGGGGACCAGCTATGGAGTCTTAGGTATGTCTTTGTCATGTGTAATCATTGCTCAGATACCCTTATGATGTATTCTGGATCCAAGCTCTGGAATAGCAGAGAATCCATTTGTAAACCTACAGGGACACCTAATCAACCCAAGCATACTATATGAACTTCTGACTGAGTCTTTCAGAGGGTCACTGGGCAGAGCCACACAGAAAAATCATGAAGGGAAGCATTAAAGAAGCATCAGGCCACCATAGCCAAACTACTATGCTGTTTCCTGAAGCCTTATTTGCTCATATACTCTCATCTCACACACATTGTAGGGTTAATATCACCAAAGATGAGTTGGTTTAGTTTATGTACCCCCAACACTTTTTTTATAGCACTTAACCCATCTAAATACACTTTCTTTTTTAACCTAGAAGCAGAGCTACTAGAATTAATATCTGGTATGTGACCCTGGTTGTGTTCCTCTACAACATCACCTGTTGCTAAAATAATGTTGTGAGGATAACATGAGTCAGTGTACACAAAAGTATTATTAAAAATGTAAAAATGCTTCTTTTTGTGATAGCAAAAAACTGAAAACAAAGTAGGTACACATTGATTAGGGAATAACTAAACAAACTATAGCACATGAATGGAATGTAATAGTACTGTGCCCTAAGAAATGATGGATATGAAGAATTCAGAGAAGCACAGAGAGACTTATCTGAACTGATTCAGATTGAAGTAAGCAGAATCATGAAAAAGATATAAACAATGCCTATCGCAATATAAATGGAAAGACCAATAAAACAAAACTGAACGCTTTTATAATAATGATGGCCAAGTTCGTTCCTAGAGAAGAGTTAAGAAAATTCACCATCCTTTTTTCATTGTGAAAGTAGGGGACTATATCACATCTGTTCATCAGGCACGATTGACATGTTGGTTGGTTTTTCTTTTTTTGGGGGGGGAAGGTAGGGCAGTTGGGGTTAAGTGACTTGCCCAAGGTCACACAACTAGTTTGTGTGTGTGTGTGTGTGTGTGTGTGTGTGTGTGTGTGTGTTAAGTGTTTAAAGCCATATTTGAACTCAGGTCCTCCTGACTCTGAGCCAGTGCTCTACTCACTGCGCCACCTAGCTGCCCCTGGTTGGTTTTTCTTCTTTATTTTCTAGTCTTTGTCATCAGGATGATTTACTGGGTGTTGTTGTGAGTCCTTCATTTTTCAAAGAAGACCAATGGGATCACCAGGTGATGTTGACTTGCACATGAATTGAGGCAATTGTACAAAGTTGTCAGATTCACTCTCTCTTCCAGAGGCATTGAAGGCCAGAGGCAAGACAATGGCAATGGTCCAGAATGCAGTAGATGGCCTTGGAGGCTTAGAAGTCAGATCAAACTCTAAACACTTCACAGTGCCTGCTTCAGTCATCTTTATGGTCATTGGAACAAACTGTTCCCATTTCACTGAGGTAAGTCCACACATGCTTGGTGTAGACACCCCCCTAATTCACCACAGGTTTGAGGCCTCTTGGTTCCTTCAACCTAGTTCATCCCATCTGCCAAGACATTTTTTGCCAGAGTGTGGCCTTTGTGCATGCTACAACTTCTTGGAGCCACCAGTGAGATATGGATGAGAGGCAGACACCAAAGGTGAATGAGAAGGCTTGAAAAGGGCTCGGGCAATCTAGAACTATGCCCAAAGGACTATAAATAAGTGCATACCCTTTTACCCAGCAATACCACTTCCAGGGTTATATCCCAAAGAGATCAGAGAAGTGGGAGGAGGACTCGTATGTACAAAAATATTTATAGCGGCTCTTTTTGTGGTGGCAAAGAATTGGAAATCAAGGGGATGCCCATCAACTGGGGAATGGCTGAACAAGTTGTGGTATATGAATGTAATGGAATGCTATTGTACTATAAGAAATGAGGAGCAGACGGACTTCACAGTAACCTGGAGAGACTTAATATAAACTTATGCTGAGCAAGAAGAGCAGAACCAGGAGAAATCTCTATACAATCACAGACAACGTATGCGTGATGACCAATGTCAATAGACTGGGTCCCTCTCAGCAATGTAAGGTTACAAGGCAACTCCAAAAGACTCAAAAAAAAAAAAAAAAGACTCATGACTGAAAGAGATACCTACATCCAGAGAAAGAGACGCAGAGTCTGAATACAGAGTGAAAAAACAACTTGCTCTCTTTCTTTTTCTTGTTTTGTTGTTTCCTCTTTCCCACTGATCATTCCATCAGTTATAATCCTTCTGTACAACCTGACTAATGATTAATGTGAAGATATTTATAGATCCTATATTTGAGTGCATGCCGCCATGATTGGGGGGGGAGGGAAGAGAAGGAGGGGAAGAAAAAAATGAAACTCAAGGGACTGTGGAACTGAATGTTGTAAAATAAAAGTAAATAAATAAACAAAAAAAAAAAGGGCTCAGGAACTTCTCACACCAGAGATGCTAGTCCTCCTTAAACACCCTATACACCCCAGTCTTAATGGTTAGGGAAAGGAAATGTATCAATAAAACAACACAAAAATAGAGGAAGAAAAATATATACAGAAAAAAAAGAAAAAGAAAAAATGTATATAGAAGGAATAGTATTAACACAGTAATAGTGTAAGCACATCTATAGGCTAAGGAATAAGGATTGAAGAATTCAATGACTCTACTAAACTACTTTGTTTAGATATTGTATTAATTAGAAGAGTTGTCACTGTTCACGATTGGTCCAGAAGGCTTCAAAGAAAAGGTAGGATATCAGGGAGTGGATAGTATGCTAACTTCATTTTGTATAAAGCACCTAATAAAGAGACATCTATGTGTTAGCAGTGTCACCAGCTAGCACCACAATATCCATAAGTGGAACCATCATTTACAGCAAATGGAGAAGGCTCTGGGTAAGTTCACTTATCTTGGAAGTATACCCTCCAGGGATATACACATAGATAATGAAGTTGACACACAAATTGCCAGAGTTAGCTCAGTGTTTGGAGGCTCCAAAGGAAAGTGTGGGAGAGAAGTATTAGTCTGACTACCAAACTGAAGGTCTGCAGAGTTGTTATGCTGCTCATTGTTGTATGCCTGTGAACCCTGGACAGTCTGCCAGCACCATGCCAGGAAACTGAATCACTTCCATTTAAATTGTCTTAAGAAGATCCTGAAGATCACCTGGCAAGATAAAGGATGGACACTGTGGTCCTCTCTCAAGCTGAACTGTCAAGCACTCACACTCTACTACAAAGCCACAACTCCAATGGGCTGGCCATGTTGTCTGAATGTCAAACATACCTTTGCGTAAAAGACTATTTGACAGAGAATTCACACAGTGCAAACACTCACGTGGAGGTCAGAAGCAATACAAGACCACTTTCAAGGTCTCTGCAGAACTTTGGAATAGATTAAGAGACATGGGAGAAACTAGCAAAGGACAACCCAGCATGGTGTGCTCACATCAAAGAAAGTGCTGTGCTCTATGAGTAAAGCAGAATTGCAGTAGCTCAAAAGAAACAAGAGATGTGCAAATTTAGAGACATGTCCACTCCAAATGGATTAATTGTGCCCAACCTGTGGTAGAGTACTCTAAGCTTGTATTGGTCGGATCAGCCACAGTTGGACATACTGTACCTTGACTCCAACATAGTGATGCATTTTGGTCCTCTTCAGAAAAGGACAAGAACCATGGCTCTTTGATGATGATGATGAGAGTTCTTCTCTTCCTATGAAAAACTCATCTTTATCGACCTTTTGATTCATACTCCCAGACTTCGGATCCAAGAATATCTTATGAGTTAAACTGGAAATAAGACACAAAAGATGTCATTTAAAATGTATCATAGGAAAATAACAGCCAGCCTGCTTTGCCTTGTCCTGAGCCCAGTTTTCCTACCAGTAGTACTATATTGCTAATGTCTTTGAACTCACCTAAGTGACAATGAACTACTCATTTTACCAGGTTACTTCAGCCTCATTTGACATAGTAGGGACTCTGATTTTTGGGGAAGGAGCAGAGGCAAAAGAGGGTATTGGAGGCAATCTGACATTTTGTGAATGTCAGATTGGAAAATGGCATATAAATTCAGATAAATTGCTTTGTGCTCACACTCAGGCATGATTTGTTCTTACTGTCATTGGAAGTATCCACTTAAAGTAGAAAGGATATGCCGCTCAGATATACACACTGAGTGTTTAAGGCTTCGAAGTCATCTTAACAATAGAGAACTAAACATCTGCCTGTGGATAGTGCCCAGACTGTTTCCTCCTGTGTTCATTTTCTCTTTGTTACTAAACACCACTAATCTTCTGTCTTCAGGATGATGGGGAGTGGGAAGAGAAACAGATTTGAAGAACAGGGGAGGAGACAAACAGGAAAGGGTCTGCATTTTCTTATTTCAGCAAAAGGCACCCTAATAATGAAGAAGCAGGGGAAATCCCTTTGACCTAAGTATAAACTTGTACTGAATTGAGAGATATATTTTCATACTTCCCTGGGGACCTATTACAGTAGGAGGTAATGAAAAAACCTAGGTATAACTAAAGGGTGTAATAATGTGTGTGTGCGTATGTGTGTGTGTGTGTGTGTGCATGTGTGTTTCCACCCACAGTGGGGAGCAGCACCAGATTTGACTGAGATATGGTTCCTGTTCTTCACATTCGCTCCAGCACCACAGGGAGGAAAAGATATTTATGGGGCTTTGTGGGGAGGTGGTTACTTACATATGGGGAAACAGCTTTGCCTGCCTCTCTGAGCCAGATGTCACACTGACTCTCGTACCTGCAGAGGGTTTGCTTTCCACGCTCCGGTCTTGCCTATGCTCCCTCCCTATTCTCCTGCTTGGCAATCCTTCCTAATAGAAACTTGTTCAGCACCTCTGTTCACCACTTGCTATCCTAGCACTCTAAAGGTTTCCTGATGTGAGTGTCTACTCCGAGTTTCTAGATTGGTCCCTCCCTTCCTACGGCCAGAGTCCTGATGAGAGCAGGAAAGGGATGACTCCTCTTCTGGAAGCTGTTTCCCTGCTTCTTGCTGAGAGGACACTTAATGGTAGAGATAAGATTCGCACACAAATATCTACAAATATAAGTCTGAATGTTGTTCTAGGTTGGCCCCGACTGAAGCTAATCTAGTAACTCAGGTTTGAGACTGGAATGACACCCATAGTACATCTAACAGATCTTTAATCTATCTAATCAAAAGGAGATTTATTTAGTCATAGCAGAGAAAGGATATTCAGAGAGGATCTAGTATTCATTCATTTGGATGGAGCTTCCCTGTGCCTATGTTGATCATGCTACTCTGCCAATCAGAAGCCTAAGGGAGGCTTGACTCCTCACACCTTGGCTGTTTTGTATTTAGGCCACCAAGAAATTATATTGATGATCTGAACCTTTAATTCCCTGAACCGATAGCCTGCATGGGATAGGGCCTTAGGCTATTGTTCCTACTGCAAATATGATAAATGATAAGCACAATTTTAAAAGTATCAATAAAATGTTCTGAGAGTTCAAATCATAGGGAGCTATTGCACCTAGCTGGTAATCAGGGAAGGATTGATTCTGGGGGAAATGGTATTTAAATTGGGCCTTGAAGGATTTCAATAGACAAAGAAGAGAAAGTAGGCATGGTATTAGAAGCACAGAGAGAAAATTCTAGGAATGTTCAGAGACTACCAAGTAGTTTGGCTTAGAAGGATACAGGGTTTATGAAGGGTACTACTGTAAGATAAGGCTGGAAAGGTAAACTGGGGCAAGATTTTAAAAGGCCCTGAAAGCTAAGATAAAGAACTCATTTATTTGGTAGTCAATAGAAAGTCATTAAATATATTTGAGTTGGGAAATTGGTTTCAAACAGCCTTTGGGGAAAATAGGAAAGGGAGTCAACTACAGAGGAATAAAAGAATTGCTAAACAGTAGTGAAGGGCTTAGTTAACCCTAATTGGATCGTCAAGTGACTCCAGTAACATTTCACAACCTCTTTTTGGGAGGCAGAGAAAGTGAATCATAAGAATTAACCAAAGTTGGAGATAAGCAAAGCATCTAACAAGGAAGAACAAGGGGAAAAAGAAATTAAAAGTGTACCCCGTGAGCGAAAGCCTATTGATATGGTAATCTTTCCTTATTGGTAGAGATGAATCCCCCCCCCCCCCCATGAGGGGTGGGGCAGAGTTGGAGAGTGTGAAAGCTTCAGTTTTCATCCTCCCTTCTTGAGGACTCTTCATGCTTCAAGTCACTTAGGGCACTCCTGACTTTCAGTTTCTAGGAGGAAGATGAAAGAGGTTAACTCCACTTCAGGGTGCTGAAGGAAAAAGACCCTGGGAAATCATGAGAAGAGCTGGCAGGCTCTGTCATGTCTGTATCCCTAGCTTGCTACACTAGAGACTTCTGGGAGTTTTTGCCTTGGGGGAAATCAGGACTCTTTTAGTTGAGCTGATGTTGGAAGTGCTCCTTCACTCTGGAATAAATTCTCCTCTGATTTCTGTTTTGCTATGATTTGGATAAATGAGTTTCTTTGCTATTCATAATGTGTGTTTATTGTGGAACTGGTATTTGGTAGGAAGGGACTCAAATCATGGAGATATATATATATATATATATATATATATATATATATATATATATATA
>NW_027187419.1:37621973-37665612 GCF_028583685.1 Petaurus breviceps papuanus | reverse complement strand
TATATATATATATATATATATATATATATATATATATATATATATATTTGTATATATATCTCCTCTCCCTTCTCCCTCCACCCTCAATAATGACACAGTGATCAGAAGTTAAATTGAATCTCATCATATCCCCTAGACTAATAATATTTAAGGGAATAGATAGATATTCTAGCCTGGTACTAGCCTGGTACTATTTCTGCAGAGAGGAGAGTGGCCTCTGGCCCCAACCTCTTGCTTCCCCTCCTGAAAGGAATTAAAGTCTCCCTTAGAGAAGGGTGAGGAGAAAAGAGACTAGAGATGTCTATTCTGCCTCCCTTTAAGCCAAACAAGGATGTAACCATGCTATGGGGACAGGAAGACAGCTCCTTGCCACATGTGAGACCTCATACTGTACATGTGAGAACTCTACACATGGACCTTCTTAGATAAGTTTCTGGTGAGTATATTATGGAAGTAGATTATGGGGTCTAGTCTGGATAGAAAAGGAAGTCAGCTAGAAAGGGGATGATGAGCTGAGAGAAAAGGAAAGGTGGCAGGGTTTATGAGCGTTAATGAAAACAAAGAGTGTGTTAAAGGGGAATAATGAACTAGCAAAATTAGACCAAGATTTAATACTTCCACATGTAAGGTTCCCAGTTCAGAGCTCTATTGATGAATAATCTTTTCTTTGAGTTTCTTGAATTATGATTCATCTTAAGTTAAAAAAAAAAAGGAAGTAACTGGAAACAGAAGGGATTTACACTGGATTTAAGGGAGATCTTTCTCACAATGAGGCTGTTAAATTCTGAAATAGGCAAGAGTGTTGTGAAATGTCCTATGGAAGACTGAAAATGGAAGAAATTCTCATGTCTGGGATGGGTTGGGTGTGCCCTTGCCTGAAGCTAGAGCAATAGACTCTAATATCTCTCAGAACTGCTTCTAAATTTCAAATTCTATAATTCTCTAAAAGTTTTCCAAGTTCTTGAATGAAGTTTGTTAAGGAAAAAAAAAAAGACTCTGACCCACCCCTAATCACCAGAAATCTTCTCCCCTCAGTTTCCAGGCTTCAGTTTTGACACCACTCATATACACCTGTGATGTTAAGAAGGCCACAGACCAGGTTAGGGATTACTTTTGAGTAAGGGAAATCAGGTATTTTGATAAGAGGTCTATGGGGGAACTGATTATGTGCACTTTTCTGAGGAAGAGGAAAGAAATGTAGGAATCCTCCCATTACAAATCCCCTGACCCTAAGACTCTCAAAGAAAATTTCTTTCTACTGGTATCTAGATTTTCTAGGTCTATATGATGAAGTGGTTGATCCACACTGATAGGGTCCATTTTCTTCTTCCACAGACTCCAGGAAAGTTAAATAATGTATCAGTGTCTGAGTCACTAAACATCATTTATTTTATCTAGAGGGATCTCTTTGTCCATTCATTTCTGATCCAATTTCCTTTGCTGGACCCAGGCACCGAATCATTAGCCATCTTGGAAACATTGATTTCAGAAATTTGCAAGACCACTGCTAAGATTCTTATATAGAGTTGCATTAGCAAATGAAAAATTATAATTACATTACTATGGATTATCTTGGGGCCAATATAGGAATGCCTAATGAGTGACTAATGATTAATGCTGTAATGAGAAATGCTAGAGGAGGGGATGAGGATTCAGTACTTAAAAGTGTTGTTCCATCTGAAGTGCCTGGGTGGCTTCTGACCTGGTGCCTATTGTTGGCATCTAACTAGAGGGTGTTAGATTTATAGCTTCCTGTGTACATGTTAAAGGAGGACTGGGGAAGGGGTAAACATAAGCAAACTCTTTTGGTGAAGCACATTGACAAAGGGGAAGAGGGAGGTGTCAAGTGACTAAAATGATCTCCGAAGACAGCTTGCTATTGTTGCTTTCAACAATTCAATTGCACAAATATTTATTAAACTCCTCATATGAGCAAGGTACTATGCTAGGTAATGAGGACAGATACCACTCTCCGGGCACTTACAATATAATTAGAGGGAAGAAATTGGGAATGGTATGTACATAAATAACAATGATACAAGGAAATTGTAAGTGTAAGAGAGGTCCAGGCAAAGTTTTATGAGAAATTTGAGGAGATCACAATGACCTGAAAGCTTGGGAGGGCTTTATTGAGGAAGAGGCATTTAAATTGAGCACTGAAGAAAGAAATGGACTTGAGTAAGTTGAGAAAGCCAAGGAGAAAATCCATATAAGGCATTGTAGAGCATGAAAAGGAGTGAGACAGAAGATCCCTGAGAATAAATTTGGAAGTGGATTTTATTAACGTGGGACTGCCGGGGTCACATACCCAGATCAGACAGTGAGTTGGCATGGACAATGTGCCAGTTTTTAAAGAGATTACAATAGTCAGGTTACGTAAGCTGAAACTACAATCAGTGGATTGGTCAGTGTATATTTGAATTTCCCCTGCCAGCAAAGTTTTCCCTTGGTTGAGGGACAGGGTACCTAGAATGGGCAGAGATGGGGAATATCTGGTGGGGAGGGGGGGAGGAGGGTCAGGGAACTGGGAAGAATGGAGCAGGGATTTTACCCTAGGTTGAAATTCCTGCTCAAGGATCAATTGGGGGAGGGAAGGGTAGAGTTGTGCTGAAATTCCTGCTCACTGATCAACTGGGGGAGGGAAGGGTAGAGTTGTGCTCAACAGCATGGTGAATGGAAAGAACAAAAACACAAATATGAGAAAGATAAGATGAGAAAAGGGAACAAATCATAATCTTGAATACAGTTATGATGGGTAGCAATAAGACTGTAAAGGCAGGTTGAGACCCTTATGATAGAGGACTTTCCATCAGGATCAGGAGTTTATGCTTTAATCAGTAGATAATGGAAACCCACTGTAGGTTCTGGGATAGAGAATAAGCATGATCAGAGAGAGAAATATGAGGAAGATTATTCAAGCAATTGTATGAGATATGAATAGGAGAGGACATAAACTGTATTCAAAGAGATCAGTTAGTAAACTTTTATGTAACCTGTGGCCCATATAGCTGCAGAAGACCAGGTCTAGACTCACATGGATCTGTGTTTAGTATTGAAGATTTCTCAATATTTATTATTCTTTATCACATGCATTATCTTCTAGCTAGAAATCACCCTGGGAACATCAGATTTTGACTCATTTCTAGCTCTCCCCTAAGAGTATTCAGTTTGCTACAAGATCCTGATAAATACTTGAACACAAAATATATTATAAAACATAATGAACAGAAATAAGACCTGTACCTGAATCTAGTTAACAAGGGAATAGGACTGAGGTCTATCCAGCTCTAAATAACAAAACTTATAATAACCCCAATAAGAGAAGTTCTGGTAGCACAAGGGATGATGAGAATTTTATTAAAGATAAATTCCATATTTTGTCTTGTAGACTGCTCCCCTTGGATTCTTCTTTTTTAAAATAAGTTTTTATTAATATCATTTATTTCTTATATCATCATAGTCATCTCAGGTATCCAGCCCTGTCTGCCTCCTAGAGAACATACAACAAACAGTATTTTTTAGAGAAGAAAAAATCAGCATAACTGATCAATACATTGGGAAAAAGTAAAAAAAAAAAAAACCTCTGTAATATGTAACACGTGTGGACCTCTTACCTATATGAAGGGATGGGTTGGGAGTGTCCTTGCATATCTCTTCATTCCTGTGCTCTTTGTTCTTCTTGATTTTATCACGTTCACTTTTGTTTCTTTGGTGGGTAGGTGTTTTTCCATTTACGTTACTATAATTACTATATGTATTGTTTTCTTGGCTCTGCTTACTTTACTCTGCATGAATTCATATAGATCCTTCCATGGTTCTCTATATTCATTCACACACATCATTTCTCATAGCAGAGTAATATTCCATTACATTTATGTATCACAGTTTGTTTAGCCATTTCCTGATTGATAGGCATCTACTTTGCTTCCAATTCTTTGGTATCTCAAAAAGTGCTGCTATATTTTGGTGTATGTGGGGACTTTCATCTTAGTCATGGCTTCCTTGAGGGATAAGCTCAGAAAAGGATTCTTTGATTCAAAGGGTATGGACATTTTAGTCACTTTGTGTGCATAATTCCAAATTTCTTTCCAAAATGATTGTACCATTCACAGCTCCACCAATAATATATCAGTGTACTTGTCATTTCACAAACCTTCCACCAACATTTATTATTGTGTGAAGTAAAACCTCAAGGTAATTTTCATTTGTATTTCTCTTCTTATTAGCATTTTGGTGCATTCTTTCATGTGGTTATGAATACTTTGCAACTCTTCTTTTGAGAACTTTTTGTTTGTATCCTTCGACCACTTATCTATTGGGGAATGGCTATTAACTATACATTCTCTCTCTCTCTCTCTCTCTCTCTCTCTCTCTCTCTCTCTCTCTCTTATATACACACACTCACACATCTTGGATACAAAACCCTTATCAGAGAAATTTGATACAAAGTTTCATAATTGCTTCTATCTCTTGTTTGGCAAAATATATATCTCCTACCTGTACCTATGACATATGATGTTTGTCTTCTAATTTTTTAGACTATGATCTTTAATATTAAGGTTACTTATTCATTCACAATGTTTTATGGAATATAATATGCGGTGTCGGTCTAAGCCTAATTTTTGACAAACTGCTTTTTGGTTGTCCCAGCAGCTTTTATCAAGTAAAGATCTTTTTCCTAGGTAATTTATGCTTTTTCATTTTATCATACATTTAGTTCTATTGTTTCTGATTCTCTTTTGTCTAGTCTTTCAATGCTTAGCACAGTACCTGGCATATAGTAGGTGCTTAATAAATGCTCATTGATTGGTAGTCTGTTCATTTATAATCTATTTTTTAACGAACTATAAATTGTTTTGATGATTGTTGTTTTATGCTATAGTCTGAGGTCTAGAAATGTTATTCTCCATTCTTCCCTACTTCTTTTCATCATTTCCCTTTATATTCCAGATCTTTTGTTTGTTCTACAAAGTATTACTTTGATAATTTGATTGGCATAGCATTTAATGTATAAATTAATTTTGGTATTACTGTAATTTTTATTATATTGACCTGGCCTTCTCAAGAACACTGAATATTACTCTAGTTATTTAAGTTGTTCTTTATGAAGCACTTTGTAATTGAATTTATGCAAGCCTTTTGTGTGTTTCATTAGGTCAATCTTCAGATATTTTGTGCATTTTGGAGTTAATTGGAATGAAATTTCCCTTTCTCTTATTGCTTCTTGTGTTTTGTTAGGGTAGATTAAGGGAAGGATTAGTCCTAAGCAAAATTAACTCAAACTAAAGAGAGTGGAACATGAAGATGGATTTAAAAGAAAAGAAAGGATAAGAATTTGCGCTTGGGTGCTGGATGAAGTATAGAGAAGAGGGGCATGGGAGCAGAAGCAGGTTACATAAAACCTGGGTAACTTGGGGTAAGCACACTACTTCTCAATATAACCCACTCCTTCTTTATAAAGAGAGGATGGGAAACAAAGAGAAGGAAAAGTGTAAGAGAATAGAATACAGGAAAATAAATAATTAATGGTCATAATTGTGAATGTGAATAGGAGAATGTATTAAGGCAGAATCCAATAATATGTTGCTTACACCAATCAGACTTTAAATGTAAAGATTTGCATAGAGTTAAAATAAGGAGTTGGATCAAAATCTATCATGCTTCAGTTGACATGAAAAAGGCAAGGGTAGCAATTATGAATGGGACAGGCAACAGCAAAAAAAAAAGGTTTAATTAAAAGAGATAAACAGGCAAACTATATTTCACTGAACAGTGCCAAGACAATACTAACTATGCAGCAAACAGTATAGCATCTATATACTTAAAGGAAAAGTTAAATGAGTTATGGGGAAAAATAGACAGTTGAACTACAATAGTGAGAGATCTCAGTATACCCATTTCAAACCTAGATAAATATAATAAAAAATAAATGAGAAAGAAGGAACCGGATAGAATGTTAGAAAGGTTATATACAATAGACCTCTTAAGATTACTGAATAGTAATAGAAAGAGTATTCATATTTTTAGCTCTGTATAATACCATTATAAAAATTGACTGTATAGTAGAATATAAAAGCCTCAGGAAAAACAATAAAAGTATAAGTATTAAACAAATCTTTTACTGACCACAATGCAATAAGTTGTATTCAATAAAAGGTCACTGAAGAAATGATTAAAAATTAGAGACTAAATGACTTATCATAAATAATGAGTGGGTCAAAGAACAAATCATAGAACTAATAGAGAGTTTCATTAAAGATGATGAAAACAATTAGATAACATAACAAAAATTTTGAGATATAACTAAAGCTGCCCTTATGGGGAAATTAATGTCTCTAAACATGTTTATCAATGAAAGAGAGAAAGACCAGGTCAACAAATTGAAAGACAACTAAAAAAAAAATAACTTGGGAAATCAACAAATTAACCACTCATCAAATTAAATACCAAAACAGAAATCTTGGAAATTGAAGAAAGGATTAGCACTTTTGAATTAAAAAAAAAATCCCAGTTCTTTGGCGGAAGGAATGGTGTGTCGTATAGCAAAATAGATACTCTACTAGGTAATTTGATTTTTAAAACAAATGAAATTACCCATGTCAAAAATAAAAAAGATTTACAACAAATGAAGAAATAAAGGAAATTATTTGAAACAATGACAATAAAACAATCTAAATAAAATGCAAGAATAATTACAAAAATATAAAATGCCCAAATGAATGGAAGAAGAAATAGAGGATATAAATAATTCAATCTTAGAAAAAGAAATTGAACAAGGTATAAATGAATTCTCATGGGGAAGGGAGGTGGAGGACAGAACTAGATGAATTTACAAATATTACATTACAAATTAATTACAAATATTTGTCAAATATTTAAAGAATAATTAACACTTGCTAGCCTTCTAACCTTGGGCAAGTCCCTTAACCCCAATTGCCCTGCCTCCCCCCTCCAAAAAGAAAAAAAAAAGAATAATTCATTTCAATACTATAAACGTTGTTTGGTAAACAGAAAAGAGTCCTACTAAATTCTTTCTATTATACCAATATAATCATAACACCTAAACCAATGAGAGTTAAGCAGAAAAAGAAAACAATAGATCAGTATACATAATTAATATATATTCAAAAATTTTATATGAAATCTTAGCAAGAAGACTATATGATAAAGATTTTATATATATACTATGACAAGTTTGCATTTATACCAAGAATGCAGGACTGTCTCAATATTAAGAAAACTATAAACATAATTGATCATATTAATTAAAAATCATCATTATATTAATATAGATAAAGTGTTTGATAAAATATAATCCCCTTCTTGCAGGAAAAAAAACTAAAAAGCATAAAAATAAATGAATTTTTCCTTTATAAGATAAACAGTATTTATCTAAAACCAAGAATGAGCATCATCTGTAACAGAGATCTTTCTAGTAAGATCAAGAGTAAATCAATGTCCATTATCATTATAGCAAGCTATAATGATAGAGAAAAAGAAATTGAGGGAATAAGCATAGACAAAGAGGAAGCAAAGATATCATACTTTGCAGATGATATTATGGTTTATTTAGAACTAAAAAATAATTAGAATAGTTAGCTATGCTAGCAAGTTGTAAGCTATGTAATAAACCAAAATAAATTATTAACATTTATATATCTTACCAACAAAACCCAGGAAGAAGAAATAAGTTAAAATAACTACAGAATGCTAAAAATACAAAACAAAATTTGGGAATCTACCACCAAGAAGCACACAGGAACTATATGAATATAACTGCAAAACATTCTTTAAACAAACACAAATCTAAATTGGAGATATATTAATATATTAATTGTATATGGGTATGTATGGCACCAGAAGATGAGTCCCTCAGGTCAGAAGGTGTCCAATATGCTACTGGGGAAAAGCAAAGGACAACTAAGAGCGGCCTCAGTACTAATGAGGCAACTGTAATCAAGCTGACAGGCAGCTCAGCAGTGGATGTGTCCAATGACAAAAGGAAAATTCAATGCTGTAAAGATCAATATTGCATAGGAATCTGGAAATGTAAGATCTTTGAACCAAAGTAAGCTGGATGTAGTCAAATAGGAGATGGAAAGATGAAACATCAACATCTTGGATGTCAGTGAACTTAAATGGATGGGAACTGGCAAATTTCATTCAGGTGATTACTACATATATTACTGTGGGCAAGAATCCCATAGAAGAAATGGAGTAGTCTGATAGGTAGGAGGAGAACCAGGGGAGGGTTGTGTCTCCAAAACCTAGAGAGAAGAGAATATAAAGTAGAAGAGTGTAATCAACAGTGTCAAAGGCTGCAGAGAGGTCAAGAAGAATGAGGATTGAGAAAAGGTCATTGAGGAGAAATACATGATACATGATTGTGATAGAAAACTATTGAGCTATAAGAAATGACAAAGGTGATAACACCCAGAAAAATCTGAGAAGACTTATATGAGTGATGTGAAATGAACAGAAATAGAGCATTTTATATAGTAACAGCAATATTGTAATAATAGTCAACTGTGAGAGACTTAGGTACTCTGATCAATACAATGATCCACAACAATCCCAAAGGATTTGTGATGAAATATGCTATCCACCCTCAGAGAGAAAACTGAAGAATTCTGAATACAGATTGAAGTATATTTTTTACTTTATTTTTCTTGCTTTTTTTCGTTTGAAACATGTCTAATGTGAAAGTATGTTTTGTATAACTTCATAAATATAATGGAAATCATATTTCTTGCCTTCTCAATGGGTGGGGAAAGAAATGGAGGAAGGGAAAGAATGTGAAACTGAAAATAAAAATAAAAAGTAAAAGATCTTCCAAAAAAAAAAAGAGAGAGAGAGAAAGGGCCATTGGATTTGTCAATTAAAGGATCACTGATGACTTTGGAGAGCAGTTTTGGTGCATAATGAGGTTGAAAGTTGAATTATAAAAGTTTACAAGGAGAGTGAAAAGAAGAAAAAGTGGAGGCATCTATTTTAGATGGCTTTCTCAAGGTCAAAAAGGGAAGAAGAGATACAAAATGAGAGTAAGGATAGAAGGATCAATTGAGGGGTTTTTGAGGGGAAACATAGGCATATTTCTAAGCAGTAGGGAAGGAGTCAGTAGACAGGGAAAGACTGAAAATAAGTGACAGAGTGAAGATGACGGGGGGCAATCTATTGGAGGAGATAGGATGGAATGGGATTGCTTGCACAAGTAGAGAGGTTAGTCTTTGCAAGGAGTAAGGTCACCTCTTCATATTAAGTAATGAGGAAGAGTGAAGAAGAGGGAGTTCACAGTGAATGGCCTCAGTTTTTTTCTGTAAAATATGAAGCTAGATTCTCAGTTGAGAAGGTGGGGGTAAGGGGAGCAATGGGAAGTTTGAGGAAAGATGAAAAGGTTCAGAAAAGCTACTATCAAGAGTGAGATAATGAATTTGATAAGGAAAGTATAGAAGGATTTCCTAGCAGTAAGGGCCCAGTTGAGGTTTTATAATATAAATTTTTAGTAGACACAGAATAGTTGTGTGATTTTTTTTCCATCTTCATTCAGCAGCATTTGTTTGGGAGCAAAAGAAGTAAATCACGGGAATGACTCAAGACTGAGACTTGAATAACTGGAATTATGGTAAGGGTGACAAGGATTCAAGGGAAAAGGACAGTGTAGAGTTGAACTGGTTCCCCAAGAGGTCAAGATGGGGAGAAGAGGAGAGAGTGGCTAGTGCAGGGGAGATGGCCTGGGAGAGAACTGAGGAGTCAGGGAATTGAATGTCATGGTGTGGACAAAGAGAAGGCTTTGGCAAGGAAAGCAGAGGGAAAAATTGAAAGTCAATAGATTATGGTCAGATAAAGGGATTTTGAAATTCTTGAACATAGAAATAGTACATTTGTATATGTATTACTCAAGCTAAGATCATCTTTGTGTATAGCTGAGGTGTAGAAGGTGTAGCTAAGCTATTACTAAGGGTTAGAAGAATAGGTTGGGAACCTAGTCATGAGAAGTAAGTAGAGAAATGGAGTGATTAGGGTGTTTTACAGAGAGTTAATATGTGTATTGAAGTCCCCTAGTATGAGGGCAGGTGTTATGAAGGAGAGAACAATTCCTCATTGAGGAAGGAAGGGGAGTGACCTGGAGGTCTGTAGACAATAGCAACCAGAATTTTGATTGAATATTAGACATGTACTGCATGAACCTCAAAGGAGGATAGGTTACTGAATGATGGAGGTAGGGAGAGAACCTGGAAATTGGCAATGGGGAGCAAAAACTATTGAATGACTGAAGGTTCAGCCAGTAATAGAAAGGGTGACCAGCGAAGCTGTGTCATTGGAGGGAACCAGGTTTTCTGTGATAGCTAGAAGATGGAAGGAGAGGGAGAGTAAAAGATGAAAGGAAGTTTATTGCTTGTTGAACAGGCATCCAGAGGGCTCTGTAGAAGGACTGGGTGGCCTTTAATTCAGACTTTGAAGTGGGACTGCTGAGAGGAATGAGACTAAAGAATTGGGGGTGAGTGTTGCAGAATGAGGTTTGGATGATGATCTACAGATATTCAGAATCACTGGGAGGTATAGGGTCTGACCAGGTGTGAGAATGTTCATCAATACCATACCTCTTCCGAAAAGTGACTAGAGATCAGGCTAAAGACAAGCACAGCATAAAATGGAATTGCCAAATGGTCAGATGGGAGACTCCATTTCACTCCTCTTCCTTCTGAAGGCAAATTAGGCAGAAATTGGTGTACAAGAGATAGAAGTCAAACCTGCCCAGCAAAAAGATAGAAGGCCAGCTCCCCACCAACTTTTCTCTTCATCTCCTTAGCAGGAGGTAGAAGTTGCCCCGAACTAGCCCAGATGAAATTGTACCACTAGTTCTTAGCAGCCTTACATATATAATGTATAGAAGCAAATGAGCATAGTAACCTAATTCATAAACCAAAAGATTTCAGATATTCAAATAAAAGCTTACTATTCAACAAAAACTTTTGGAAAAACTGGAAAGCAGCCTGGCAGAAACTCAGCCTAGAGTGACCTTAATAAAAGGATTTGTTCTGTAAAGCTTGGACTCAATCAAAAGGCTGCACCCAAGGACCTAGAAGGCCACATATGGCCTCAAGGTCACAGATTCCCCACCTGAAACCATCTCATCACCATGCTGCTAACTCAAGCCTTGATTGACTCCTCAGCCCCCTCACCCCTGTGATTAGAGGGCTAATGGGTAGAGTACCAAACTCCTCCTGATACCTTCCTTTATAGAGGGCAGCAACAAGATACTTCCTGGTGTCCAATTCTTTCCCCACCCCTCTCTTGCTTCCTTTTATGTGTTGTCTCCCCCTATAGATTGTAAGCTCTTGGAGGGTAGGGACTGTCTTCCTTTTTATTAATTGTTTCCTGGGTGCTTAGCACAATGCCTGACATATTATAGGTGCTTAATAAATGCTTATTGTATTGTATTGAACTATTTACCAAGATAAGCTCTAAATGGGTACATTAATGACTTAGACATGACATTATAAAGAAATTAAAGCAGCAAGGAAGAAATTACTTTCCAGATCTACGGATCAGAGAATTGTTCAAGACCAAATAAAAGAGAACATCATAGGAGGTAAAATGAACAAGTCTGATTACATAAAATTTTGAAAGGTTTTACACAAACAAAACTAATTAAATTAAAATTAGAAGAGATTTAGTAAATGGGAAAAAATCTTTGAAGCACATTTCTTTGATAAAATTGTTTCCCAGATATGTACAGAACTGATTTAAATTTATAAGAGCCATTCCCCATTGACAAATGGTCAATGTATATGAACAGGCAGTTTTCAGAGGAAGAAATATCAATAACCATATGAAAAAATGCTTAAATTACCAACAATAAGATAAATTAAAATTAAAACAATTCTGAGGTTCCACCTCACACAAATCAGTTGACAAAAGTTGATTAAAATGGAAAATAATAAATGTTGGAGGGACTGTAGGAAAATAAATACATTCATGTACTGTTGGTGAAGCTGTAAACTGTCCTATAAACATTCTGGAAATCAATTTGGAACTATACAGTTACTAAACTATGAATACTCTTTGACCTCACAATATAACTAAGTAGTCTATACTTGAAAGAGATAAAAGAAAATTTAAAAGGACCCATATATACAAAAAATCTTTCTAGTCACTCTTTTTGTGGTGGCTAAGAACTGGAATCTAAGGGATGTCCATCAATTGAGGAATGGCTAAACAAATTATATGAGAAACTATTGTGCTGTTAGGTAATGAACAAGATGTTTTCAGTGAAACCTGGGAAAACTTATGAACTAATGCAGAGTGACATAAACAGAACAAGAACAATTAATATAATGCCAATATTGTAAAGAGAAACAACTTTGAAAAAAAAAACAACTTTGAAAGACTTGAGAGTTCCGATCGATACAATGATCAACCACAACTACACAGAGAACTGATTATATTAGACATATTATCCATCTAGTGAGAGTGAGGTGATAGATTCAAAATGCATATTGGGACACATACTTTTTGGACATACTCAATGTAGGAATTTGTTTTGCTTCACTATATATATATATATATGGGGGTATAGAGGAATAACAAGATGAGAGGGATTTTCAATAATTGAAAAAAAATAAAATTGGATTTAAAAAGAAAGCACACTAGAGATTTCAGAGCCCCTGGGTCCTTAAAGAGTTCTGGTCTAAGCAGCGTAGTGTTACATGAATTGCTACCACTGCAGGTGGCTTCCTTGCTACATATGGGCTTCTCATAGTCCTGCAGATTTCTGATCACCCTGAGGTCTTCTTGTGGGAACCGCTGACTTTGAGTTCTTGCTGCCTCTGCACACAGAGTCTTCCTAGCTACAGCATCTCTGGCCTTTCTCTTCTGTTATTGGGAGGCTGCCAATTTGTTTACTTTCCTTTGCTATGGCCCTGGTTTTCCTGGCAGCTCTTCTCTGACTGCCTCTGAGTTTCTGGCTGACTTTTTGTGCTTTTACAGGGTGGAAGAAGTCACTTACTGTAATTTCTCATTGGATTTCTTGATAATTATTCAGTTTGGTGCAAATTTCAGGTTTTGCTGGAGGAAGTATGCAGGAGCTGGGTGATCTACTTTTGTTCCCATAGATATCTGAGCCCAAAGCTCTCAAAGCTGGAAGAGTAGGATCAGGGGTAGAGGAAGCTCCATTTCTATTTAAATTTCTATTTGCTTACTTTGTGATTTGTTTTAGAATAAAAGAAGGATTTTTAACCTAGGGTCTATGAACTTTGCTGTTGGGATTGATATTAGATTTTGATAAATCTAAATAATGCATATGTTATATGTATTATATATTTATATATAATATAATTAATTGGGTTTTTTTTTAGTCCTCTATATTTTATGCTTTTAAAAACATTTTTCTGAGAAGGGATCCATAGATTTCACCAGACTGCCAAAAGAGTACAAAAATATGACACAAAGGAGCAGATAGGTGGCACAGTGAGTAAAGCGCCGGCCCTGGAGTCAGGAAGACCTGAGTTCGGTTCCAGCCTCAGACACTTAACACCCACACAAAAAAACTAGCCATGTAACCTTGGGCAAGTTACTTAACCCCAATTGCCCTCCAAAAGGCAAAAAAAAAGATGCAAAAAAGTTTAAGAACCCTTGGTTTAATTATCATTTCTTTCAAGGAGTCTGATTTCTCTATTCATATGCTTGTCTGATGGAGCTCTAAAGCAGCTTCCAAGTTACTTCCTAGCATAGATTCATAAAATTGTAAAGCTGAAAGAAATGTGAAATCATTTAGTTTAACCACTTCATTTTATGGATAAGAAAATTGAGATCTCAAGACATGAAGTGACTTGCCCAAGCTCGTTTCAAAGGGGAAGGGGAAGCAGAAGAGGAGAAGAAAAGGAAAGAGAAAGAGAGGAGGAAGGGATGGAGAGGTGGGAAAAGGAAGAGATAAAGATTTGCGACTTTAGGGAGGAATTGGATATTAGGTTGATTTAGAAGGAAAACCAGACTAATATGTTTTAGGTATTCCTTTTCTCTTTTCCCCTTCTTAATTGGCTGAGATTGAACCAGAGATGGTAGGAACAGGTGAATAAGTTTTTGTCCAGAGTGGTCCAGGAGACCAATTCTATATGGACAGGGGTGTTTAGGATAAAAAGAAAGTAATTCCCATGCCGGCTTCCATCGTGAGTCTCTTCCTGGGCCCCAGAATTTGGGTCTGTCCATGTACAGACATTGGTCTGTATATTACTTATCCTTTGCAAATAAATCCCTGAATTAAAAAAAAAAAGTGAACCAAGTCTTTATGATGTTTTAGCACAAGGCATGAGCTAGAATGGAGTGCTCAGGTATAATGGCTTTAACTAAAATGAAGGAAAAGGACAGGTAATCAGCGATATGTGCAATAGGTTATTTCTCAGTTCTACCCATTGAAAGAAATAGATGTAGAAGGGAAAATTGATTTGGGAAGTTAATAGTTACATGAGAAAATGGTGCATGAGAATGGGAATTGGACTTCTGGACAGCTAAAAGGGGGTTATTAAGTTATTTGTTGTTATTCAGTTGTTTTTCAGTTGTGTCTGATTCTTCATGATACCATTATCTTGGCAAAGACACTGAAGTGGTTTGCCATCTCCTTCTCCAGCTCATTTTACAGATGAGGAACTGAGGCAAACAGGGTTTAGTGACTTGCTCAGGGTCATACAGTTTGTGTCTGAGACCAGTTTTGAAGCCAGAGAGATGAGTCTTCCTGACTCCAGGTCCAGCACTCTATCTATTGAATCACCTAGCTGCCCCTTTTAAGTTATATTGGGAGAAAAATAAAAATCAAAGAAGGGATAGGACCTCTGCTTTGGGTGAATGGAATCATAATAACTGACAAAAGGGAAAGGAACTGCTCAATTCTTCTGTTACTTCTGCTTTCTCAATCAAAGAAAATGACCTTTGCACTGGAAAAGATAGAATAAAATTGATTTCTAGGGAAATAATACACAAGATAAGTAAGGAGATGGTAAGAGAGCACTTGGTTGCCTTTGATGAGTTAGTTACTTAGTCCTTCGGTGCTGAAAGAACTAGAAGGTGGGCTTATTGAACTACTGTCAGTGATATTTAATAGAACATAAAAACCAAAGAAGTACTACCAAACTAGAGAAAGGCAAATATTGTCCTGATTCTTAAAAAAAGGGAAGAAAATAAAATCTCCAAACTATAGACCAGTGGGCTTGACTTTGACTCCTGGGAAACTTCTAGAATGGGTTGACATCTAGAATATTAGTGTACATCACAAATATTAGTGGACATCTAGAAAGTGAAATGATGATTGCAAAATGCCAGCAAGGTTTCATCAAGGAGAGGTCATGACAGAATAATTTTATTTCTGCTTTCTAGACAGAGTTACTAAACTTGTAAATTAAGAGAATATTTTAGATATGGTTTATCTAGATGTTTTTTCCCTTTTTCTTTTCATTTTATTTTTCATTACCTAGATTTTGGAGTGAGGAAGACTTCAGATTGCATCTTGACTCAGACATTGGCTGTGTGACCCTGAGCAAAACACAACCTTTCTCAGCCTCAGTTTCCTCTTCTGTAAAATAGGGATAAAATAATAGTACCTACCTCACAAGATTGTTGTAAGGATGAGTCGATCAACTAGCATTTATTGAGTACCCACTATGTGTCAGACATTGTTTTAAATGCTACAGATAGGGGGCAGAGCCAAAATGGCAGACTAAAAACAGGAACTCATCTGAGCTCTCGCTCCAACCTCCTCCAATACCTGTAAAATATGACTCTAAACAAATTTTAGAGCTACAGAACCTACAAAGAGACAGAGAGAAACAAATCTCCCATTAAAGGCAGTCTGGCAGGCAGACATGAAGGGTCTATTGCACCAAGCTGGGAGCCGAGCAAAGTCCTATGTGAGCCACTTAGGCCCAGACCTGGGGCAGCCCTGACCAGCAGCCCAGACCTGCTGGAGGAGACTTCAAGAGATTAAATCACCAGCAGCTGTGGAGGTTTCCAGACTTCTCAACCCACAAACTCTAAAGAAAAAGTGAAAGGTCAGTAGAGAACTCTGTTGGAACTGGGTGACAGAAGAGCTCAGTCTGGCCCCTGCCCCTGGGGCAAGAGGTGGTGAAGGCACAGAAGCTGCTGCCATCTGGCTGCCTCCAGAGCTCCTGGACTCCAGATTGTAGGGGGACCAAGCAACCATTCAGAGGGTAATCACTCTTGCTTTGACCTTCTAGGATCTGGGTCACAGTCTTGGGCAGTGGACCTGGGGTGAGTGTACCAGAGCACATGGTGGATGTAGGAAGGGTGCCCTCCTCATAGTTCTGACAACTGCAAAAACCCTAGCTATTTAGGACATAGCTCTCTCTACTCTGGAAGCAGAGTTCTACTGTGGCAAAGAGCTCAAAAGTCATGTAATTGGCTGGCAAGATGAGTAAGCAGAGGAAGCACAATCAGACCATAGAATCCTTTTTTGGGGACAGAAAGGATCAAAACATGGAACCAGAAGTCAACAAAGTCAAAACTCCTGCATCAAAAGCTTCCAAGAAAAATATGAATTGGTTACAGGCCATGGAGGAGCTCAAGAAAGATTTTGAAAATCAAGTAAGAGAAGTAGAGGAAAAATTGGGAAGAGAAATGATAATGATGCAAGAAAATCATGAAAAGCAAGTCAACAGCCTGCTAAAGGAGACCCCCCAAAATACAGAAGAAAATAACAACTTAAAAAATAGAATAACTCAAATGGCAAAAGAGGCCCAAAAAGCTAATGAGGAGAAGAATGCCTTAAAAAGCCAAATTACCCAGATGGAAAAGGAATTTTAAAAACCCACTGAAAAGAATAATTCCTTCAAAATTAGATTGGAGCAAATGGAAGCTAACGGCTTTATGAGAAATCAAGATACTATAGAACAGATCCAAACAAATGAAAAAATAGAAGGCAATGTGAAATATCTCATTCGAAAAACCACTGACCTGGAAAATAGATTCAGGAGAGAAAATTTAAAAATTATTGGACTACCTGAACATTATGATCCAAAAAAGAGTCTAGAAATCATCCTTCAAGAAATTCTCAAGGAAAATCGCCCTGATATTCTAGAACCAGAGGGCAAAATAGAAATTGAAAGAATTCACTGATTGCCTCTTTTAAAAGATCCCCAAAAGAAAACTCCTAGGAACATCATAGCCAAATTCCAGAGTTCCCAGGTGTAATGGAATGTAAATTTTAAAGATCTTCCCTGCCCCTAGGCTAAAGTGCACCTGGAGCCTTGGGGTAGGAGGCTTGTTTTTCAGTAGATACTTTTTGATTGGCCAGTGAGTCAATAAGGTTGTTACATTCTCTGAGCCAGGAGAAGGGTACATAAACCCTGATTTGAGGCTTTGTTTTGGGGCTCACTTTGAGAAGTGTTCTGTGATTTGATATGGATTCTGGGAAGCCATTGTCCAGAGCCCCCCGGCTTTGAAAAACCCAGATGTTGAAACCCAGATGTTGATTTGGTATGGATGTAATGGTTGGACAGTTTGGAAAGCTGTCTACTTGATCTGTTTCTGTCTTGATAATTCTGCCTGTATACTCTAAAGTTTGGGGTGCTGACCTTTTTCTCCTGAACGAGGTAAATGATATATGTTTGACTGATTAAAGTAAGCTTGTTAACCCATTTTGAGTTGCTTTCCTTTATCAAAGCAGATCCAAGAAGCTGTGTTGGCAGCAAACCCTGGGGATGCTTGGGGTGCTTGCTGCTACAAAATGGCGGCACGAACAGGATCTGCATAGTAAAAGGAAAGTATGGAGGCTGGGATAATTGTTTGTTTCCCAGTTGTGGTAGCTGTGACTCTGTGGAGCCATGGACCAGGAGAGAAGAATGGCCTGCATGCAGACTTCACTGAGCTGAGAGCAGGAATGGTGAGCTGCCTGCATCGGGATGTGGGCAGAAGCCAGGAGCGGCTGCCGCCTGTGGGAGGGGAAGGAACCCAGGAGTTCAGAATTCAGCCACAGGAAAAGATAAGAACTGAGCAGCAAAGCAGGGGCACTGAATGTGTTTTCTTGCTGCATCCCACAGTTTGGGACCCAGGGGGAGGATGGACTTGTGACTATGGTGGGTGGGATGAAGTGCTTCGGACCCCCAAGGACCCCACCTTGTTGGTTTTGTTGCCCAGCCCCCTCTCTGTACTTGGAAGCAGGGGCTGGAGCTGTGTGAGGGTAAGGACACCCCCTTCCTCCTCAGAGAACTTTATTTGGACTCTTGTTTTGAATTGAGGTAGTAATGCAATGTACTTTGTGTTTGTTTAAGGCTCAGTGGCAACTTTGGTAACTTTAGCTCTGTATCTTGAAAATGTGACCTAAGAGTCTGTTTAGTGCTAATTAAAAAGTAAATTGTTTATGCTATGGGCATGAAAGATCTTGGGGCCAAATGTAATGGGAATGTAAATTTTAAAGATCTTCCCTGCCCCTAGGCTAAAGTGCACCTGGAGCCTTGGGGTGGGAGGCTTGTTTTTCAGTAAGATACTTCTTGATTAGCCAGTGAGTCAATAAGGTTGTTACATTCTCTGAGCCAGGAGAAGGGTACATAAACCCTGATTTGAGGCTTTGTTTTGGGGCTCACTTTGAGAAGTGTTCTGTGATTTGATATGGATTATGGGAAGCCATTGTCTAGAGCCCCCCAGCTTTGAAAAACCCAGATGTTGAAACCCAGATATTGATTTGGTATGGATTTAATGGTTGGACAGTTTGGAAATCTGTCTACTTGATCTGTTTCTGTCTTGATAATTCTGCCTGTATACTCTAAAGTTCAGGGTGCTGACCTTTTTTCCCTGAACGAGGTAAACGATATATGTTTGACTGATTAAAGTAAGCTTGTTAACCCATTTTGAGTTGCTTTCCTTTATCAAAGCAGATCCAAGAACCTGTGTTGGCAGCAAACCCTGGGGATGCTTGGGGTGCTTGCTGCTACACCAGGTCAAGGAGAAAATATTACAAGCTGTCAGGAAGAAACAATTTGAGTATTGTGGAAACACAATCAGGATAACACAGGATCTGGCAGCTTCTACATTAAGGGATTGAAGGGCTTGGAATAGGATATTCCAGAGGCCAAAGAAGCTAGGATTAAAATCAAGAATCACCTACTCAGCAAAATTGAGTATAATGCTTCAGGGGAAAATATGGTCATTCAATGAAATGGAGGACTTTCAAGTGTTCTTGATGAAAAAAACAGAGCTGAACAAAAAATTTGACTTTCAAATACAAGAAGCAAGAGAAGCATGAGAAGGTAAGCAGGAAAAAGAAATCATAAGGAACATTAAAGTTGAACTATTTACATTCCTACATTGAAAAACAATAATTGTAACTCATGAGACTTTTTTCAGTATGAGGATAGTTGAAGGGAATATATATGTATACATACATATATATATGTACACATGCTATATATGTATGTATAGGAGGGCATATGTGTGTATAAATACATGTGTGAGTGTGTATATATATGTGTGTACATGTATACATAGAGGGCACAGGATTAGTTGACTGGGAAGATATTATATATAAAAAATAAAATTAAGAGGTTAGAGAGGAATATAATGGGAGAAGGAGAAAGGGAGAGATAGAATAGGGTAAATTATCCCACATAAAAGAAGCAAGAAAAAACTGTTACAGTGTAGGGGAAGAGCAGGAAGGTGAAAGGGAATGGGTCAACCTTACTCTTGTTGAATTTGGCTTAAGGAGGGAATAACATATACACTCAATTGGGTTTTTTATCCTATAGAAAAGTAGGGGGGAAAGAGATAAGAGGGGGGATGATAGAAGGGAGGGCAGATTGGGGGAGAGGATAGTTAGAAGTACACACTTTTGAAAAGGGATAGGGTCAAAGTAGAAAATAGAATAAGTGGGGGGTGGGATAGAATGGAAGGAAATATAGTCTTTCACAATATAACTGCTATGGAAATGATTTGTGTAACTACACATGTACAACCTATGTTGAATTGCTTATCTTCCCAGTGGGGGTGGGTAAGGAGGGAAGAGGGGAACGAATCTGGAAATCAAAGTTTTAAAAACAAGTGTAAAAAAATTGTTTTTTACATGCAACTCAGAAATAAGATATACAGGCACTGGGGTATAGAAATTCATCTTACCCTACTAGAAAGTTAGAGGGGGTATGGGGAGGATATAAGAGAAAGCAGACTGGTAGAAGGGGTATTCATTAGGCTCGCCATCTTGGGGTGGAGGGTAGCAGAAAGATGGAGAGAAAATTTGTAACTCAAAATCTTGTGGAAATGAATGTTGAAAACTAAAACTAAATAAATAAAAGATTAAAAAATTTTTTTAAATGCTACAGATAAAAAATGAGATAATACGTGTAAAGTGCTTTGCAAACTTTCACAAAAGGACTATATTTTAGCTATTATGATATTTTGTGGAAAAATATAGAGTGTATAATAGATGATAATATAATTAGATGATATATAGATAATATAATTAGAACTGAGGACTTTAAGTGAGACTCAAAGAGTAGTTATTAATCGTTCAACATCAATTGGAAGTCTAAAGTAGAGTGCCCCAGGGATTTGTGCTTACCCTCGTGCTGTTTAACACTTTTATCAATAACTTGGAAAAAAGCATTGATGGCATGCTTGTCAAATTTGCAGATGGCAAAAAAGCTGGAAGGGATAATTAACATGCTGGGTGATTGAGACAGGTTCTAAAAGATCTTGATATGCTCTTAAAACTCTGGACTGAATCTAATAGGATGAAATTCAATAAGGGCAAATGTAAAATCTTACACTTGTGTTAAAAACAACTTCTCAACTATAGGATGAGGGAGGTATAGTTAGACAGGAGTTTTTCTGAAAAAGATTTGAGGGGGTTTAGTGGGCTGCCAGCTCAATATGAGACAGCGGTGAGATATGCCAGCCAGAAAAGCTAATGTGATCTTGGGCTATATTAAGAGTTTCTGAACATAAGGAGATAGTCCCTCTGTACTGTCTGGCATACCTAAACATTGTGTTCAGTTCTGGATGCCACAGTTTAGAAAGGACATAGATAGAACAACATCCAGAGAAGAATACAAGTCATATGAGTTGAAGGAGCTAGGTATGTTTAGTCTGAAGAAGAGAAGACTTGGGTAGGATATGATAAATGTGTTCAAGTATTTGAAGGGTCATCATAAGGAAGGACTGAATTGGTTCTGTTTGATTCCAGAAGGTAGAAGTAGGAGCAGATGGGCAGACATTTCAAAAATTTAGGCTTGATGTCAGGAAAAACTTTCTAACTATTTGAGCTATCTAAAAGTGAACTGCTTTGAGAAGAAGGAGGCTCCATTTCATCAAAGGTCTTAATGCAGAGGCTTGATAACCATTTTGGGAGTATATTATAGTTAGGATTCCTTTCAAGTATCTGGTTCGACTGTAGCTATAGAAATCTTTTCCAATTCCCAGGTTCTATGATTCAATAATTTATGTCTTTGAAAACAAAAAAGTAAGCAAGAGAACTTAGAAACCAAATAAGTTAGGAGCTTAATATCTCAAAGAAGGTTTTAGAGATCAGTGAGGTTTAAATAATAGTAAAAGGCCTTTCTAGGTAAATGGGAAAGCATTATCCTTAAGTCAGTTCTAAGAAAGGACCCCAGTCCATAGCAATCCTTCATGTGAGGAAGGAGTCTGAGTCTCAAAGGGGTCATTACAACATTGTTTCTTTAAACTTTGGGAAGAGTAAGCATCTGAGGGCCAAATTTGAACTCAAGTCATCCTGACTCCAGGTCCAGAACTCTATCTATTGAACCATCTAGCCTCAGTGGATAGTTTTCCTAAATCTTGATTTTCAGTCTTACAATCATCAGCATCAGAAAGTTCCTTCTTTTGTTTAACTCAAGTTAAACTAATCTAAAAACCTCATGCTATCATGATCTCTATTTCAAAAACAATTTCATAGAACCACAGAGTTATAGCTCCCCCTTTTGCTGCTTACTGCTATTGAGAAGTTCAACGTCTTCAAGTAAATTAAGTCTTTAGCTCTGGGTTCTTTACCTTTTGTGTGTCATGGAGCCCTCTGCCAGTCTGGTGAAGCCTATAAACTCCTATATCGCCAATGAGATACCCATAGTAGCTGCTGTGAATATGCATGAGCATTTCCAGGGTAAGTTCACAAAATATAAATAACTCTCTTTTTCAAAGACAAAACCAAAATATTTATTCAGATACCAGAAAGCCAATTCCACCATGGTAATAAAGAGGTTTATACACATCATCAATCCAGGGAGTGCCAACATCCCCAAGCTTTCCCTCCATTAGGCCTCCCTACAAACAAACTATCCTAGGCAAAATTCATCCCTCTCTCACTCACACTAGCTGCTCTTCCTCAGCTCTGCCTTGCTCTCTCTTCCTGTTCCACTCTTCCTGCTCCACCCATTTGGCAAACTCTTTCTACCAGGGGCTCCATGAGCCTCAAGCTCCATGTGACTCAGGCTTCATCACAGCAATCAGCTGGGCCCAAGCTCAAAACAGTCACATAGGCCTATTAATGAGCAGGAAAGATCTTCCCTTTCCATTAACATTAAAATCCCTCAGAATAATGTTTTTAAATGTGTATAATAAAATACATAGGATAAGAAAGGAAAACAATTACACTGAAATAGTTGTCAAAAAATAAGTTGACAGACAGGTTAAGAACTCTTGCTCAATTTGATTTTGAGCCCCTTAAAGGACAGAGACTGTCTTTGCCTCTTTTTAAGTAGGCCTCTTTTGCCTCTACTTAGAACAGTACCTGGCAAAAAGTAAGTGCTTAATAAATGTAAATTTATATATATATATATATATATATATATAAATAGATTGCCTTAGCCTTCCTCAAGCTATTGTGAAGAAAGCAAGAGGACGTGGGAGTGTCCTTTTTTGAACAGAAAAAGAAACTTAAGCTCAGAGAAGGTAAGGCAATAGATTATAGTTACATAACAATTTTGGGAAAGAATCAGGAATGGAACTCAGATAGCCTTACTGACAAATCACTGTTTCCCCTTTTCTTAAGAGAACTTCCCTTCTTTTGATAGTGTTACTGAACTGCTAAACTAGTTCTATCCTATCAACTATGTATCCAATGTTAGTTTGGCAATTTAATCCATGCTTATGATCCCAGTTCCTTGGATTACCCTGGCCTTTTTCTCATTCATGAGCTCTGTTTTTCTACAGAAATGATTATCATCTCTTGGTAGAGTTTGGAGCAAGAATAAAGCTGCCTAGGTCTGAAGTTACCTTACATCTTTATTTCCTGTCAAGACGATTAAAATTGATTTCCGCTGGGAGCTGGAGAAAGATAATCCAACAGGGGCTCCTGTGGGGAGGGAGTTAGAATCTCAGATGGGCCATTACAACACCATTTCTTAGATTATTTAGGCTTTGAGATGAGCTATATGCTCAGAATGGGGCTACTGATCATCAGACCAATTAGAAGACAAATGGGTCTGCCCAGAAGTCCTTTTCCCTCATGTAGTACCCTGGGTTATGGAGACTTAGAGGGTGTGATAAAGAGTTGTTGGTTCCAGAGAAATGAGGAAAGAGGTAGCTTTTGCCAAGGTAAGCCTCTTCATTTTCCAAGCAGCAGCTGTCTTACTAGGTTTCCTAGAGAATCTCTGATTCATTGTAGCATCAGTTTCATACCTCAGCTCTGCAGTCTTTTAGGTCCCCAGGATCCTTTCTTCAGGAGAGGATAGGAGGCCAGCTGGAAGGAAAAGAAAGGAATGGAGACTAAGGTTGGAACTGATGCAGAATGATGATAAGTCTGAACAAGGGGTAGAAATCATGTTTTCTCTTAGCACCTTAGGTCTTCCATTTATAAGAACTCAGTAGATAATGTTGGCAGAGTGTTGGGAGCAAGTAATGAGAACTTGTTTCCAAGATCTAAGAATATAAAAACAAGTGAATGTTTTCTAACTCCTGCAAGTAAGAGGATCATCTAATTGTCTCCTACTGTGAGAGGAAAGAGATAAAGTATTCCTGCTTGGAGAACCCAAACTTTTTGCAGAGCAAGAGAACTTGATGTTTTACAGCTTTAGCTGAGCAACTCTAGCCTGATTATCAAATATTAGAATTGAGAGAAACAAGCATTGATGCAAGTAAAAGAATATTCTGCTGCTGATTTAAAGACAAGTGAATCGCTAAATATTTTTATTAGCAGCAAATTTGCTGCTGGCTGGAACTAATTTCACGCCCTGTAGATATGGTGCTTAAGTTGGAAATGGCGTTAAATTGCTCTTTCCTTGAGGCGGGTGAAGTTTCTGGTAGCAAAGCACCACTAGATGGCACAGACTGGAGCGGCTCCTCAGAGAGAGGTGGTTCTGAAACCAGTGGGAGGGGAAGCCAAAACAAGCTACACCTTTTAAGCAATGTTTACATTCCAAAATGTCTGGACCTTTCAAACACAATAAGTCAGAAAGTAGCACTTTGGAGTCCTCCTCACAGGATGAGTATTCCTTTTGAAGTTCTTGAATTTCACAACTCAAGTCTTTCTTCTAAGTGACTCATGTAGCATACACACATATTTATAGCACATATATGAACACACGTGTATAAATATATAGAAAAAAATCAGACAAAGTAGCAGTTAATCCTAAAGCTTCTTTGTGATGTTCTCTAATGGCTCCTGCCTTCTTAACTAGACTATAAACTTAGAACAGGGACTGTAATTTTTTATCAATTTCAGAACTAAAGGGGAAAGTAGAATTCTCCATATGGATGGCAGTGCAAGAATATAGAACCAAGAGACTTGAGGCAAGGATACTGGAAGTTAGAACAAGGCTATTATTCAAAAACAGCGTAGGTGGGCCAGCCAGAGCATACAAAAAATAGTGAAGATCAAGAAAAATGGTAGGTCAGAGAATAGGCAGAAAGGTAGAAAATAAAAGAAAACAAATATAAGGAGATAAACAAGGCAAGTAGTCAAATAGTCGAAGATAATTACTAGGGATTGGGAAATTCACATTAGTTGAGTCAGGGTAAAGAAAACAACATATTTAAGGCCCCAACAACAACAAGGACCTTAACAATTGGGGTAACTTTTTGTAACAAACTATTCAACAGAGAGTTTATGGGCATTTAGAAAAAGGCAGAGGGGCAGCTAGATAGTACAGTGAATAGAGCTCCGACCCTGGAGTCAGGAGGACCTGAGTTCAAATTCGGCCACAGACACTTAACACACACACACACACACACAAACTAGCCGTGTGACCTTGGGCAAGTCACTTAACCCCAATGGCCCTCCAAAAAGCAAAAAAAAAAAAATATAGAAAAAGATGGAGCAATCACTAGAAGCTAACTTATGATCACTGTGAACAAGTCACACATAGTTTCACCTCAAATTATGATGTTGGTAGGTTAGGGTAAAATGCTGTAGAAATAATCCAGATATTTTTTGGCAAAGCATTTTACAAAGTCTCCCATAATATCCTTGTAAAGAAGATAGTGAAATATGAGCCAAATGATAGTACTATTTGGTAAAATTGCAGCTGATTGTATAATTTTACCCAAACAACTGACTAATGAATAGTTCAATGATAATCTGGAAGGGTTTCTTTCAGAATGCCACAATATTCTCCCCCATTCATAATTTTTATCAGTAAATTAAATGAAAACATAAACAAGATCCTTACCCAAGCCACAAGTGACACAAAGCTAGGAGGGATTAATAGTATATATGACTGAATGAGAGTCCCAAATTATCTTAATAAACTGGAATCAAAAAAAGATATAGTCTGACAAGGATAAACATAAAGTCCTACATTGTTTCCAAAAATCAACTCCACAAATTCAAGAAGATGAAGAAGACCTGGACTGGTCACAATTCATTAGAAAAGACAAAGAGACCATTTATTAAGCATTTACTATATGCCAGCACTTTGCTAAATACTAAGGGTACAAATACCAGCAAACAAAGTCCCTTCCCTCAAGGACCTTACATTCTAATAAAGGGAAAGCAACACATAAAGGAGAGAAAGGAAAGGAGAGGGGAAGGGAACATGGTGTGGAAATGGTGTCTTGGAAGTGATTCTTTTAACTTCCCACTCATATAAGCTTGCTAGCCTAGACATCATCCTCAATTCCTCAACTCTCTCATCCTGCCCTGCCATATCCAATCTAATTCTAAGATCTTTCAATTTTACCTTAGTAACATCTCTGACACTGTCACAGACCCACCTTGACTATAATATTTCAGTAGCCTGTTAGTGGCCTCCCTGCTTCAAGTCTCTCCCCAATTCAGTCCATCTGTAGCAGCAAGCACCCCAAGCGCGTCCTCAGGGTTTGCAGCTACCACAGGTTCTTGGATCTGCTTTGTTAAAGGAAAGCAACTCAAAATGGGTTAACAAGCTTACTTTAATCAGTCAGACATATATCATTTACCTTGTTCAGGAGAAAAGGTCAGCACCCTGAACCTCAAAGTATACAGGCATAATTATCAAGCCAGAAACATCAAGTAGACAGATTTCCAAACTGTCCAACCATTACATCCATACCCAGTCAACATCTGGGTTTCCACATTCTGGGTTTTTCAAAGCCGGGGGACTCTCAACAACGGCTTCCCAGAATTCAGATCAAATTACAGAACACTTCTCAAAGTGAGTCCCAAAACAAAGCTACACATCAGGGCTTATATAGCCTTCTCCTGGCTCAGAGAATGTAACAACCTTATTGACTCACTGGCCAATCAAGAAGTATCTACTGAAAAACAAGCCTCCCTCCCCAGGCTTCTGGTGCACTTTAGCCTAGGGGCAGGGAAGATCTTCCAAATTTGCATTCCCATTACACCATCCTCCACTTAGCTGTCAAAATAATCTTCCTAAAGCATTAGATCTAACCAGCTCACCCCCTACTCAGTAAAATCCAGTAGCTCCAAATCACCACCAGGACCAAATAGAAAATCCTCTGGTATTCAAACCCTTCATAATCTGCCCCACCCCTACCTTTCCAGTCTCCTTATACCTGATATCCCTTAACATACCCTGTGATCCAGTGACACTGGCCTCCTTCATGTTCCTCAAAAACAAACAAACAAGAAAAAAAAAACCCACAACTCCATCTCCTAACTCCAGACATCTTTACTTGCTTTACCCCATTGCTGGAATGTCACCTGGCTTCTTTCAGGTCTTAGCCAAAATCCTACCCCCTACAGGAAGCCTTATCTGACCTTCCTCAATTCTAATGCCTTTCTTCTGTCAATCATTTCCAATTTATCTTTTATACAGCTTATTTGTACATAGCTGTTTGCATGTACTTCCATATTAGACTGTAAGTCTCCTTGAGAGTAGGGACTATCTTTTGTCTCTTTGTATCCTCAGTGCTTAGCACAGTGCCTAGCCCAGAGGTGAGGAGCCTGTGGTCTTGAGGCCACATGTGGCCCTTCAGGTCCTCAAGTGTGGCCCTTCAAGTCCTCAAGTGTGGCCCTTTGACTGAATCCAAACTTCACAGAACAAATCCCCTTAATAAAATGATTTGTTCAGGTTGCAGGTTCCCCATCCCTGGCCTAACCCATAGTAGACACTAATAAATGTTACTGACTGATGTGGAGACATGTTTCCAGGCAAGATAAGGGGAAAGCTCATTTGTCAGAGCCCAGGATGGTTCCAGGGACAGAGTCCAAGGTTCTGAGAGGGCTGGGGGGATGGGAGGAGAATGAGGAGAGATAAGCATAATGGTGGCACAGTTTTGAAATGTAACTGAGAAGTGACATGGAGGCCTGGTTCTGAGAAGTGACATGGAGGCCTGGTTCTGAGCAACATAAAGCAAAAGTTTACATATCAGAGCCCAGAATGGCAAAATCCAAGCTTCTGGTGGGTAACATCTAGCAGGGGTAGAAAAATTGCATCCTCTAGGCCACATGTGGCCCTCCAGGTCCTCAAGTTCAGCACTTTGACTAATTCCTTCTTCAGAGAACAAAGAAACAGAGAACTTCACAGAACATATCCAGTCAAAGAACCACACTTGAGGACCTAGTGGGCCATATGTGGCCTTGAAGTCACAGGTTCCCCACCCCTGACTAGGAGTTATAGCTAATTATGAAAGCCAGGAGTATGATGCAATTCATATTTTCCCTAAAACCTGTTTCTTCTACTGAATTCCCCATTGCTGTTAATGGCATTGGCATTCTACTAATCTTTCAGGCTCAAGATATCAGTCATGTTTGAGTCTGCTCTCTTCATTACCTTCTATATTTAATCAGTTACCAAGTCCTATCTTAAACCTCTAGTCAAGTTTGATTCTACCCTCTCTTTTAGATTCCATATGCAAGTCAGTCACCAAATTCTATCCTTTCTCCACAATATCCTTATCTCAATGAAATGCCCATCTGCCCCTTTTCACTCTCGTGGCTATCACCCTAGTCCACGTCTTCATTACTTCTCATTTGGACCATTGGATCAGCCTCCTAACCAGTCTGCCCAATCTTCAGTTTCTTTTCTAGCCATTTCATCCTACATATCACCAACAGATTAGTTTTCCTAATTCATAATTTTGTTCCTGTCACTCCCTTGTTGAAAATTTTCAGTGACTACTTATTTCCTTGTGAATAAAGTTATAAATATCATGTAGAATTTCAACACTGGATCTTAAAGATAATTTAGGCTAATCCCCTCATTTTATAGATAAAGGCACTAAGCCCACTAAGGCTAAATACTTTTCCTGAGGTCAAATTTCTAGTTAGTAGCATTATTGAAGTTGAATATTGGTTTTCTATCTCCTAGTCCAGTTTCCTTTTATTAGAACTTAATTGAGTAGCAGCCTAGGTGGCACAATGCATAGAGAGGAAGACGGGGAATCAGAAAGATCTGAGTTCAAATCCTGACTCAGACATTATTGTGTGCCTAGCTACTAGCTGTTACTACTACAACTTACTAGCTGTGTGACCCTGGGCAAGTCATTTTGCCTCACTTTCCTAGTCTATAAAATGAGAATATAATAGCACCTACCACCCAGGGTTGTTGTGAGAATCAAATGAAATAATATTTGTAAAGTGCTTTGCCAACCTTAAAGTCCTACATAAAGCTATTTATATAAGTAGTTATTTTATATAAAAATATAAATATATTTTATATTTAAACCTATATAACTAGCTGTTAGTTATTATGCCAGATGTCTTAACTTGACATCAAAGTCTTCTACACCTACATTTCCTGTTTACAATTTGACTCCAACTGGCTTTTCCAGACATCTCATTGTATTTCCCATCACATAACCTGAATACTGACAAACTGAATTATTCAGCATTTCCTAAACACAATCACTTACTTTTGTGATCTTATGCCTTTTCGTGGCCTTTCCGCTACCTAGAATGCTCTGCCTATTGCAATGTCATCTATCCTTTATGGTGCAATTTAAATTTTGCCTCCTCCATGAAGCTTTCTTCTATACCAGGAGTTCTTAAACTTTTTGTGTGTAATGGACCCCTTTGGCAATCTGGTGTAGCCTATAGACAGACCCCTTCTCAGAATAAGAGTAATAATAATAAGAAGAAGAATTTCTAAAGGCACAAAATGACACAAGGCAAAACACAAAGATTTGCTAAGGAACCCAATTATTTTGTAATAAGGTTAGCAAAATTATTTTCAAAAACAAGTTTACTGACCATAGGTTAAGAATCCTGCTCTATACTCCCAGTGACAACTCAAGTTCCATATACTAAAAACAACTGTAACTACCCTGTTTTAAGATTTTTGCATATTTAACCACATCTAAGAGGCAGCATGGTACAAAGAATAGAGATCTGGCCTCAGGGCCCAAAAGACCCCCCCCCCCCCCCCCCCACCCCCGTTCAAGTTTTCCCTCTGACACACTAGCGGTGGGAACATGAGAAAGTCACTTAAATTCTCAATGGCCTAGGTACCTCTCTAACTACAAATTACAAGGAAGGTCCTAACCTACATGGAGTTTCCTGGAATTCCCAATACCAGTGGAATCAAAATCTAGCCCCTAGTGAGACCCTAATCACATCTAAACCGTGCTCTCTGCCCTTTCTTTTCTCAAGCAGTAACTCCCCTTGTCACTTCCCATTCTGTCTTCCTCTCTTCTTCACTCCCCTACTCCATGCAGCAGGCTGGCTCATTAGTTAAAGAACTAGCCCTGTTTGCCATCATTTATTTATTAAATTTGCTTAAAACATGTCTACTGCCTCAGGGCTTCTGAGGAGTAGTACACACAATTCAGTCTTAGGGCTTCTTTTGAAAATGTCAGCCAGGAGAAGTTGCCTCCAAACAGGGCTCTGAATGGCTGAGGTAGCACCCCAGAGTATTGCTATCATGGTTCTCTGACCTAAAGCTTTCTCTGACCAAATTTTTAGATTGGATTAGATGCATTCCAGAGTCATTTATTGTTTTAAATCCTGAGCCTATTTCCCCAATCCTGCCCTAGCATTTAATTTCTCATACTTAGTACTTTGTCTTCCATTTTCAGTATGCATCCCCCTCTTTTAAAAAGCTTGTCAGTTGAAGCAGTTGCTATTCACATGAGTCTCTGTCCATATTTTATATTCTTTCAGCTTTAGTTCTAACCTCCTGTTGTACCCAGGCTGTAGCTCTGGGCACCCTAGCCAAATCTTCACCATGCCCTTCTAATGAAATGTGGTATGTAGAAAGTGGTTACTATTCTGACTCAAGCTTAGTATGGTCATCTCTGGATCCACTAAAGATGCATAGGGTTGAGCCCTGTCATGGCTGTGATAAAGCCTTGAGACATCTGCTGATCCAGAAACCCCATGGTTCTTTTAATACTTTCACACTTTCCCATGAAGCTTCGTGAGTTTCCTTCTCCCCCACCCACCAAATGTTCCTGTATAGGCTCCAGCTGAGTTTTGCCATATATATCCTTTTAGCAGCTGCCTGGTATTTGTGCCTCTTGGGCTTCAGTCCGTTTCTCCTTTATAAGATTCAAGAAAGTCAGAGTTAACAGGATTCTCCTCCTCCTGCCAGGATGCTGATATTAATTTCTCAAAAAGAGTGCTTTCATTGAAGCCCCCAAAGACAGGGCAGAAAAGTTGGTGACAGATTTTCTCCCTGGCTGTTAACACTAGATTCCTACTTCTAGGCAATGAGAGAACAAAGGGGAATTAATCCCCAGCACATCACACTGGCACTCCCTGGGAGTTTGCTAGTGTAAGTGGTAAAAAAATCCCACTCAGAACCTCCAAGAAGAGGAAATGAATATGATGCTTCTAATTTTACAAATTATGGAGGAAAAACTAAGAACAGAGAAGAGATATGTTCCAAGTTAAATCCAGTGTGCCCAGATTTGTGTATTCTTCCAAAGGTATCAGAAGTGACCTGAATTTGGGAATTGGGGGAAAGAAGAAAGGACTGGATGATGTTTGGATGGCAGGCAGCAACTAAATATAGGTATTCTTTTGTTTGTGCCTATACTGCCAATGACATGACTAATACTTTAAAGTTCCCATCATAACCATGGGAGTAATTAATGACTTAGCATTCTCATTCCATTTTTCCCCCCTTTTTTCGTAGCTCAACCTGACAAATAGGCAACTGGCTCTGATAAAATATTATACTAAGAGCTAAGGGGAATGACTTCAGTATTACTGCACACACTGTTACTGTTACTTGCCACAACAGTCAGGAAATACAATTAAGCAATGGTCTCTCCACTACATACTATGTATTAGTAGAACTAGTACAAAAGCTTAGGAAAAACTAGCAACACTCAGGTTTCCCAGAACTTGCAGTTTTCCAAATGATAATGAATTTGATACTTTTTTTTTTTACTTCCAAATATTCTATGGGCCCTTTTTTTGTTTCTTTAACCCATGAAGATGCACTATTTCAGTGTTTGTTTTTGGTTTTGTTATTGGTTTGTTTTTTTTTCCTCAATAAGAAACCACATTTCAGCACTCAGTTGAGCTGGATATGTTTAGGCTCCTGGCAACCTGGCATTCTAACATAAACTGATCAGATCTTCAAAATGTTGCAATGGGTCACCAGTTTTCTAACGCCTATATACCATTATAAGCAAAGTGGTTATTTCAGGGTGTAGGCAGAACACCCTGGCACCCAGGTGGCAACCCAGCTAGCTAAATTTTCTCAAAAAACTTGATTGAAATCAGTCAATAATAATTTCAACAAATAATGCAGAGCATTTGTCTTCTGTTTCTGAGCCACACTAAAGAGAAATCTCCCCTCTTTCTACAATGCCAGGAAAAGTAGGGGCTTTTCACCAAAAACAATACTGAAATAATGCTGAGGAAGCGGTCCAGGTTTGATTTCCGTTCTATTGTCTTGTTCTGTCAACTCCTGCTACCCCCTAAAATCCAGGCTTAATAATTTACTGCGGAAAGACACTTAATAAATAAGCATTGAGATTGAAGCCGTCAGCCCCACACAATGGAATTGTTTGCATCTTCCTGCTTGGCATCAACACCAACTATCCCTGCCTGCTTCTACTGAAATAATTCCATTTGTTATTTTTATAAAATTAGTTTCACTGCAGTTTCTATTAATCAGAACATCCTTTGGAAAAAATTTTACTGAGATTATAGAACCTTTTAATGTCAACTGTTCAGCAAAGATGATTTCTTATGATCTCATAAAATAACAGTAGAGGTCAGAAAGTAAACAGGTCAGTGAAGTATGGTGGTATATATGTATATATATGGGCTGAGACCAAAACACTGACCCATCAACCTAGAGTGATTTCCCACCTTATACTTTCCACTCAGTTGACCAACCTATGTATCACTTAAATTATCCTGACCACGCTGTTTCTTATAGGAGCCTTTCCAAGTTGAATGGGAGTCTCTACTTCTTCCATACACTTAGAGAAATGGAAACTTAGGAAATGTGATCAATTTGGTAATCAACCATGATTTCAGAAGAATAATGATAAAAGAATGATACCTACCTCCCAACAGAGCTGAGAAACTAAATATGCAGAATGAGACATATTTTTTAAAAAACATGACCAACATAGGAAGGTGTTTTACTTGACTATGCATATTTATTACAAGGATTTTGGTTTTCTTTTTCTTTTTTTTACAGTTGGGGGAGATGTGGAAAGGAGAAAAATAGATGCTTGATAATTGAAAAATATTTGTAAAAATAAAGAAATTAACTTCTCTTAATACCATATGGAATCTGAGAAATCAACAAAATACAATTCAATTCAACAACCATTAAGTGACACCTTTGTAGGTGCTGTACTAGGTGGTGTCAATACAATGCAAAAAAAGAAACATCATAACTTCTGTCTTCACAACAGTCTAGTATTGGGACAAAATATATACACAAATAACTATGATATAAGTTAAGGTTCACTTCTGCCTAAGAAGATCAGAAAAGGTACTTAATATGGGCCTTAAAGGAAGAAAAGGATTTTAGTAAGTGGAGAAAGAAAATTTTCTCAGGCAGCACTTCCAAGAATGAACTAGAGCTTGTAAAGACTTTAGGCAAAGCAAGCAGTTAGCCTATTAAAATAGTTCAAACACCTGACCTTGAGTGATGACAATGGAGGTAGAAGGCAGAGAATAGTTGCAAGAGATATTTTAGAGGTAGAATCAAAGGCTATTAATAGCTGATTGAATGTGGAAGGTGAAAGAAGACCCTGAGATTTTAGCCTGAATGACTAAGGGAATGGTGGTACTAGTAACAAAATAAGGATGTTAGTAGAGGGAATAGGTTTTGGTTAAGGATAAAAAGTTCAAGTATGGAGGTGTTGGGAGGACATCTAGGTAGAGAAGTTTGGCAGACAGCTGAGAGTATAGAACTAAAGCTCAGAAGAAAGGATGGCCCTGGATACATACATATATCTGTATATATGTGTATATTTCAGAGTGATATGAATGCAGATGGTCACCAAAGCCCTAAGAGTGGCGAGTCAGGAGAACCTGAGTTCAAATCTGGCCTCAGACACTTAATGCAAAAACTAGCAGTGTGACCTTGGGCAAGTCACTTAACCCCAATTGCCCTCCAAAAAGCAAAAAAAAAAAAAAAAGAGTGGACAATATTGTCAAAAGGAAGAAATAAAAGTATTAAAGGAAGTGCTATCAGGGAGTGTACACACTAGGGAGATGGGATGAGGAATAACAAATATCAGCTAGTCATTTAATATCCTCAAGCCTCAGTTGAAGAAGCTTCACTAGAGACTTTCTGATGCCTAGATCTATGAGCTTATGATCCTATGACCAAGAAGAAAAATTTCAAATAGGTAGAGATGCAGCAGGAAAAAGTCATGCCTTAGTGTTAAATCCTGCCAAAAGTTCAAGGTGAATGAGGACAGAGATGAGGTCACTTGGATATAACAAATACGAGATCACTCTTTACTTTCGAGGAAACAGTTTTTGCACTGGTCAAGATCAGAGCCATATTGCATGAGGTTGAGGAATGAGTAGGTGATGAGAAAGTACAGAAAGGCAATAAGTATAGATTATTCTTTCTAAAAGTTTAGCAATGAAGGACAGGAGGAAGACAGAACAAAAGCTTGAAAGGGTTTTAGGGGAAAGGGAATTTTTTTTTTTTTTTTTAAGACAGGAGACAGCAGAATATATTTGTAGGAAAAAGGGAAGGAATAATTCAGAGGATAATTTAAGAAAATCAGTAGAGTAAGCTTCCAAAGAAGATAAGAGGTTATAGGATCAAGGATACCATCTTATATCTGAACCCAAAGTACAGGAGGCTGTGGATAAAGTCAGAGAGTTTTTTCAGGTGTAGAAGTGTGTAATGGAAATGCAAATTTAAAGATCTTCCCTGCCCCTAGGCTAAAGTGCACCTGGAGCCTGGGGTGGGAGGCTTGTTTTTCAGTTGATACTTTTTGATTGGCCAGTGGGGTCCAAAAGGTTGTTACATTCTCTGAGCCAGGAAGTGTAGCTTTTGTTTTGGGGGCTCACTTTGAGAAGTGTTTTGTGATTTGATATGGATTCTGGGAAGCCGTTGTCTGGAGAGCCACCCCCCCCCCTTTGAAAAACCCAGATGTTGATTGGGTATGGATGTAATGGCTGGACAGTTTGGAAAGCTGTCTACTTGATCTGTTTCTGTCTTGATAATTCTGCCTGTATACTTTGGAGTTCAGGGTGCTGACCTTTTTCCCCTGAACGAGGTAGACCATATATATTTGACTGATTAAAAGTAAGCTTATTAACCCATTTTGAGTTGCTTTTCTTTAACAAAGCAGATCCAAGAACCTGTATGGGCAGCCACCCTGAGGACGCTTGGGGTGCTTGCTGCTACAAAGTGGAAAGATGATGTATATCACATTGAATTGCCTCAATTATTTTTAGTAAAGTAGGAAAAAGTAATGACACATGCTAAGAAGAGTAGTGGTAGAATTGGGGGCTTAATAGTAGAGAAGATTGTAACAGTTATTATGAGGACTATAATAAGGACTCAATAAGAGATAAAACAACTGCCATGTAGCAATAAGACTTTAATTGATATCAGATAAGACATATTTATAATATACCCTTTCACTATGGTTTCATGATTTCCTCATAAAGACCTTCACTTCAGAAGAGAAGGCAGAAGAAAAGTAGATGATGGGACTATCTAGGTTGAAAATTAACTGGCCAGGGTTGGAGTACACCTAACAAAGCTGACAAGAATGCACTGACTGGCCTGTTGTCCTAAAAATCTAATCAAAGGGGTTTTTAAATAAAACACCTGGAAAGAACTGGAAATGATGATGCTCATCAATTGACGGAGCCAAAAAAATTCCTGTACCATGAGAAAAAATGAAAGAGAGGAATTCAGAGAAACAGGGGGAAACTTGCATGAACTAATACAAAAGTAAGAAAAACCTGAAAAACAATGTACATTATGATTAAATATGACAATGTAAGTGAGGAAAAAATTTTAAACTCAATGCGGAAAACAGAAGGATGTTCAAAAGGAAGCACAGACAAATAGGATAGTTTCACAATTAACATTTAGAATTTACTACATGTTTATTTTTTTTAAAAGGTAATGATATATGGAAATATTCTTTGTGTATTTAAGTTCAGAAATTTTAAAAAATTTTTAAAAGAAATTAATTTGGAATTATGCAAATAAAGCATAACCTTAATATAAAAGAATACCATAGCCAAATTTCAAAGCTCCCAGGTTAAGAAGTTATTGGAAGAAAAAAACCAACAATTTAAATATCATAAATTACACAAGACCTAGCTGCTACTATGCTGAAAGTCCATAGGTCTTGGAATACTATATTTTGTAGACCAAAAGAGCTGCAGTTACAAGCAAGGGTAACTTACCTAGCAAAATTAAGAATAATACTGAATGGAAAAAAATGGACATTGAGAGAACTGAAAGACTTTCAGGTATTTCTGGCAAAACATCAGAATTTAAGGAAAATTTGATATATAATATACAGGAAAAATATAAGATAAACATTAAAGAACAATTAAGAAACTCAATAAGGTCAAACTGTTTACTTCTTATATGTGAAAATATTATCAGTACTTTTATAATTGCTATCATTTGGGTAGTTTGAAAGAAAGACTTGGGCTGAGCTGAATATGATGGCTTGATTCTAAAAAAACCAAAATTGTATAGGGAGAGATAAATAGGAGTAGTCATCTCATATAAATGAGGCATAAAAGGAAAAACTGATACAGAAAAAGCCAGTAGAAGCAGTGGGGGGGGCCAGGTGGTGGTGGAAACTTACTCTCATCAGGAATGGGTTAAAGAGGGGACAACATATATCTATCTAGAAGGGTATAAAAGTCTTCTAAGTTCAGAAAGAAATAAGAGGGCAAAGGAATAAGGTGAGGATAGAGGATAAGGTAGGGACTCTTGGAGAGGTGAGTACTTTAAGGAATAGAAGAGCATGATAGGGGGTAGATGTAAAGCAGAGGAGTGACAAGGGGTAGAAATAGGGTGGGAAAGATAGTGAGGAAATGTGTGAATGGGATTAATTTACCCATTAAATGGAAACAGACAACAGATTAAAAATTTGAGTTCAACAATATGTTGCTTTCAGGAAATACTATAAAAATGAGAGATATACACAAAGATAAAATAAAAGTCAGGAATAGAATTTATCATGTAAGAAAAAGCAGGGGTAGTAATCATGATCTCAGACACAATTAAAGCTAACATTGATTTAATCAAAAGAGAAAAATGGGAAAACTACACTATTAGTCACCAATATTATTCGATATTACTTTAGACTTTTTAAAATAACTAGACAGTATAAAATGCCTGAGAGTATACCTACCAAAACAGATGCAAGAACGATGTGAACATAAATATAAAATACTTTTTATACAAAGAAAGTCAGATCTAAATAATTAAAGTAATATTTATTGTTCATGGGTAGGTAAAACCAATATAATAAAAATTACAATTTTACCTAATTAATCTATTTAATGCTATCCCAATTAAATTACTAAAATATCGTCTTACTGGGTTGGAAAAAATAATAAAGTTCATTTGAAAGAACAAAAGGTTAGGAATTTCAAAGAAAACAGGGAAAAAAATGTAAAGGAAGCAGATTTTGTAGTATCACACCTTAAACTATTTTATAAGGTGACAGCATTGTTGAAGTGTAAAAAGGAAAATTTTGATTACTTTAAATTAAAATTTTCTTGTATAAATAAAACCTATGCAGCCAATAATAGAAAGAATGCAGAAAATTGATGGAAAGAAGGAAACTTTCATAGACAATATCTCAGATAGGAAGTGATTGGATTGAAATATTTCTGTAGTATAAGGAAATGATTGGCTGGTTGATTTAGAAAAACATGGAAAGCCTTTGACTTATGAAAAAAGATTCTATCAACCTTCAGAGAAACAGATGACAAGTGGAAATAAGCATAAGTGCATATATGTATGTTTATAGATATATATGTTTATGTACATATGTGTGTATATGTATGTATGTATGTATGCACTTAATTGTAGCATTTTTTAGGGTGGGGTAGAGGGAGAGAGGGAAAAAAGGAAAAAGTGCACTGCAGAGAACAAAACTAAACTAAAAGGGAACAAAGAAAATCTGGGCAGCTTTGAAAACAATATGTATGTAGTATTTATTATATAGGCTTTCTTGAAATGGAAATTCATTGTTTTATATTGAATCCTGTCTTGTGTTCTGCTGTGTACAGGGCAATGTTTTTTTTTCTCATTTTGTATTTAAGTTTAAAATCTAAAAAGATATACAAAAATTAATGAGAAGAGGAGATAAAAAAGAAAAAGTTATATATAATAGACCTCTGAAGATTACTGAATGAGGCTATAACAGCAACAGCAACAATAAAAATGATAGCTATTATTATAATAATGTCAATGATAATAAACCTCTGAAGATTACTGAAAAAAAATATAAAGGAGTATATTTATTCTCAGCTATTTATGGCACCTCCAAAATTGACCATTATTAGGGCATTCTTATTTATTCTTTTTTTTCAAAGAAGACCAATGACATCACAGAGTAATGTCTTGACTTTGTTCATGAATTGGATTTAAGTGAGGTAGAGTCATCAGCCTCACTCTATCTTCCTAGTCATCAAATTCCAGTGGCAAAGACAAAATTCAAGTCAACTGGCAATGACTTGGAAAACAGTGGATGACCATGGTGCCTTTAATCCTTGACCAAACTCTAAGCGCTCCACAGCACCTACTTAAGCCACCTTTTTGGCCACTGAAACAAATTGTTCTCATCTATCCATTCCTCTGGGAGTAAGGCCTCACATGCTTGGGGCAGACACTCCACTAACTCACTAATGGGTTTGAGGCCCACCAGTTACCCTCAATCTGGTTTAACCTATCTGCTAAGACATTTTTACCAAGGTGTGGCCACTGTGCATGCTACAGCTTTTTGGAGCTACAGGTGAGAGTTGGGTGAATCAGGTAAGCACCAAAGCTAGATGAGCAACCCTGAAAAGGACTCAGCCCTCACACCAGAGGTGCTAGTCCTCCCTGAACACTGCATTAGGATATAAAAACCTCACAAAAGGAAAAAAAAATCAGAAACACTAAACACCTCTTTTGTAACCATAATGCAACAATATTACATTCAATGAGTCAGAGAAATGACTAAAAATTAATTGGAGACTTTGCATGTGCTGGTTTCAACTCTACAAACAAGTTGCCCCTCCCAGGATAAGCTCGTCACTTCTAATTTCACCACCATACTGCTAACTCAAGCCTTGACTGATACCACTTCTCTTAGCTTCCTCTCTCCTCTGATTGGAGGATTGAAGGGTAGAGGGCCAAACCCCTCTAATGTCTTCCTTTATAGAAGGCAGAAACTGAACACTCAGTTCACTCCACTTTGTATCTGTTTGGTTTCAATTCCATTAAATAAGATGCCCCTGCCCTGGTACCCCTTGCTATCTTGTCATTTCCTCCTACCCCTACTACTTTCCTACCTCCTTTTGTGTGTTGTCTCCCCTTGTTAGGTTTTAAAACCCTTGAGGGCAAAGACTGTCTTTCTTTTTATTGATTCTATTCCCACTGCACAGAGTTTGGCACATAGTCGGCTCTTAATAAATGTTGATTATATTGGATTGGAAATAACTTAATCCTAAAGAATTGGAAAGTTAAACCACAAATCACAGAAAAAATCAATAGTTTCATTAGAGATAATGAAAGCAATGAAATAATAAACCAAAAACTGGGGGGATGTGTCCACAGCTGCAGGGCAACTAGGTAGCACAGTGTATAGAGCACCATCCCTAGAGTCAAGAAGACTTATCTTTCTGAATTCAAATCCAGCCTCAGAAACTTACTAGTTGTGTGACCCTGGACAAGTCACTTAACCCCATTTACCTCAGTTTTGTCATCTGCAAAATGAACTGGGAAAGGAAATGATAAACCATTTCAGTATCTTTGCCAAGAAAATCCCAAATGGTGTCACAAGGAGTTGGGTACTACTGGGAAGCCCAAACAACAACATTGTACACCAGTCTTTAGTGGAAAATTCATTTCTCTAAACACATTCATCAATAAAGGAAGAAGGACTGGATAACTGGGCAATCAATAACAACCAAAAATAAAAGCTAGAAAATAAAAAAAAAATAAATGCCCCCTCAAAAAACTACCAAATGAGAAAATGGGAAAATCAGAGAAAAAAATTAAAAGCAAAAAATTAATTAATAAATAAAACTAGAATTTTTAAAAGATCATAATATATACAAACCATTAGCTAATTTGATTTTTTAAGAGAAAGATGAAAACAAATTACCAGTATCAAGAATGAAAATGGTAAATTCACAATAAATGAAGGATAAAGGAAATTATTAGAAACTATTTCACCAACTACATGTCAATAATACTGACGATCTAAATGAAATGGATCAATACTTGCAAAAAATATAAAATACCCAGATTAACAGAAAAGAAATAGAGGATTTGAATAAAACAACATTGGAAAAAATAAATTGAACAAGCATTAAATGAGCCCCAATGGGGAAAAAATTTCAGGATCACATGGATTCACTAATGAAATCTATCAAACATTTAATGAATAACTAATTCAATACTATAAAAGCTATTTTTAAAGGTAGGGAAAAGGGATCCTACCAAATTCCTACTTATAAGCTCTTGATACCTACTAGGGAGGTTCAAAATAAAGAAAATTATTAACTATCCCTAATCAATATTGATGCAAAAATTTCAAAAAAATGTGTATACCATAGCAACATCTCAAAAAGACTATATTAACTCTGACCATGTTTGTTTTATACTAGGAATGTAGGGTTCATTCAATATTAGGAAAACAATAAACATGATGGACCACATTAACAATAAAAACAACATACAACAAATCATATAATGGTGTTAATAAAAACAGAAAAAGCTTTTGATAAAATAAAACATCTATTCCTGTTTTTAAAAATATATTAGAAAGCCCAGGAATAAATGGGATTTTTCTTAATTTGATGTAGTAGTTATTTAAAAACAAGAAGCAGCATTATCTATAATGGGAATAATCTAGAGGCATTTCTGAGCAGATCAGGAATAAAGCAAGGATGTCCATTATCAACATTGCTATTCAAAATAGTGCTAGAAATGTCAGTTACAGTAATAAGAGGAGAAAAAGTAATTCAAGCACAGGCAAAAAGAAAAAAGAATGACAACATTTTGCCCAAGATATGATGGTTTACTTAGAAAAAATAGACAAAAAATTGTGTAGAAAATCAATGAAAAAATAAATTGAAACAATGAACAATTTCAGCAAAGTTGCAGATTATAAAACAAACTCTTATAAATCATTAGCTTTTTTTATATTACCAACATAGACAGAAAGAGGAATTCCATTTAAAATTACTATATAAAGTATGCAATAATTAGGATTCTAACTGCAGAGAAACACATTGAATCTATAAGAATCCAATTACAAAATGCTCTTTATATGAATAAAGATATGACTAAGTAAATGGATAAATATTAATTGTTCACAGGTAGGCAAAGTCAACATAATAAAAATGATAATGCTTTATTTATATTTATATTTAACTTTAAATTATATTATTATTATAATATATTTATTATTTATATTTAATTTTATACTTTACCTGAATAAATAAATTAATGGCCTGGTAGTTTGCCATACCAACATACCAAATGATTACTTTGTAGAACTAGAAAAAAATCATAACAAAATTCATTTCAAAGAACAAAAGGTCTAGAATCTCAAGGGAAATAATGAAAGTATGAAAGAAGATGGCCTCCTATTACTAGATCTTAAATTATACCCCCCAAAATAATGATGTAAATAATTTGATACTGATGAAGCAATAGAGAGGTTGACCATTGAAAAAGATTCAAAAGTTTCAGTAAACCATATGCAGATGCAAAGAGTACAATAGCCTAGTTTTTTGATAAACCCAAAGATCCTTGCTATTAAAGTAAGCAATCACTACTTGACAAACACACAAAAATGTTTGAAAAACTATAAAGCAAGAACTTGTTCTGAACCAGCATCTTACATCTTACACTGTATATCAAGATAAGCTACATGACTTGGACATAAAGGGTGACATTATTAACAAATTAGAAGAGGGAAGAAATTACCTCTCAAATTTATGGACAGGAGAATCTTACATGCCCAAATGAAAAAAAAAAAAAGGGATCACAAAAGGTAAAATGGATAATTGTGATTACATAAAATTTAAAGTTTTGCACAAACAAAAATAGTGCAGCTAAAATTATTAAAGAAACAGGTAAATGGGGAGGGAATTTCTGCAGCATGTTTCTCTGTTAAGATATGTAAAGAAATGATTCAGATTTATAAGAGCCGTTCTTCAGTTGATAAATGGTCAAAGGATATGAACCATCATTTTTCAGGGGGAGAAATCAAAGCTATCAATAATCATATAAAGATGCTCCAAATCATTATTGATTAAAGAAATGCAAATTAAAGCACTGTACTACCTCACACTTATCAGATTTGCTAACAAGACAAAAAAAATGAAAATGATAGATGTGGAAAATAGGAACATTAATGTACCATTGGTGGAGTTATGAACTGACCCAAGCATTCTGGAGAATAATTTGGGATTTTATACAAAGGTCCATAAAACTGTGCAATACTACTAGTTCTGTATCCCAAAGAGATTAAAGAAAAGGGGAAAGGATCTATATGTACAAAAATATTTTATATCATCACTTTTTGTAATTGCAAAAGAATTGGAAATTTAGGGGGATGCCAATCAATGGGGAATGGCTAAACAAGTTGTGATATATGACTGTTATGGAATACTATTGTGCTATAAGAAATGACAAGCAGAATAATTTCAGAAAAACCTGGAAAGACTCATGAATTGATGCAAAGTGATTTGAGCAGAAACAACACTGTACAGAGTAACAGGAATATTATAATGATGATTAACTATGAATGATTTAGCTACTCTGATCAAGACAATGATCCAAGACAGTTCCAAAGGACCCCTAATGAAAAACACTATCCACCTCCAGAGAGAGATCTGATCAACTCTGATTGCAGATTGAAGCATACCTTTTTCATGTTCATTATGTTTCTTAATTTTTTTCTTAATTCTTTTTTTCAGCATGACTGATATGGAAATACGTTTTGCATGACTTCACAGGTATTATTGATATCATACTGCTTGGTTCCTCAAAGGCTGGGTAAAGAACAGTAGGGAAAGAGAGAATTCTGAATTCAAAAGAATTTTTTAATGAATGTTAAAAAGGAAGAAAAAAAGAAAAATGCTTAAATCACTGATAATTAGAGAAATACAAATTAAAACAACTCTGAGATTTCACCTTACCCACATCAAATTGGCAAAGTTAACAGAAAAGAAAGATGACAACAGGGGGTGGAGCCAAATGGCGACACAGAAGCAGGAAAACTCCTTATGCCCCCTCCATAACCACCTCAAATACCTATAAAAAATGACTAAACAAGCTTTAGGGGTACAGAAACCACAAAGTGACAGAGAGAAACAAACCTGCTGAAGACAGCCCAGCAGGCCAGCAGGAAGGGTCCAGGAAGGGCCCATCACAATGATGGGAGCTGAGCCCAGTCCCATGTGAGAAAATGGTTTTAGTCCCAGGGAAGCCCAACCAGCCCCTACTGGAGGGACTTAGAGAGAGTGGATCACCAGCAGCTGTGGCAGTTTCCAGAATGATCAACACATAAATGCCAAAGGCAAAGTGAGAGTTCAGTGTGGACTTTGTGGCAACAGGGGGTCCAGGACCATGGTCTGGCTTCTGCCCCTGGAGGGAGA
>NW_027187419.1:37593971-37616973 GCF_028583685.1 Petaurus breviceps papuanus | reverse complement strand
TCTCCCTCCAGGGGCAGAAGCCAGACCATGGTCCTGGACCCCCTGTTCCCACAAAGTCCACACTGAACTCTCACTTTGTCTTTGGCATTTATGTGTTGATCATTCTGGAAACTGCCACAGCTGCTGGTGATCCACTCTCTCTAAGTCCCTCCAGCAGGGGCTGGTTGGGCCGTCCTGGGGCTAAAACCTCAGGCTCATGTGGAGCTAAGCTCAGCTTCCAGAGTGCTAAGAAGGCCCCTTCCTGCTGGCCTGCTGGGCTGTCTTCAGCAGGAGGTTAGTTTCTCTCTGTCACCTTGTGGGTTCTGTAGTTCCAAAGCTTGTTTAGAGTCATTTTTTACATGTATTGGAGGAGGTAGAAGTGGGAGCCATGCAGAAGTCCTGTTTCTACTCTGCCATCTTGACTTTGCCCCTGCAGTGATCCAGAATCTTAAGGAAGAAACTGAGTCCTTGAAAATCAGAATTAGGCAAGGAGAAGCCAGTGAAGTTATAAGAGATGAAGATATATATTTAAAGAATGAAAAAATACAAAAGCATATGAAACATTAGAAAAACAATGGATCTTGAGAACAGATCAAGAATAGAAAACATAAGAATAATTGGACTATCTGAAAGCTCTAATCAAAAAAAAAAGAATCTTGGTACAATAATGCAAGAAATAATTAAACAAAATTGTCCTGAAGCATTAGAACAAGAGGGGAAAGTAGAAATAGAAAAAATCCACCAATCACCACCTAAAAGAGATCCTACAAGGAAAACTCATGAGGATATTATAATTAAATTCTGAAACTCCCAAATCAATGACAAAATATTACACACAACAAGAAAAAAACAATTTACTTATGATGGTACCACAATTAGAATCACACAAGACCTACTGTTGTTGACACTAAAAGATCACAGTTCTTGGAACACTATATATCAAAGAACAAAAGAAGTGAACCTCCAGTTGAAAAATATCATACCCAGGAAAGCTAAGCATAATGTTGAATGGAAAAATAGGAGCATTTAATCAATTGTCACACTTCCAGTACTATGTTAAAAAAATCCTGAACTCAATAGAAGACTCGACATACAAGAGCCAAGAGAAATATAAGGTACATACCAACGACCAATTACAAGGGACTCAGTAAGGATAGAATGTTTACCTTTTACGTATGGAAAATGTAAAACCTATGTCTAAGATTGTTATTAGTAATTAGTTAGCTTATAAGATAGATTGGGGTAGACCTGAATATGATATGATTTTAAAAAATAAAACCATTCAAGAATAGCTAAAAGAGTAATTATCCTATACAAATGAGGTGCAAGAGGAAGAACCAATACAGAGGAATTAGATGGGGGAGGGCTGTTGTTAGTTCTGGAAACCTACTTTCATCGGGAATGGGTTTAAGAGGGGAAAATACGTATACATCTAGAAGAGTATAAAAGTCTTCTAAATCTAAAAAAGAAACAAAACTCTAAGAGGATAGGGAAGGGGAAGAGGACAAAGGAGGGATTGTTAGAGGGGAGGGTGAGGGAATAGGTTAAAAGGGGGGTATAGAAGGGTGTTTAGATTTAGGGGAATGGAAGGACAAGGGAAGGAGCTTTAGAGGGGAGAGGGACAGAATAGGCCAAAGGAATGTAAAAGGGTGTATTAGATTTAAGGGAATCGGAGGGTGAGGGAGGGACTGCTGGAGTGGGGGTAGGTTAAGTAATAAGAGGGCAAAGTAGCCGGTAGCAGTAGAGGAGTTAGGAGAAATAGGAAAAAAAGAGATATGCGCAAATACAAAAACAGGAGTAGGAGTAGAATCTTTTAGGTAAAGTATATATTTATATACATATGTATGTGTATATATATATATATATGTATACGTGTTTGGATATATCAATATCTATATATAAACATGTCCATGCTCAATTGTAGCCTTGGGGGAATGGGAAGAAGGGAGGAAGGGGGGAAAAAGAACAAAGTAAAAGGTGTATAGTAGAGAACAAAAGAAAACCTGTAAGAAAGCAAAGATGGATAGCTTTCAACTTAATGCACAGTATTTAATATATAGGCTTTTTTGAAATGATAAGTTATTACTATATATTTGAATCATTTCCTATGTTCTGCTGTGCACATGACATTTTTTCTTTTCTCATTTTATATTTAAGCTTAATATTTAAGTTTATAATATTCCTTTTTATTATGTATTTAAGTTTTGGTATTTGTCTAAAATTTAAAAAATTTTAAAATTCTTTCTAATTATCTATAGCTCTCTGTCACAGGTAAGAAAGAGAAAAGGAATTTAGAAATAATATAAAAACAGAATGGAAGAATAGGTATGAGAATAAAAGTATATTTGGAGATGAGAATGTTATATAAATAAAATATATCAATAATAAATTTTATATGAAAGAATGGTTGAAGGAACTTGCTTTGCTAAAAAGTAGCTACGATGATGAAAAATGGCAACTAAAATAACCATAAATTAATAAGGGACAAAATCTAAGAAAGGATCCTGCAATATATACAGGTATTCATAATGGCCCACTCTCCTCTTATAAGTACTAACAGGAAAAAACATTAATGAGGGGTAATATAGAGGGGAAAAAAGAGCAGGGGGAAGCTATCTGAGCACAGATTTTTTTTAAAATCCCAGAGATTCTTTTGCCTTTGCCCTTGAAGAGACTTCTTTTTTTCTCTAAATAGTATTTTATCTTTTACAATTAGATATAAAGATAGTTTTCAATGTTCATTTTTGCAAGATTTTCAGTCTCAAATTTTTCTCCCCCTCCTTCCCAAGATAGCCAGAAAGCTGATATAGCTTATACGTGTACAGTACAAGCTAAGCACGAGCAACTTTCTGGAGGACTGCTGCTGTAAACAGCTTTCAAGGTTCTGATCACACAGTATAGCGAACTATTTATTCAGTAACAAATCAGAACAAAACATTCACATAAAACAAACTACAGCATTCAGAATGTTATAACTTCACAACTTATCACTAAAATGGTCACATAATTTTCACCAAAGTGATCACACAGTTTAAAGCAAAAGATAGCATTCATTTAGTAAGTCCTTCACTTAGTAAATCCTTAATTCAATCACCCTTAAGGTGGTAAGCCTCCTTAACTGACACAAAGTACAAAGGTCAAAGTCCTTCACCCATGGGGTACAATCAAGTTACAATATCATCAGTCACTACTCAGTACCCTCTTAAAGGGTAGTGGAAAGTAGAAAGGCCATATACCCCTAGATCACAAGTAAGTTACAATCTCATCAGTCCACATTAAATACCCAAGGAGAGGTCTTTTCATCTTGACTCGAGGCAGGCTCTCAGCTTTCATGGTTCCTCTTCCATGGTCCCAGCTCCTACCTGAATCCACCAAACTGTCACCTGGGTTCAAAGGCAGACAACTTGTCAGGGCAGTTCCTTGTCCAGCTGTCCATGTAGTTCCTGTTCCATATTGAAGCTCACAGTGTCCAGTCCACCTAAAGTCCTTCACAGTTTCTGTTCCTGGGAAGTCAAGGTTTAACAAAGCCACAATAACATTCGAACACATTGCCAGCACCCTCATCAAAATTCCTTTCTGCCTGTGAAATCAACATGACCCAAAATAGACAAAGTACTATACCGACACCACATTCATGCTTCCTCTGGAAGCTCTGGATGGACCTCTGACATCTCTGGCAGCTCCGGCTGGTTCTCAGAAACTCTCAGCAGAAGTTTGGCTGGCTCTCAGAAGAAGCTCTGCCACCATAAGCTCCATTCTCAAAATCAAAATCACTTTCTGGCCTCTCCTCCTCAGCCTCCACATGGCTTGCTGCAAGAAGTTCTGACTCTCCAGCTTTTTCCTTATATAAGGTAGTAGCTCCTCCCTTTTCTACCCCCTTCCTGTTACATCAGCAATAGGGGTTCATACCTGTTGTTTCTTAACAGAGGCTTGATATAATTAACTTGAAACTAAGTGCTAAGTACCTTGCCAATACAAGGGGATCTTCAAATTCCATTACTCTTACAGCATATTTCTACATTAGTCATGTTGTGAAAGAAAAATCAGAACAAATCAGGACAAAGAAAAAACAAAAAAGTAGGAAAAGTGTGCTTCAATCTGCATTCAGACTCCATAATTCTTTCTCTGGATGTGGATAACATTTTACACCATGCATGTTTTGGAATTGTCTTGTATTGCTGAGAAGAGCTAAGTCTATCATAGTTGCTTATCACACAATGTTGCTATGTCACTATGTACAATGTTCTCCTGGGTGTGCTCACTTCACTCAGTATCAATTCATGTAAGACTTTCCAGATTTTTCTGAAGTCAGCCTATTCATGATCTATAAGAGACTTCTGGTTCCCCATTCTATATCATTCTTTTTTTTTTTTCTTGAGAGGAGAGGCTTCTGAGATTAGGGGTTCTTACAGGGGAGGAGCCAGCAAATGATACTACTAGATAAACAGAGAGATCCTGTAGACCTCTAATGGTATAGGCAGACATTCTAAGGCATAACCTGTAACACTGCAATACTTCCCCTGTTTTTCATTTTAATTCCATTTTTTAAATTATCAAGTATTTTTTTCTTTCATCTTCCCTCTCCAAAACTGAAAAATCCCTAATTCCAAGGTTCCATATATCACTGATAACATGTTAACAATCCTTTCTCCAATAATCTCCAGAGATCTATCATATCTAACTTTTCAAAAATTCTATTTGGGGTACTTAATTTCTTTTATTTTATTTGTGGGGGGGCGGCTAGTAATATCAAAAAATGTTTCAATCACTAGCCTTTCTAACTCTGAAAGGAGTCTCCCAATTAAGGTCCCCTGATATTACAGCTTTACAATTTCTCCTTGTAACTTATTTAGTTTTTCCTTTAAATGGCTATATGCTGTGCTATTTGGTGCATATATGTTAAGTATTAAAAATCATTCATTATCTATACCTTTCAGTAAAAGGGAGTTTTCCTGATTATCTCTTTAAGTCTATTTTTGCTGTTGCAATGCCTAAAATCATGATTGGTACCCCTGAGAATTTTTGTTGTTGCTGTTTAGCTGAAGCATTTTTTACATATTTTGATTAGCTGAGACATATTTTGCTCTGCCTCATTATTTCAATTCTATGTGAGTCGTTATGATTTTTCCAGTAAATAGCATATTGTTAGATTCCACTTGCTAACTACTATCCCCTTCCATTTTATAGGTAAGTTCATCCCATTCACAGTCATAGTTACGTGTTTCACTTCCTCTGAATCTAACACTCCCTTTTATTTCTACATTTTCTCCTCTCCCTGTTCCTTAATATTTCCCTGTTGAGTTGAATGTATTTCTGTATCAAACTCTTCTTGCCTGTATATTATCCTCTTTTGACCAGTTCAGATGAAAGTGAGGTTCACTTGTCACCTGGTCCCCCACCCCTTCTATATTTGTAACCCTAGGTTATGTGAACATTTTTTGCAAAGGTTGGGATTCTGTGGATTGAATGAGAGAAACTAATCAATTTGGGCTATATTACAGTGCATTTGAAGTTTCCCTGGGAAGTTGCAGGTGTTAGAAAGATGATAGACGGAATGGTCTTATAGACCCAGTTAACATTCACAGGATTTTGGTATTGATTGGGACTAAGTCTAATCTATTCAAAATATAAGCAGAGTACTGTTGGTTTTGAGCTGGGACTAAGTATCTGAAGATCCTGATACTACTTGCCTCTTTCCTCTAGAGAAGCTATGGACATATTCCTAGGCTGTCCTGGGCCTTCTTCACTTCTGACACTTTTTTAACTTGGTGAGCTCATAAGCTCACATTGATTTAATTGTCACCTCTATATAGCCCTAGTCCAGTCACACATCTCCAGCTTCCTCTTAGACATTTCTAATTGAATATCCTATAGAGAACTAAAAACTAAACCTGTGTAAAACTGAACTCATATTTTCCTCAAACCCACTCCTTTTCTGAACTTCCCTATTTCTTTCAGGGGTGCTGCCATCCTTCCAGTCACTCAGGATAGCAAGTTCAGGCTCATCCTCAACTCCCTTTATGGGCTGGAGTTCATTCCAATTAATAACCAGGCCCTAGGAATGGTGGCTAGGTCTAGATATATAATTATTTATATCCACTTTCTTCTTAATACCTGCAACTGTCTTGAGAAATTTTAAATGCACTCTACTATAACTCCACTCTCCCTTACTTTATGATTTCAATCATTTGCCAAGCCTTGTACTTTCTACCTCTTCAACATCCCTCACATTCATCTCCTTCTTTCTACTACCTCCACTCTAGTTCAGGCCTTTATCACCTCTCACTTGAACTATTGCAACAGCCTCCTAATTGGTCTCTCTGCCTGCAGTCTTTCCCCACTTCAATCTACACCCAACACACTGCTAAAAATATTTTCCTGGGGTGGCCAGGTAGCACAGCGAGTAAGAGCACCGGCTCCAGTGTTGAGAACACCTGGAGATCGAATCCCGGGCTCAGACACTTAGCACCCACCCAGAAACACCTGGCCGTGTAATCTTGAGCAAGTTACTTAACCCCAATTGCTTAGGGGCGGCCAGGTGGCTCAGCGAGTAAGAGCACCGGCTCCAGTGTCGGGATGACTTGGATCAAATCCGGGCTCAGATACTCAGCACCACACCCAGAAATAATAACTGGCCATGTAACCTTGAGCAAGTTACTTAACCCCAATTGCTTTAAAAAATAAAATAAAATTATTTTCCTAAAGGGCAGGTTTGATCATGTCATTCTTATCTTTCAGGGGTTGGCATACTACAGCCCAAGAGCCAAATCCACTCTGTCATGAAGTTTTATCATATTTAAAAATGTAAAAAACTTCTTAGATCATGGGTGCACAAAAACAGGCAGGCAGGCAGGCAGGCAGGCAGGATTTGGTCCTCATCCATAGTCTGTTGACTCCTGCTCTATTCAGTAAATTTCAATGACTCTGTATTACCCATAGAATCAATTATAAACCCCTCTGGCTTTTAAAGCCTTTTTCCATGTGGTCCCAGTCTACCTTTTCAGCCTCATTGAACTCTATTTACTTTGCCATATTCTGCAGTCCAGCCAAACTGGATCTCTTACTGTATCTAACACAATATTCCACATCCAATGTCCACATTTTTGCAGTGGTTATCCCCCATCCATGAAATGCATTCCCAGCTTATTTCCTTAAAAACTTGGCTCAAACACATGTCACATGAAATCTTTCCTAATCTCATAAACTGCTACTGCCCCATCACCAAAATTGAAAATGAGAAGAATAATATTGGACTTTTAGTCAGAGGACTTGGATTGGAATTCCAGCTGATACTGTGGGGCAAGGGGTGGTCTGATATATACGAAATGTCCTCTGAAGCCCCTTCCAGCTCCAGATCTGTGATCCTTTTAACCACTGATATAATTCAAACTCCTCATTTTACAAATGGCTAGCCCAAGGTCTTGTAGTTAGTAAGTGACAAGGTAGGGAGCTGAACCCAGGTCCTCTGTCTCCAAATCCAGTGTACGTGCCACTTTATCAGGCTGTCTCTCCAAAATTATCTTTCCTTTCTCAAGCAGTATACAACCTAACTCACAGTCTTTTTCTCCCCTTTAAGTCCAGGCCTTATATTTAGGGATCTTAATATACTCTCAAATGTACCTTGATGCACCTTCGTTTCTTCATTCATGACCTCCCCATCAGCCATGACCTGCACCTTCACTCCACCTCAGATACATACAGATGACAGTATCCTTGATCTCAATCACAAACCTACAAGTGTCCCACCTCCATGTTCTATAACTCGAATTCCTCTTTCTGATCACAACCTATCCTTCCACCTCCTATTTCTCATCCTGCCTACTCATAGTCTTTATCCTCACTAATCCCTTCAGTCATTTCATCCCTCTCTGCTTTTCCAGGCTCTGGCTTAGGCTTTGGCTTCACTTTTCTCCCTTATCAATCTTGATCTTATAATTAACCAATCCAACTATACACTGTCCTAAACTCTAGAATTCCTTGATCCCTTGTTATATTGCTACTTACACCTTGGCCAAACCCTAACCCTAGGTTACCACCACCAATGACTCATACTCATGTGTGGCTGAATGGCGGTGAGAGAAATTTATGTTTTCTAATCTTCACTTGGGCCCTCACTGTCCCAATACAATCATTGTCATTGTTAAGTCTTTTCAGTTGTGCCCAACTCTTTGTGACCCCATTTGGGGCTTTTTTTTGGAGAGGAGAAAGCAAAGCAGTTGGGGGTTAAGTGACTTGCCCAAGGTCACACAGCTAGCAAATGTGTCAAGTGTCTGAGGCCGGATTTGAACTCAGGTCCTCCTGCCTCCAGGGCTGGTACTCTACTCACTCCGTCACCTAGCTGCCCCTCATTTGGGGCTTTCTTGACAAAGATATTGGAGTGGTTTGCCACTTCCTTTTCCAATTTATTTTTGGAAGTTGCCACTTCCTTTTCCAGCTTATTTTACAGATGAGGAAACTGAGGCAAATAGAGTTAAGTGATTTGCCCAGGGTCACACAGATAATAATAAGCTAGATTTGAGTTTACAGTTGAGTCTTGCAGACTCTAGCCCTAGCACTCTATCCACTGTGCCACCTACCTGCCCAAATACAATCATAAGATCTTTAGTTGTTACCTAAGTGACTCTATGAATAGCTAGTCTATGGACACACTATCTTGATCACACTCTTCACAACAGCTATTCTAAACCTTCTCTTTTCAAGCCTCCCACACCATTTCCTTTTTTCTTATAGGACTCTTCCTGTAAGGAGCATCACCTGTTTTATGTAATCCAAGCTGGTTCTCCTTTAATGGACAGGGAGGCTGTTCTTGGCATCATCATTGGTTTGGCTTCCATACCACAGTAAATATAAAAGGCTCAACCTATAGGGAGCTGGTGTCAGAGGTTTTAGTGGAATTCCTATTGCCCTTCAAGGAATGACTTCCTGATCTTAATATGGTCAGTTGGTATGAAGAATTCTGAGGCAGACTGGAATAGCCATTTTAAATGAATCATTATCTTTTTAACCTCAAATTTTATCCTTTTTATCTTACTGTTATTAGTAAAGTAACTTTTTATTGCATTTCGTGGTCAGTACTTTGTTGCATTCTAACAGTGAGCCTCAATCATTGAACTGACCTGAATTGACTACCTTAAAATATTTGGCATGATTGGGAGAGATCATTTTGCAATGGCTCTTTAGTTAAATTCTTTGTTGAAGTAAGGAAAAGAGGCTGTGGGGAGAAAAAAAGCAGCCTTGGAAGACCGGATGGTTAGATATGGAACGTTCATATCCTATGGCTCAAGAATTGTCTAGATCACATGGGTAGCTTTTTCAGGGTAATAAGAAGTTCCTATTCATCTTGCTTAGTTTTATGAATACTTAAGGAGCTTGAAAGGGAAAGTACAAAAATAATAAAAGTGAGTATACTTTGGTTCTTATTGGTGACTTTAGAAAAGCTGGATTGTCAAAAAAAAAAAAGGAAAATGAAGATAAATTACCCTTAAATATTAGAGGATTAGAGGCCAAATTGACTTTTGATCTTAAAAGATCATCTGCCTTTAAGGCAGGACTGACTTATAGATCTAGTGTTGGACAGGTGAAAAGGGCAATGCTAATAAGGTTGAAGATTAATATGCTACATATGAGAAGTACAATCTCTGACCCAGAGGTATCACTGGATAATGTGTTAAACCCTGCTGAGATTAAAGCTATAAGGGAAGAGAATAGGAGAAGAAAAATGAGGAGGAAGATTAGGAACTGGAACTGGTGTTGAATGCTTTCTTATTCCATTACTACTTCCTAGGATACTACTTCCCAGGGAGTGATTTCCTCCAAACCAATATCTGAGGATGGGAACACTTTTACAACCAAGGAACTTGGGTAGTTTCAAGAGAAATTTAAACAGCAAGCTAATGAGTCATTTGAATCTAGCTAATGAGGGTCTGGGCTAATGGAGATAACTTAAAAATTTTGTTAGTTGCAGAGTTCCAACAGCTTGAAGAGATTACAAAGGATTTGCTCTTGTAAAGTTAGCTGAAATAGAGACCCTGTATGGGAATTACTCTTTGGCCATTTTTAGGTGGCTAAAATGTGGAGTTCTGTGTATCAGCACCCAAGTAATGAAGGGAGGAGGTAAAATTTTTTTAAATAGATGGGTTTGGTGAACTGAATTTATGGGCCTGTCTCCATGACTCCCCACTTCTCAAGACTATAATGCTGTCTTTTACATGAAACCTTACCTTGGTAGTATCAGACACTTAGCTCTGGCCCTTCCCTGTCAGACTATCATTAACAGGGCTAGACAATTTGATGAAATTTGAACATGAAATTGGGGCTGCCCAGATACTAAGCATGTAGAGCTATCCACAAGATGGTGACTTTAAGAATAATGGCAGGAGGAAGTTTCCTGCCACCATGTTAGGTAGGAGGAGAGTAATGATGCTTTCCTGAAAGGATTTAGGTACAGCTTTGGGGACACTTGGGTAGACAAGGTGACTGATACCGTAATAAACCTATGGGAGGTATATGTGATCAGTACAATCAGGGTCCTACCCTGTCAAAATTTAGGACATCCTTGAAATTCCCCACCTACTTGTTCAGAGCCACCCATATCTTTGTATCCAGATTTAAGAGACTGTTGATATGAGTAAGGGTTAAGGTTCCTCCAAGGCTTGTACTTTTTGCCCTCCCCCCTTCAAAAAAGAAAAAAAAACCCTAAGGGGTTGCTTGATACTGGCAGCCAAGTTACTGTTACACCAACGCATATATATTTTAACAGGTACACAGAGATGTTCATTTCTATCAGGACAGGGAAGAAATGACAACCAAGAGAAGGAATGCCATTACTCAAGTGGATATGGGTGATGACTCCCTGTTTGGGTCTCAATTATGGTAGCTAATCAAGGAGAGTCTGTCATGGGTATAGATATTAGAGTTCTGGGGAGTCAGTATTTGTATGGGAGCTTACCATAGTTTTTATGCTGGTTTTTGTGGGCAGGACTAAACGGAAGTCCTTGGAGTTGCCTAAATGATCCTATGTAGTTGATATTAAATCATGTCAGATCCCTGGGGGTGAGAGGTGGAGTGTTAAACATATTTCCTCCCTAGTAAGGTAGATGAAGAAGATTAGAGTACTTAAATATATAAATTTCCCTTAAAATAATCCTATATGACTGGTTTAAAAAAGTCAGATGATATCTAGAGATTCATAGTACATAATTAGGAGCAGAATAATGTCATTATGCCAATGACTATTCTTGTCACTATGGTAGAACAGATAGCTATATGTCCCCAGTTAGTGGCATAGGGCTACTAATTTCACCAATTCGTGAATTCTGAAAATCCTTTATCCGATCATAATGTTTTATCATTCTATCTTTTCACTAAGCTTTATGATCCTCCCTGTCCTTCCTCATAGTAACCCATTCCCTCTAACCCTCAGTGCTTTCTCAGGCCATCGCTCTTGCACTGGTTACACTGCTCCCTTACCTATCTCAATTCTGAACCAACTTAACTCTTCACTGTCTCCCCCCCCCCCCCCCCACTTCATTCTTTGCCTTCCTTGTTCCATCACTGGCCATGTTCTACCAAGACCCAACTCTAGATTACTCTTACTATCTGCCTCTGTTCCTGTTAACCTGCTGCTGAACAGATACAGAAAAACCATGCTGACTGGCAGATCCCGTCTACTCCATCTGCTCTGGGCCTTCCTGTCCAACTACCATAATAAGGCTGGAAAGTTAAACTGATGAAATTTGAACATGAAAACTGGGGCTGCTCAGATACTATTCAAATACAAATATCCATGCAATAGACACACAGAGAGTAATGGCAGGATGCCACTATTGTATTTATTTTTTTAAATTGTATTTAATTTATGGAATAATATAAGCATTTCTATAGCAGTATAATTTTTTAAAAAGGTGATTGCACATGAAACTGCAAGTCTGTTATGTACAATTTACTATTTCTTCTAAATAAATAAAAAAGTTATCACATTAAGTAGGAGAGTAAGTGAGATTACATAATCTCATCTGGGCCTCACAGCAACAAAGCAATCCTTTTATACCTCCCTAATTGATTCATTATATCACTCACCACAACAGTTTTTCCAAACCTAGTCATCCCTCTTCAAGCCTCCTAAGGCAGCTCCTCCCTCCACTGTCTCAGCCAAGGACCTTAATTCATACTTCATAAAAAAAAAATTGAAATAATTCACTGAAAGTTCCCTTTACTTATCTCACATCATTCAGAATTTGCCTCCTCTATCTCTGTCACTCTGTTACTGAAAAGGTAGATCTCTTTCTTGCCATGACAAAATCCTCTATGTGTACTCTTGATCTAATCCCCTCCCGACTTTCCCAAATTTTGCTCTATCACTCTTTCTATAATCTTCAATATCTCCCTATTTACTCACTCCTCTGATACCTAAAAAACATAACAATGTCTTCCTCACTCTTAAAAAAAAACTCCACTTAATCCAATTGTTCTGGCTAGCTATCATATCTCTCTCTTGCCCCTTGTAAACTCCTTGAGAAAGCTGTCTTTGCTTTTCCTCTCACTCAATTCTAAACCCTATGAAATCTGACTTCGTCATTCAACCAAAACTGCTTTCTCCAAAGTTACCAATTGATGTCTTAGCTGCCAAATCTAATGGCCTTTTCTCAATCCCGATCCTGCAGAATTTGACATTGTCAGTTCTCTTCAAGATATTTTCTGCTCTCTACATTTTCATGACTGCTCTTTTCTGGATCTCCTGTCTTTCTGACTACTCCTCAGTCTTATTTGCTAGTTCTTTATCCATACCATGCCCTCTTGCTTTTGGTGTTCTTTGTCCTGGACAACCCCTCTCTTTTTTCTGTTATCTTACTTGCTGATCTCATCAGTTCCCATGGGTTCAATTACCCATCTCTATTGAGATGATTCCCAGATCTGTGTATCCAACCCGGAGCTTCAGTCACATATTCCCAACTACTTCTTGGATATCTCAAAATGGATGCTCCAAAGACATCTCAAATTCATTATGTTCAAAATAGAGCTCATTTTCCCTCTAAAATCTTTCCCCCTTTCCAAATTTCCCTATTACTACTAAAGGCACCACCATCCTCCAGTCACCCAGACTCAAAACATCAGTGTTGTCCTTAACTCCTCACCCTCACTCACTTCACATTTCCTATACATTTCTATCCTATTCACAATGTCTATCCTACTTTCATCTTCAGACTTGTAAATTCATAGCCCTAGCTCAGGCCCCCACTAACCTCTTGCCTGAATTACTTCAACACCTTTCTAACTGGTCTCCCTGATTTCTCTCTCCCCACTATAATCTATCCTCCACTGAGCTGCCAAGGTGGATTTTCTAAAGTGTAGCTCTGACTATGTCACTTCTGGTCAGTGAACTGAAGTGGATCCCTATAAGCTCTAGGACCAAATAGAAATTTATCTGTTTGGAATTTAAAATTCTTTATAATCTGGCTCCTTCCTACCTTTCTAGCCTTCTTATACTTTGCCCCTTTCCACTCCCCTTCACATACCATACTATTCTGATACACTGTTCTACTGGAAGTTCTTTGAACACAGCACTCCATCATTTGTCTTTCTCCCTTTGTACTGGTAGTCTACCATGCCTGAAATGCTTTGACATCATCTCTGTCTGTCTATGCCTGTCTCCCTGGCTTCCTTAAAGACTCAGCTCAAATCCCACCATCTATAGGAGGCCTTCCCTGGTCCACTCAGATGTCAATGCCTTCAGCTTTCAGATTACCTTCACTTACCCTCTATATATCTTATATATACCTGGTTACTTACATGTCTCCCCCATTAGAATGCACACATCTTGAGGACAAGGATTGTTAGGGACTGGTTTTTTTTTAAACTTTTTTGTATCCCCAACACTCAGCACATTGTCTGACACATTGTATTCTTTCATTTGTTTGGATCTGTTTAACAGCATCTTGATTTCTCATGAAGTCATTAGCTTCCATTTTCTCCAATCTAATTCTGCAGCAATGATTCTCCTCATTGAGTTTTTGAGATTCTTTTTCCATCTGGCAAATTCGGCTTTTTAAGGCATTCTTCTCCTCATTGCCTTTTTGAGCCTCCTTTGCCATTTGAGTCAGTCTGTTTTTTAAGGTATTATTTTCCTCAGTCAGGCTGTTGACTCTCATTTCATAATTTTCTTGCATTGTTCTCATTTCTCTTCCCAATTTTTCCTCCACTTCTCTTATCTGCTTCTTAAGGTCCTCTATGGCCTGTAACCAGCTTGTATTTTCCTTTGAAGCTTTTGGTGCAGGAGTTCTGACTTCACTGTTTTCCTCCTGTTCCATGCCTTGCTCCTTCTTGTCCCCAAAATAGGAGTGTAATGTTGGAATCTTCTGTCTGCTTTGTTTCCTTTGCCTGCTCATTTTGCCACTGAATTGCTTGACTTTTGGGCTTTTTGCCACAGTAGGGCTCTGCCACCAGACAGGGGAGCTTTCCTCCGAAACGCTGGGGTTTTCTCAGCTGCCGGAGGTATTAGATGGGTGCCCTCTCTGAGGTCTCCACATGCTCTGGCAAGCTGGACACACACCCCAGAACATCCACCCTAGACTGCAATCCAGATCCAAGCAGGTTAAAGCAAGAGCGATTACCCCTCAGACTGGTGCTTTGTCCCCCTACACTCTGCAGGCCAAGAGCTGAAGCCGTCACCCGGTGCTGTGCTGTGCCAGCGTCTCAACGGATTTTCGCCCTGGGGGTAAAAGCCACGCACTCCCACTTACTGGTCCCAAAGTCCAGACTGTACTGACCTCTCACTTTGTCCTTTGTGTCTATGTGTTGATAAATCTGGAAACAGCCACAGCTGCTGCGGATCTGGAGTCCCTCTGGCTGGCGGCTGGTCAGGCCTGCCCTGGGGCTAAAGCCTCAGCATGGGGCTGGGCTCGGCTCCCAGAGCACTGTGCTGGATTCCTGCCGGCCTGCCGAGCTGTCCTCAGCGGGAGGTTAGCTTCTCTGTGTCATTTTGTGGGTTCTGCAGCTCCAAAGTTTGTTTAGAGTCCCCTTTTTAGATGGATTGAGGAGGGTGGAAGCTGGAGCTGCAGGAAGGTTGTGCTTCTACTCCCGCCATCTTGGCTCCGCCCCCTGTCTGACACATAGTAAATGCTAAATAAATGCTTGTTGATTCTTTATTCCTGTCACTTAGTCAAAAGCAGTTTTCTTTTATCTAGCAGGGAGTTCAGTAAACTTTCATAATTCTTCCACAAGATTATTTGAATTCTCCTTCATATTGCCAGTTTTGTGGGCAAATACCTGGAAGAGTTCCCACTTGCTAAGGATACTGATGTCCATGACTAAATTGACAATATAATGTTGACTAGGCTAGATGAGGCTAAGGTATCAGAAGCTCTAGATCAGCTGGTAGGTCATATAATACACACTTGGTGGAAGATCAACCCAAAAAAAAAAAACACCTCAGTCTTGCTCAATTAAGTTTCAGGGAATATACAGAACAAAGAAAACTGAAATGATTCTGGATGTAGTTCATAAGATAATACCTATTCCCCCAAAGTATGAAAAACGCAGGGGTTGACCAAACTCTTCAGATTCTGAAGAATTCATGCTTCTCACATGACTATTTAGATGGCTAGGATTTACTGAGTCAGTGCTTGCACAGGTTCTGGATAATGGACTAAGCTGTCACATTTTCCCAGTCACCAATAGAGTGATGCAGGGCTGTGTGCTCTCATGCTTTTTTAGCATGCTGCTTTCAGCAGTGTTGCTGAGCATCTTCAACAAAAATGAAAACAGCATCAAGACCCATTACTACACTGATGGTAAATTATTTAACTTGAAAAGGCTACGAGCCAAGATGAGAGTGGAGGGAAAGTTAGTGAATGACTTTTTGTTTGCAGATGACTGTGTACTCAATGCAGCCTCTGAGGCTGAGATGCAACAGAGCACGGATCAATTCACTGCTATTTGTGCTAATTTTGGCCTGACAATTGAACACCAAGAAAACAGAGGTTCTCTACGAGCCAGCACAACACCATCCATAAGTGGAATCATCAGTTAAAGCAAATGGAATAATTTTGAATGCTAGGGACAAGTTCACTTACCTGGACAGTATACTTTCCAGGGACATACACATAGACAATGAAATTGACACATGCATTGCCAAAACTAGCTCAGTGTTTGGAGGATTCAAATGAAAATGTGGGAGAGAAAAAGCATTAGGCTGCCTACAAAACGAAGGTCCACAGAACTGTTGTGCTGCATGTCTATGAAACCTGGACAGTTTAGAAGTGCCATACCAGGAAACTGAATCACTTCCATTTGAATTGTCTTAGGAAGATTCTGAAGATCACCTGGCAAGATAAGGTACCAGGAACTGGGGTTTTTTCTCTTAAAAAAAATCTTTTAGGGGCAATTGGGGTTGAGTGACTTGCCCAAGGTCACATGGCTAATAAGTGTTAAGTGTCTGAGGCCATATTTGAACTCATCTGACTCCAGGGCTGGTGCTCTATTCACTGTGCCACTAGCTGCCCCTTTTCATTACTTTATGAGGCAAGGGGGAAGGAAAAGAAGGAAAGGTACCTGCATGGTATGCTTTAGAACACACATTGTTAGTAGAAAAAAAATCCATTTTCCAGAATATGTGAGCTGAAAGTAATGCTCAAAAAGGACAAATCAAAGAATGCTGGGAAAAGAATGAAGTATGCACCTTGCAAATTGGCAATAATGACAAAAGATAAAAATGTTAAAAGTTAGAGAGGCTATGGGAAGACAGGTACATTAATGCACTATTGTTGAGCTATGAATTGTTCTAATTCCTTTAGAAATCGAAGTTATACTAAAAGAGTCAATAAACTGTCCATTCCCTTATACCTAGTGAAAGTAGTACTATGGATATGTCCCAGGGGGTCAAACATAGGAAAGGTCTCATACTTACACAAACATTTATAGTAGCATTTTTTAAAAAGCAATCGGGGTTAATTAACTTGCTCAAGGTTACATGACCAGTTATTTTTGTGTGGGTGCCGAGTATCTGAGGCTGGAACCAATCCCAGGTCTCCCAATTCTGGGACCGGCATTCTTACTCACTGCACCACCTGGCCGCCCCAATAGCATTTTTTTCAATAGCAAAAAAATTGCTTTCCATTTGGGGGAGGGAATAACTGAAAAAAATACAGCATATGAAAGTAATGGAATTTTGTTGCATCATAAGAAATGATGAATATGAAGAATTCAGAGAAACTTGGGATGATTTGTATGAACTGATACAAAACAAAGTAAATAGAAATATACCTATTTAAATAATGATCACAACAGCATAATAGACAACAACACTGAAAGGTTTCAGGACTTGGATCAATGCAATGACCAGTCATAAATTTCACGGGGGTGAAGACAAGATGGTGGAGTCAATGCAGGGACTCATCTGACCTTTCCCAAATTCTTCTCCAAACAGCTTTAAAATAATACCTCAAAACAAATTCTGGAGAAGCAGAACCAACAAAAAAAAAATAGGGTGAAATAATTTTCCAGCCCAAGACAGCTTAGAAGGTCAGCAGAAAAGGTCTATTCCACTGAGGTGAGAGTAGTATGCAATCCAGTGCAGGCTGAGCCCCAGAAAACTATCACTAGACCCTGGGACTTACTGAGTGGCAGTTTCTGGAGCTCTCAGTCCACAGACAGTATGGAGGGGGGGAAGGGGTCAAAAAACTGGTCAAAATGAGATTACCAAGGACCCTTTGCTGGTCACTGTTGAACTGCCCATACATGGTTCTGGTGAAGAGGAACACTAGCAGGACCATAGTCCCAGTACCAGGGCCAAAAAGAATGCATGTGGTTGCTCACAGATTAGAGCAAACACCAGGAAAGCAGTAACCATATCTCTCCTTAGATCATACCACTTTGGAAAAACTGAAAACTTGCAGACCTCCCAAAACTAGCTCTGAAAACAGCAGCAGGAAAAACCTGCAGATTGGGACAATGCTCCTTATGTTTCATGAAAAGAGCCCAACTTTAACATAAAGTTAAAAGTCAAGAAATAGACTGGAAAATGAGCAAGCAACAAAAAAGGAATCTGACCTTAGAAATTTACTATAGTGACTGGAAAGATCAAAAAACAAACTGAAAAGAAGATAAAGTCAAAACAGCTACATCCAAAGTCTCAAAGAAAAGGATGAATTGGTCTCAGACCCTCACCCCAAAGAATTCCTAGAAGAGCTCAAAAAGGCTTTTTAAAAATCAAAAAAGAGAGGTAGAAGAAAAACTGGGAAAAGAAATGAGAGTAATGTAAGAAAATTATGAGAAAAGAGTAGAGGACAAAAATAATGAAGAAAGCAACACCTTAAAAAACAAAAGACACCAAATGAATCCAATCCAATGAAGAGAATAACTCCTTAAAAAAGCAGAATTGGCCAAATGGAAAAAGAAGTACAAAAACTCATTAAAGAAAAAGAACTCCTTAAAAAGTAGAATTGGCCAAATTGTCAAAGAAAGAGAAGAAGAGAGGAAAAAATAGGATAGAAGGAAATACACTGTAATCATAATTTGAAAAAAACCTGCAGCAGGTTGCTCTGAAAAGGACCTATTTTTTCAACTACATAGAGAACTGTGTCAAATTTATGAGAATACAAGTCATTCCCCAATTGATAAATAGTCAATTGACATGAATAGTCAGTTTTAAAAGAAGAAATCAAAGTAATCTATGGTCATGAAAAAATGTTCTAAATCAGTATTGATTAGAGAAATTCAAATTAAAACTATATCCATATCCACATCCTATTCTAAGCTATCACCTCACATCTAACGGACTGGCTAAAATGACAGAAAAGGAATATAGCAAAGGTTGGAGGGGATGTGGAAAAATTTGGACACTAAAGAACTGTGGAGTTATAAATGATCCAACCACTCTAGAAAATAATTTGGAATTATGCCTAAAAGACAATCTAACTGTATGCCCTTTGATCCAGCAATACCACTACTAGGTCTGTATTCCAAAGAGATAAAACATAAACAAACAAAGAAAGAAAAGGACCTATATGTACAAAAATATTAATAGTAGCTCTTTTTGGGGTGGCAAAGAATTTGAAATTGAGGGGATACCCATCAGTTGAGGAATGGTTAAATAAGCCATTGTATACAATTGTCATGGAATATTATTGTGCCATAAGAAATGATGAGCAGGATGCTCATAAAAAAACCTCAGGAAAACCTGGAAAGACTTACAAGAATTGATGCAAAGTTAAATGAGCAGAACCAGTTACACATTATATACAGTAACAGCAATATTGTGCAATGATCATCTGTGAATAACTTAGCTATTCTCAGCAATACAGTAATCCAAGACAATTCTGAAGGACTTATGATGAAAAATGCTTTCCACCAAAGAATGAATTGACAGAGTCTGAATGCAGATCAAAGAATACTTTTTTTAACTTAATTTTTCTTGTTTTTTTTTCATCTATTTCTTTCACAACATGACTAATATGGAAATTTGTTTTGCATTACTGGACATGTATAACCTATATCAAATTAGTTGCCTTCTCAATGAGAGGTAAGAGAGGGAAGAAGGGGAAAAAGTGGAATACAAAATTTTTCAAAAACAAATGACAGAAAATTGTATATGATTGGAAAAAATAATTTTTTAAAAGTTACTTAATCAAACTCTCCCCCCCACCAAAAAACCCCAACAAATATAAATATCAGAGTACCTACAGAAAAGCATGCCTCTTGCCTCTCATCAGAGAAGTGCCAGAATATAAGTACAAAGTGAAGCATAAATTGTTAGACATCACTAATGTATTAATTTGTTTGTTATATATATGTAGGAGGTAGAATCATCAGAAAGTGACTATGATGATAAAAGAGAACATCAGTAAAATGTTAAGAAACAAAAATAAAGAAAAAAAAGGTTTCCATGAGAATAGCAACAGCAGGCAAAAGCTGCTTCAGGCAAACTACAGTCTCCTAAGCTGGGCTGAGAGCTGCAGTAACTAGGCTGGAATGATGGTAGTAGCAGCGACAGACAGGAATTCAAGAATTCTACCTGTCATGGGACCAGCAAACGCAGTTCTTTCAAGCTTTTGGAAATTCAGACAGACCTCAACCATTTTGAAAGGTAGAGATAAGAACTCACTCACCTAGCAATCACCTAGAACTGAAAGTTTTTTTCTTATTAGTTTATTGGAGGTGTTGACTTAACTAACCACTTCTATATTCATTACTAATATCTAAATACACATTCTATGCTAAAATGTTATTTGGAAGTCTCGAGTTGTTTGTAAGAATGAAATCTAGTACCTCTATTGTTATTGTTTGTCCTTCGTTTTCAAAAAGGACCAATAACATCACAAGGTGATGTCTTAACTAATGGGTGAATTGAATTTAAATAAGACAGAGTTACACAAAGTTGTCAGCCTGACTGTCTCTTTCAGTGTCATCAAAGGTCAGTGGCAAGACAAAAGTCAGAACAACTGATGATGAGGATGACACATGGGATGCAGTGAATGAAACTTGGCGTCTTGTCTTCAATGTCTGGCCAAGCTCTAAGCACAGCCTTCATGGCCATTGGAACATATTGTTCTCATCTGCCCATTCCCGCAGGGGAAGTTTTCATTCACATGATTGGAGTAGGCTCCCCATCCCTAACTCACTGAGACTTGTCAATTGCCCTTAACCTGGTTTAACCTGTCTGCCCAGACAGTTTACCAGGATGTGGTCACTGGACATGCTAGATTCTTGGAGTCACAGGTGAGAGTTGAATGCAAGGTGAACAACAAAAGTGTATAATCAGCCCCGAAAAGGGCTCAGCAAGACCTCACATCAGAGATGCTAGTCCTCCTTGAATACCTCATACATCCTAATGCCCCTAGAGGACACCTAAAAACCAATAAGATTATTATTTTTTCTAAGACAGAATCTCATTGGAGGCAAAAGTCATCATATTATTATATCTCCAAAACTAAAATATCTCTCCCTAATCCATAAATGAGTTAGAATAAATCAATCAGTAGAGTTTAGATAGATTCCAACAGTTTGATTATACCTAAGGAGAGACCAGGAGTTTTGGGTATAAGAGGAATTTGAGTTGCTCCCAAGCCATCTTGAATAATTCTCTCAAATGGTTCAAGATGAATAAAAGAATAGAAACAGAAAGAAGTCCACCTCCAATAAAGAAAACTATAAGATCTAAGGTACCTATAAAATTTGATTAGTGACAGTATTTGATACTAGACAATATTTGTATGCATGAGATAAGAGACCAAGGAATCATATGTTTGATAGGAACTTTTAAAACTTATTTAATCTATCCCTTTGTTGTCTGGCAAGATTATATAGAAGAAAAAAGGAAAGGCCCATGTGTACAAAAATATTTGTAGCAGCTTTTTTTGTAATAAAAAAGAACTGGAAACTAAGGGGTAAGACAGTCAATTAAGGAATTAGCTGAACAAATTAAGATATATGAAAATAATGAAATACTATTACACTGTTGTTGTGGCTGTCCTTTACTTTTGAAAAGGACCAGTGGCATGCATCACAAGGTGATGTCTTGACTTGTGAGTGAATTAGATTTGAGTGAGGCAGAGTTGCACAACATCATCTCATTCTCTCTTCCAGAAGTCTAGTGGCAAGACAAAAGTCAAGATGACCATCAGTGGCCTGGGACACAGTAGATAACTTTGGTGTCTTTGATGTCTGACCAAGTTCTAAGTGTTCCACAGCACCTGCTTCAGCCACATTCAAGGCTGTTGGAAAAAATTGTTCTCATCCATCCATTCCACTGGAGAAGTCTTCACATGCTTGGGATAGACATCTCCCAAACTCACTAATGCGTCTGAGGTCTTTCAATTACCTTTATGCCCTATAGAAATGATGAAAGGGAAAGTTTTGCTGAACCCTGAGAAAACTTCCATGGATTAATGCAGAACGAAGTGACATAATATAAAGTACAATTTATACAATAACAATGATGTAAAGAAAAATACCTTCGAAAGACTTAAGAGCTCTGATCAATGTAATTACCACCCAAGATTTCAGAGTATTGATAATGAGGCATTCTACTCACTTCCTGACATAGAAATGATTGACTCAATAAAGCAAATAAAACATGACATGGATGATGTGAGAATTTGTTTTGCTTGACTATGCATAGTTGTTTATAGGGTTTTTTTGTTTGCTTTGTTTTATTTTAGATTTATAGGTGGAGGAATCTGGGAAGAAGAGGTGGGCCAGTTTTGAAAAAAAAGAAAGAAAAGAGAGTCACAAAATATTTTTTTAATGCACAAAGGAAAAATAACAAATGTCAGAAGGAATCATATACAAGCAGGATAGATTTAAAAGTTTTAGGTTGAATATATTATATATTTTAAAACCAAAAGCATAAATCCACAAAAATCAACAGCATTTTGGTAAAATGATAAAATCCAAGAGGTAATGATAAAAAGGGAAAACATGCATAGATTCAATTACAAAATGCTTTTTAAAGAAATAAGGAACAATTTTAAAAGATGGAGGAATATTCAGTGATAATGGCTGGGCTGTACCAATATAATAAAAATGAAAATACTACTAAATTTAGCTTACAGTTTTAACCCTATGCCAATCAAATTATCAAATAATTTTGTTGCTTTGCATCTAGGGAATTTGCCCAGAGACAGAAAAGAAATGGAGGAAGGAAGGAAGTGGATTGTGTACTAGTGGAGAGAGGGGCCAGCACATGGTTCAAGGACACATGGAGGCCAAGAACAGAGAAAGAAGAGCAGGAGGAGGAACATGCAGGTCTGGGGACAGACTAAGTAGTTGGGCTCAGACTACAGAAAACAGACAAATGGGCCTTGGTGCTATAGATCTCAAGCTAAGGCAGGCAGTGTGATGGTCCTCCTGGAGGTCTGTCCATGTATCTGTTCTTCTGATTTCACTTGAGAGAATTTAAAAAAAAAAACAATTATGGGTTTTTTGGGAGACGGGGGTAGTAGGCTTCCAGAGAGCACCAACATTGGGTCTGGAGCCGAAAAAGGGAGAGAGAGAGAGAGAGAGAGAGAGAGAGAGAGAGAGAGAGAGA
>NW_027187419.1:37565648-37593871 GCF_028583685.1 Petaurus breviceps papuanus | reverse complement strand
AGAGAGAGAGAGAGAGAGAGAGAGAGAGAGAGAGAGAGAACGCAGAGCAGAGCACTGTACAGTAAAGTTAACATAGGTGTTTTTTTGGAATACAGATTTCTTTCAGAGTTCTTAAAGTCAAATTTCATAATGTGAATTCACATAAAGTGAGAATTGTCTGTATTTTATGACTTGATAGAATAATAAAATTCATTTGAAAGAACAAAAATCTAAAATATGAAAGGAAATGATGAAACACACTGGAACCCCTCTCTGCCATACCAACCCCCTTCTTCCATTGGTGAGTTCCTTCTAGGCCTCCATTTTAGGAATGTGACCAGGCCTACTATTCTTCATTTCCCTACTGGTTGTGCTTCTGACTCTATGGACTTTGCTCCTAAAGCACTATGTGGGTACCTTCTCCTAAGCCCTTAATGAATGTGTGTTGACTGTTACAAAAAAAAAAATAGGAATAAGGGTGGAAGAGCACTACCAGACCTTAAATTATATTATAAAGTAGCAGTTATCAAAACCATTTGGCAAGAGTTAAGAAATAGAGTACATCAATGGAACAGCCTAGACAAAGGAATATCAGAAATAACAAAATTCAACAAAACAGTATTAAAGAAGTCTGAAAGCATAAATTACTTAGGAAAGAACTCCCTATTTGGTTAAAAATTGCAGGAAAAAAAGATGTAAAGGAATATAGCAGAAATTAGGTTTAGAGACTTCAAGGCACCAAGATGGCAGAGTAAGTAGTAAACCACTGCAACTCTCCCATGCTCATCTCCAAACAACCATAAAACAGAACACCAAAACAAATCCTAGAACAGGAGAACCAGCAAAAAGAGGGGGTGAAACAATCTTTTAGCCCAAGAAACTTGGAAGATCAGCAAGAAAGGTCCATCTCATTCCAGTGAAAGAGGAGCACAGCCCAAGAGAGGAAGCATCCCAGCAAGCCAACAGCAAGCCCCACCTCAGCAAACCAGTAAAAGATCCAAAGCCTCAATGTACTGAAGTAGGCAAATGCCAACACCAAGACCCCCCACATTCCTTAGCATAGACAGGCAAACTGGCAGACTCCATCTTTGAACCAACAAATGCTTCAGTGCAGCCCCAGGCAAACAGGCAGCCTCCAGTGTCCAGACCTCCACCTGCTTCAGCATAGTCGTAGGCAAACAGGTAGACACCTACAAGTGCCAAAGCAAACAGGCAGCCTCCAGTCAGCACCCTCCCCAGCATGGTTCAGCATAGCTCTGGGTAAACAGGCAGCCTCCGATGGCCTGACTGCCATATGCTTCAGTATAGGCACTGAGAAACACAGAAACACCCCACCAAGACTCAGCACACACCAGACACCACCACTAGTACTGCAGCTCAGCACCAGGTAAGCTGCCAGACCCCAACAGCTTCCAGCAGTGCCAGCCAACTTCCACCCCACTCCTGCAGTATAGAACCATACACAAGAGTCCCCCATGGGCCTCTGGGCAACATCAGTGCAGCACCAGGTAAAGCCAGGCCTGCCAGGCCAGCAGCACAAGAAGCCAGATTCAGTGCCCTGGTCATGCTGGCAGCAGAACTCAGATTTAAAAGAAAGAAAAAAGGTCAAAACAAAAACAAAATAAAGGAGGAGCAGAAAACAACAACAAAAAAAGGATCTGACCATACAAAGCTATTATAGTGACAGGGAAGACCAAGACATAAACTCAGAAGAAGACAACAGTGTCAATACACCTATGGGCAAAACCCCAAAGAAAAATGGGAAGGGGTCTCAATCCCAGAAAGATCTCATGGAAGAGCTCAAAAAGGAGCTTAAAAATCATACAAGGGGCAGTTAGGTGGCCCAGTGAATAGAGCACTGGCCCTGGAGTCAGAAAGACCTGAGTTCAAATCCAGCCTCGGACACTTGACACATTTACTAGCTGTGTGACTTTGGACAAGCCACTTAACCCCAATTTCCTTGTCCTCCCCATTCCCCCCCCAAAAAAAAGAAAGAAAAAAATCATATAAAAAAGAGAGAAGAAATATTGGGGAAAGAAATGTGAGTGATATAAGAGAATTATGAAAAAAGAGTCAACAGCCTAGAAAACTGCTTAAAAAGTAGAATTGGCCAAATGAAAAAGGAGATACAAAAATCCACTGAAGAAAACAATTCTTTAAAGAGTACAAATGACCAAATGAAAAGGAAAGTACAAAAATTGAGAAAAACAATACCTTAAAAGTTAGAATTGAGCAAGTGGAAGCCAATATCTCTATGAGACATCATGAATCAGTCAAACAAATTCAAAAGAATGAAAAAATGGAAGAAAATGTAAAATATTTCATGGGAAAAACAACTGACCTAGAAACTAGATCCAAAAGAAACAATATCAGAATCATTGGACTACCTGGAAGCCATCATCAAAAGAAGGACCTGGACAGAACCTTTCAAGAAATTATCAAGGAGATATAAGAGAGGGTTGACTGGGGGAAGAGGTAATCAGTATGCTTGCCATCTTTGGGTGGGGAGTAGGGAAGAGATGGGGAGAAAATTTGGAACCCAAAATCTTGTGGAAATGAATGTTGAAAACTAAAAATAAATAAATAAATTCTGAAAAAAAAAAAAAAAGAAATTACCAAGGAAAACTGCCCTGATATCCTGGAACCAGAAGGAAAAATAGGCATAGAAACAATCCAATGATCACTTCAGGAAAGAGATCCCAAAATAAAAACGCCAAGGAACATTACAGCCAAATTTCAGAACTATCAGGCCAAGGAGGAAAATACTACAAGTGGTCAGAAAGAAACATTTCAGATACTGGGGAATAACAATCAGGATCACACAAAACTTGGCAGCTGCAACATTAAAGGATTAGAGGTAATGGAACATAATATTCCAGAGGACAAAGGAGCTAGAACCACAATCAAGAATCACTTACCCAGCAAAATTAAACATAGTACATCGGGGGAAATGATCATTTGACAAAATAGAAGGATTTCAAGCCTTCATAAGGAGAAGATAAGAACTAAGCCAAAAATTTTATCTCTGATATCAAAATCCAAGAGAAGCATAAACAAGTAAAAATGGAAAAGAAAACATAAGATATTCAATAGAGTTAAACTGTTTATATCTCCACATGGGAAGATGATACACATAACTCTTAAAAATTATATCATTAACAGTACAGATACAAGGAATAGACAGAAGATATGGGCATAAGGGGAATTTGAGGTAATGACAAAAAATTAAGGGGTGAGAAAGAGGAGTACAAAGGGTGCAGAAGTTAGGGAAAGGTAGAATGGGGTAAATTATCTCACATGAAGTGGCAAGAAAGACCTATTACAATGGAGGGGAAGATGGGAAGGTGGGCCATGTACATTGCTTGAGTTTTTCTCTCATCAATATTGGCTCAAAGAAGGAATAATATAGACAATCAGTGGAATATAGAAATCTATTTCACACAAAATGGAAGCAGAAGGTAAAGGGGAGAATTTATTACCAAACAAGGAATAGAGAACATTACAAAATATAGATAATTTTGATCAAAATAAATTAAAAGGCTTTTATACAAACAAAACCAATGTAACCAAGATTAGAAGGAAAGCAGAAATTTGGGAAGCAATCTTCACAGCAAATGTCTCTGATAAAAGCCTCAATTCTCAAATATATAGAGAACTGGGTCAAGTTTATGAAAATACAAGTCATTTCCCAATTGATAAACGGTCAAAGGATGTGAACATGCAGTATTCAAATGAAGGAGTCAAAGATATCTACAGGCATAGGAAGAAGTGCTCTAAATCACTTTTGATTAGAAAAATGTAAATTAAAACAACTCTGAAATACCACCTCACACCAATCAGATTGGCTAATATAACAAAAAAGGAAAACAATAAATATTGGAGAGAATGTTAGAAAATTAGGACACTAATATGCTATTGGTGAGTTGTGAACTGATCCAACTACAACTATGCCCAAAGGGCAACCAAATTGTGTACACCTTTTGATCCAGCAATAACCACTATAAGTTTGTATCCCAAAGAGATATAAAAAAGGAAAAGGATCTACATATGCAAAAATATTTATAGCAGTCCTTTTCATTGTGGCAAAATATTGGAAACTGAGGGGATGCCATTCAACTGGGGAATGGTTAAACATGCTATGGAATATGAATGTAATGGAATACTATTGTGCAATAAGAAATGATGAACAGGCAGATTTCAGAAAAACCTGGAAAGGCTGGTACAAACTGTTGAAAAGTGAAATGAGCAGAATCAGGAAAACATTGTGTACAGTATCAGCAACTGCATATGATGATGTACTATGAATGACTCAGCCCTTCTCAGCAACACAATGATATAAGACAAGTACAAAGGATTCACAAAGGAAAACACTATCCATATTCAGATAAAGCAGTGATGGGCTCCATCAATTGAGGAATGGCTGAACAATTTGGGGTATGTGCATGTTATGGAATACTATTGTGCTATAAGAAACAAGGAGCAGACGGTCTTCATATTTACCTGGAGAGGCTTATACAAACTGATGCTGAGTGAGAAGAGTAGAACCAGGAGAAATTTGTACACAATTACAGACACAACGTATGTGTGATGACCAACTTTGATAGACTGGACTCTTCTCAGCAATGCAGTGATATAAGTCAATCCAAAAAGACTCATGATGGAGAGAAATATGTGCATCCAGAGAAAGAACTAGAAAGAACTGAGTTTATATCCAGCTGGAAGCAAAATACCTGATCTTTTTCCTTCTCTTGTTTGGTTTTATGTTTTCTTTACCATTTTTCATTCCATCTGATACAATCCGTCTTTATCACCTGACTAATGCATAATGTGAAAGTATTTACAGATCCTATACTTGACTATATGCCGCCATGGGGAGGGGGAGGGGAAGGAGGGGGACAAAATGTGAAACTCAAGGAATTGCGGAATTGAATCCTGTAAACTAAAAGGAAACAAACAAGTTAATTAAAAAATTTTAAAATAAAAAAAAAAGAAGTGATGGGCTCAGAATGCAGATCAAAACATTTTGTCACTTACTTTATCATTTCTCATGGTTTTATTTCCTTTTGATATTCTTTCACAACTGTAATGAATATGGAAATGTGTTTCACATGATAACATATGTATAAACTATATCAAACTGCTTACCATTTTCAGAAGAGGGTGGGGAGGAAGGGAGGAAGAAAAATTTAGAATTCAAAATCTCTTAAAAATGAATGCTAAAAATTTTTCTTAATATGTAATTGAGGAAAAATAAACTACCATTTAAATACAAAAAAAAGAAATTAGGTTTAGACTAGCAACTTACACCATATTCTACAATAAATTCTAAATGAATATATGACCTGAATATTAAAGAGCATACCATAAAAAAATTAAAAGAGAAGCAGATCTTATACTTTTCACAGCTATGGGTAGAGGACTGTATCAGCAATGCCATATTCACAATGCCTATGGAGATTACAGATATGCTGATATAATTATCCATCACAAAATACATCATGCTTGTCATATAAGGGAATAAGCTGGAAAATTTATTAAGATACCAAAAGACTGAGTCCCAAAACCAGAAAGTGAAAGCCATCAGAGTAGTTATGACATTGGCACAGGTAGATAAAGTAGAAAGCACCCACATTTTCAAGCCTTTAAAACAGAACAGGCTACCTCAGGCAAAGGTCCTCCTCTCCCCACGCACAGCAACCACCCAGCGTCCTGGAAGCGTGCTCCCAGCAGCTCCGGCCCCTGGCAGTCCTCAGCAGGAGTCCTTAGCAGAAAGTCCTTAGCAGTCCTAACTCTAAAAGGGCTTTGCGCTGCTGCTGCCTCTGCTGCTGCCGCCGCCCGCCAGCCACTGCAGGAACGCTAGCTTGGCTTTCGCTTTCTCTGGCTTTCGCTTTCGCTTGCTCCACCCCTTCCTGCTACGTCAGCACGTCCAATGGGGCATGGAAGATCTTTAAATCCCATAACCCTTACAAGGTCATATTCTAAACAAAGGATATAGGCAATTACAAAAGGTGAAATAGATAATTTTGATCATACAAAATTGAAAAGGTTCTGTACAAACAAAATTCACATATCTAGGATGAAGAAGAAGGTATTATGGGGAAAAATTTTTGTATCAAAATTTTTAAATAAGGTTTGGTATACAAGCTCTATAAGACAATAATAGTTATTAAAGCTGAAAACTACACTAAGACTTGTGGGATACCCTGTATTAAACCAAAAGCCACTCCCTACTAGAAAAGAGGTCAACAGATATAAACAAACAGTTCTCAAAAGAAGAATTACAAATAATTAACAACCATGCAAAAGTCTATTCTAAACCACTAATAATAGGAGAAATGCAAGTCAGAACAACTCTGGTTTTACCCCACACTCAGTAAATCTACAATAATAACAAAAGATAAGAATAGTCAATGTGCAGAAGTTCTGGAAAAACAGGTATAACAATATACCTGTGGATTTGTGAAGTAGTACAGTCATTCTGGATATAATTTTGTAATTATGAAAATAAATTAGGGTGGCCAGGTGGCTCAGCGAGTAGAATCACTCGCTCCAGTGTCAGAATGACCTGGGGATCAAATCCGGACTCAGATACTTAGCACCACACCCAGAAATAACTTGCCGTGTAACCTTGAGCAAGTTACTTAACCCCAATTGCTTTAAAAAAAAAAAAAGAATGAAAAGAAATTGAACAAAATGTACATACTTCACCCAGAGATTCTGACTAATAAATAAGCTTATATGCCAAGGAGATCATTGATAAAAATAGAAATTGTACATAAAACAAAATAGCAGCACTTTCTGAAGTAGCAAAGAACAGGAAAAACGTAGATGCTCATTAACCAGGTCATGGTTAAACAAACTGTGCTAATATTACAGTGCTAGAGAAATGAAAAATATGATAAATATATGGAAAGACATATAAAGTGATGCAAAATGAAGTAGAGCCAAGAAAACAATATATACAAAACAAGAATATAAATGGAAAGAACAACCAAAAAAGGAGAATGTTGCAAAGCTACAAACAAGAATGGCCCCAAAAAAGAGCTATGATAAGGCACTCTCCCCTGCTATTCTGCAGGCATATGTCCTCAAGGGTGGAATATAGCATATATTTCCAGATTTTCTGGATATATTTGGGCAGTTTTGTTAACTGCTTTTCTTCCTCTTTTTCTTAAAAACAACATGCATGCTGACTTTATTTGCCATTTGTTAAATTCAAAATTTTTAAAAATAATTCTAAAGATTATATATAACCCTTTCCCAGGGCAGCTAAGTGATTCAGTGGATAGAGTACTGGGCCTGGAGACAGGAAGACTGATCTTCCTGAGTTCAAATTTGACCTCTGACACTTACTAGCTTTGTGACCCTAGGCAAGTCACTTAAACTTGTTTGTTTCACCTTCTTGTGTGAAATGAGCTGGAGAAGGAAATGGCAAACCATTCCAGTATATCTGCCAAGAAAACCCCAAATGGGGTCACAAAGAGTCAGACATGACTGAAACAGCTGAACTAAAAAAAGAAAACAAAGCTTTCCATATCATAATGTCCCTTGGCCATCTATTCCAGTGTATAACAATTCTAAAGGCAACTCATATTTAACTTTCAAGTCTTAGAATCAAAAGAAACAAAACCTATACAAGAAATATTATATGAGTACTAAATTGTTGATTAAATATGGTCTGGTAAACTCAATCAATCAAGGTAGCTATTGGGACTGACCAATTGAGAACTTAGAATCCTTAATTTTCAGGACACCGTAATATTATAAAAGTCTACTTTGTCTTAATTTCCCCATCCTAAGAAAGGAACAGCATAAGTTATTATTTGCCTAACACCCCAGAATTCCAAGGCATATCTAAAAATTAATGCTTATCAAAGTATTTGATACCTTTCAATGCTATGGAAATGTTAAATAATCATTCATCAAAAAATGTCTATAAAATGCTCAGATTCTCTGGCAGAGTTTTTGACAAATACTAAGTACTATAATTATCTATATACAGATATATTTGAGACTATTATTGAAATCATTCCATGTTCTTTTTCCCACCACCACCCAGTGCACTTTTGTTTCCCCATCCTTAACAATCACAACAAATTATTTTACTCATTTGCAAAGGAAGAGAGATTGTTTGGAGATTTTGTTTTAAGAAGAAAAGTTAAGTTGTTTTTTTAAATAGAAGGCAAAACCATAACTAAGTATAAGAGAATGGGATATGAGTATAGTGTTATATGCATGCTATATGCATGTGTGAAAGACATTTGACATGCTTCAGAGAACAAAGACACTGTATACAGAACCTAGTATACTGAAGGCACTATAACAATCAAATAGGATGGATCGGTCAGGATTTAGCCCTTTGTAGAGTTAGAAGTCATGCTAGAGGTACACTTTATTGGAACCTAAATCTAGAGTTCTCTATAAATGATTATTATTATACCTTTGAACTCTCCCCAAGCACAACCCAACAGAACCAGGAAACTGGCAGCCCCTCTTATCAAAAGTTAATGGAATAATCTCTTAGGGGAAAGATTCTAAGAAGCATAGTCATTCAGGAAGACAAAGAAAATGAAAGGAACCTAATTCTTCTGTCCTAAATTTAAAGTTACTTTGATTACTGTTCAGAATAGGAAGTAGAGTGATTATTCTAACTCAGAACTTTTAGATACCTCACTCCTAATACTCAACTGAGTTTGGGACTCTACAATGACTCCACCCTATATATCCAGCCCATATTCCTCCAAACCAAGTTAATCACCTTACTAATCCCCCCAAACCATACTGACTGATGTTGCACCTTTGCTGGGACTGTCCTCTCCATCTGAATGCTGTCCCTACCTCTTCAATCTTTCCAAATCATAATCCCTATATTGAGGCCTAGTTTAAGCTCTATCTCATCTATCAAGCTTTCCTCTCTAATATCAGCTAACATTGATCTCCCACCAAATGACATGATTGTAGCTTGAGCTCTGCTTAAGCATAGATCTCTAAAAGCTACACTTGGGGTCAAGACCCACTTTAGGATAGGAACGATTCAAAACCACAACTCATGTTCTTTTTTATCAGAACAAATCAAAGAGCACATTTGCTGAAGAAAAAAAAACTATTTCATTTAACAAGAAAGCAAGGTAAGTATCAAGGAAAATAATGCTCCATATACATGCATACAGTCTCCCACAGATTCTCCTATGTCTCATAGGAAAGGAAATACATGTAGTCCAGACAATTGATCCTCCTGCACTTGCATGCCAAACTTCTGTGCCTTCAAAGCTGTCACTTGCTACTTCCATATAGAATTGCTGATGTCATTTTCTGTATTGGTTCCTCTACTGTGCTGCCATTTGCTGGTTCTCTGCTAAGCAACTAAGTAATCTATAGGTTCTTTGCTAGATTGTATGTAGCTGCTATGAATCTTTTCTGAGACAACCCAAAGCCTCAGTGTTATTTCAGCCATTTTGTGAGTCATATTCCCAACTACATCCACAGCATAGTCACTCAAGCCAATTCAAGATTTTCTTCAATGTTTGAACTCCTCTGCTGTTCTTTCAGAAACAATTTTTTTGGGCTGTAGTGAGTAAATTCCTTTCAACTTTCATCATGCCACTCGCAGCTAGCATTAGAGTCATTCACAATACCCCAGATTAGGTTTCCAGGCCCACATGTAGAGGAAGATTGTTGTGTGACTGAAAGGAAGGCAGAATAGACATCTCTAGCCTCTTCTCCCCCCACCCTTTTTCCAAGGGAGACTAATTTCTGCCAAGAGAGGCAGCAGAAGGTGAGAGCCAGAGACCACTCTGTTCTCCTCAGAGGAAAGGGTTATCAGGCTAGAATCATATCTATTTGCTCCCTTAAATAGTGTTTGCCTAGGGAATGTGAGTTTCACAGTCAATCTATTCTGATCACTGTTCATTATTAGGGGGGTAAGGACCCCCAAGCACTATATCTGAGGCTTGACCTCTTTTCCTCCAAATATAGTTCCACAATGAACAATACACATCAATTATCAATGAAAACCATTTATCTAAATTGGTAGCAAAATAGAAATTAGAGAAAGCATACATAGAAAAATATATACCAGATAATACAGAGTAAAGGAGTTCTGCCATTGCGAATAAGGTAATAGTTCAATCAAGTCCTAGATCTCACACAGGGTAGTTCCCTAAAATCTCTAGTATAGCAAGCTGGGGTTAGGGACATGATGAAGATTGCCAGCTCCTCTCATGTCTTCCTAGAGTGTTTTCCTTCAGCAACCTGAAGTGGGGTTGGCATTTTACATGTTCCTTATGGAAACTGGAAGCCAGAAACACCCAAAGCAATTGCAGAGTCCAAAGCAACTTGAAGATTGAAGAGAACTGAAGAGCTATGTTTTCTCATACTCGAAACCAACTGTGCTGCACCCTGATGCAGGCTCAGAGTACGATCTCCACCAACAGGGAGACTCTCATACCAATGGGCATTAGGACTGGGATTACTACTACTACTACTAATACCACTTATAAACCACTGTAAGGTATGCAAAATGCTTTACACATGTTATGACGTTTGATCCTCCCAACAACCCTGGACGTGGGAGGTAGGTGCTATTATTATCCTCATTTTACAGATGAGGAAACTGAGGCACAGAGAGGTTAACTGACTTGCTCAACCATTCTGCCAAACTGCCTCTACAAATCAGGACTTTCCTTTTCCCAAGACTGAATGTTTTACTTTGTGGTCTTAATAAAAAATCCAGCTGAAGAATAGACAGGGAATGAATATAGACAGAGTGGCGAGCTCCAGGCCTCACACTTAGGGCTTCCTTTCTTTCACTTCAGTCAGGAACTGAGATAATATTGCTGCCACCCTTTTCCCTTCAAGGGGATCACTGACATATGAGCTTCCCTCATCCTATGGCACTGACTTGAGCAGGATCACCCGGCTAGTACACGCAAAGCTGACGTTTGAAGCTTGGTCCTAACGCTTAACCCCGTGCTCTTTGCACTCCCCGACTTGACTGATTGGCCAATAAAATGGCAGAAGAACTCCTTCTCCTTTCTCCACAGGAATGCTTCGAGGGTAAAAGGAGAGGAAGATTATATCCTCGCCTTACTTCACCAGTGGCCTCTAGATAGGGCCCCTGAAGAGGGATCTGTTTCTGTCAGGGTGTGGGGGATGTTCACGGACCGCCTTCTCGGGGGTTCCTGAGGACCCCCGCCCCCAGCACTAAAGGAACACAAGGTAAATCAATGAGGTGCCCAGTCAGAAGTAGAATCCAGGAAGCAGCGCAGACTCTTTTATCTGTGGTGGAGCAATATACGCCTCCGCCTCCCAGGAATGGAAGCAGCTACCGCGGTCTCTATGGAAACAAAGCAGAATTGGGCAAATCACCCTCCTCCGCCCAAGGGCCCGCCCTCAAGAAAAATTAACCAATGATTACGAGGAGGCTACCAAAGAGAACGTGTCATTGATTGAGATGAGGGAACCCGGGTTTGCCGTTGTCCAATCGATTTTGAGATTGGGTCCGGGACTCTTTCCAGCACTAACCAATAGTAAGGCACAATGAAGTAACCTCTCACCGCTACTGGAGGACGAAACGAGGGAGGAATGAGCTTTTGGGCGACCTCCTCCGATTAGTGGGTAGGGAAGGTTGAGGCTGAAAGCCCACTTATGATTCGCTGTCGCAAGAACGAGGCCCCTACCGGAAGGGTCTAGCCCGGAGTTGGAGGCTGTGTGGCAAAGAGGCGGCCTCGGGGTCATCTCTGGGGGAGAGGGCTAGCAGCCAGGTGAGGGGATGGGAAGGAGGGAGCTGGGAGGGAGGTGAGGGTGGACACTGGACCTGAGGAGAGCGGGTCTGCAGGAAGAGGTTGATGACGAAGGGAAAGGGAAGGGAGCAGGAAGCGGGGCCCCGATCCAGCGGCTTTTCCTCCTGGACCCCCGGTGCCTGGTGCCGCCATCGGGGCAGTAACATTTAACTGGAGCAAGAGCAGGGCCCCGGCATTGTGCGCGGGGCGGGCCTCGGAGGCACGAAGGCCGGATTTCAAGTTCCGTCTTGGCTGTGTGACCCTGAGCCGATCTCTGACCTTTCGGTGCTCGGGCCGCTTTATTAGACCCCGTCTTGTCATCGTTCAGGCCTAGCACCGGCGCTTTATCCCTGGGAAAGGCCGTGGCTTTGGTCCTTTACGCTCTTGGGAAATGCGGCATCTTCCAGCCTAGTGCTGTGCCGCCGTCGGTTTTGCACGTTCTAGCACCTTTATGAAAAGGCTGATATTCCTTCCCCGGTTGTACCAGTAGAGAATGGAGGAAGCGGTTTTTCGGTCCCAGAATACATTAGCAGCGAAGCTCAAATAGAAGCTGAGCACTGCCTGCGATGGCCCTGGTGAGCTAGAGGGATAGATAGGCCCTGCTGAGATTCAAATCAGGATCCCGCCTCTAGTCCAGAAAAGCCATGAAAGATGCTTGACCCCTGGTCTGAATCCACAGACAGACCAGAAACAGCTTCCCAGAACTCCCTCTTCGGCCTCTGTGTGTTCACAGAGGATTCTGTCATTGGGGGAATCTCTGCAGCCTTACAAAGTTACTTTCAAAAGAAATACCTAGACCCCCAAACTGTGATCCCCATTAATGGAATATACATCTTCCTCCTCCAAGACTCACGCATCCTTTCAATAAACATTTACTGAGTGCCTACTGTATGACAGGTTCTGGAAATACAAAAGCAAAACAGTTCTGCTCACAAGGCCCTTTCGCTGTATTAGGGGGAAAACACAGAAAATAAAATGTAAAATATGTATTTTTATCTATAACTGTGATTTCATTCATGGAGTTTCATGTGAGGGAACTCCCTTTACCAATGCAGATTTGCAAGTGTTCTGTAGTTTATAATGTTTAAATTGCCTAGAAAAATTACAAGTTAAATGACTTGCCCAAGGTTACAGTCAGTATATGTCCGGGGCTGAAATTGAACCCTTGTCTTCCTGATTCCAAAGACTTCTGTCTGTGCATTACAGTGCAAGGGTGGAGAACCTGCCCCATTCTGTGTAAGTTACAAAGTAAATAGAACTACAACTTTGGGTAGGTAGAGAAGGGAAAGGCTCTAGTACCTGAAGGGATAGACGTCTTATAAAAGGTGATACTTGAACCTTGAAGAAATTGAACAGGAAGGAGAGAATCACATAGTGGATGTGAGTAGAGGACAACATCTTACAAAGGAGACTCAATTTAAAGTTGTCACCAAAGAAGAAGAAATAGATTGACTATTCAAGTGGTGAGAGCAAGAGGAAATAATTGATGATAGTGCCCACTATTCCATCATATTACAGAAAAATGAGGAAGGTTTCCAGAATGCTGGATGGAAAACTTAAAGGACATCAACAGAAGATTGGTGGGAATGGATGGATTAAGATCTGCATTGTTGGAAGGAATCCCATCAGCAGGGTTCACAGATCTACTGGAGTATCAATTTGTAATTTCTTGTATAAAATGATGACCTAAATTGCTTAGCTCAAGTATTACCTCCTATGAGCCTTTCCTGATTACCCCAGTTATTAATTTACTATATTAAGTTACTATTTCTTTAATCTGTGTATGTTATTTTTTTTTTTCCCTGTAGTAGGCTTCTTGAAAACACAGTATATGGAGACATGTATATTCAGTGCCTGGTACTTAGCAGGTACTTAATAAATGCTTGTTCAGTTGGATTTACTTAAGGGAATAAAGCTAAGCATGAGACAATCTGTGAAAAAGCAAAGACCAAATGAACTGTCATGTTTGAGGGACAATATATAGGCCAATTTGACAGGTATATACAGTGGCCATAGGCAAGTAATGTGTAATTAGCCTGGAAAGGTAAGCTGAAGCCAGATTTTGAAGTGCTTTAAATACCAACAGGAAAAGGGGAGTCACTCAAGTTTTTTGAGCAGGAGAATGACCTGATTGGGAGCTATGTGGAGGATGAGAGAGGGAATGCTTGAGGCACATGTGCCTGTATGTAACATGATCTACAGCTGACCCGTGCTTCTTCTAGAGATGTGGTTCAGTTTGGAGAATAGTGGGAAAATAGGCCTAAGATCTTAGTTTCAAAGTTGGAAGGGACCCCAGAGGTCTAGCCCCCTCATTTTATAGATGAGGAAATTGAGGGTCAGAGAAAGGTGATTTGCACAGGGTCATACATGTGGTATTAGAACTGGGAACTAAATCCAGGTCCTGACTCCAAATCCAGCATTCTATCCATTGTGCACCCCCCTCTCCAATATTCTAGTATTTCTCACCCACTGTGGGATCAGCAGGTCCACAGTATAATTAATTTTTTTATGCCCACACATAGTTTGCCGAATCAATTTAGTTTATCTAGTAAGGTGGTAGCAGTAACATGGCAGGAGTACAAGACATTCATATCGCTTCACAAAATGCTTTCACCACTTTGTGTTGCTATGTACTTTATGCTTTCCCATTTAGTCAGGTGAGGTTTGGACAAGTCAAGAGACTTGCCCATGGTTGCACAGCTAGTAATTTTCAAAGCCAGAGTTTAATGCTAGGTCTTGTTTCCCAGTACACCACACTAGAGTCCAGCTGTTACAGACTAGTGATGACAACAAGCTGGTACACACATGCCAGCCCTAAACAATAAACATAGAGCAGAAAAAGCCTTGTGTCCTGAATTCGCAGTGTCTTGTTAAGAGGTCCAAGGACTAGACATTTTCTGGAAATTTATTATCTGCCCTGGTTAATTTTCCTCACATATTAATGAGTAAATCCCCTCCTTCTGCCATCACTTGTCCCCCCCAACTCCACCACACATACACACACACACACACACACATACACATACTGCAGTCAGTTGGTGCTCAGGCTTGGTCTTTCAGTACACAAATGAATGGCTTGATAAAAACTACAAATAGACGAAGGAAGAAGGCAAATGGAGCACAGAGGACATTTAGTCCTGTTCTTGTGGCAGAGCAGTGGTGCTGAGCCAAAGCAGCAATGCTGATGTTTCCTTTCTTTTCTAGAATGCCTGGCACTGTACTTGGAGTGGGTGCAGGAGTATTCATCTTAGCGCTGCTCTGGGCATTGGTATTGCTGCTGTGTGTGCTGTTAGCCAGAGCTTCCGGTCTAGCTAGGTAAGATGTTCTTTCCAGCTGGGAGTCCTAGGTAAAAGCAATTAGAGGTGAAATCGCTGACACTCATTAAACATTTAGAATTCAGGAGATCAGTTTTGTAATTACTGGCAGTTTGAATGAGTTGCATTTTAGCCTATCATAAACACTAACTATGTTATTTATGGTCTAAAGGGGAAGATTTGGTTTTTGGTTTTCACTGTGAGGTAGAAAAATATGCCAGAAATATAGGGAAATCTACTTTGTCTGCCTTTCCCAAAGGAAAAAAAAAAATGTTTAGATTTCTAGAATTTGGTTAGTTCTTTTTTTAAAGCTCTAGGTCTGGGCCAAGAAGAAGCAATGAATACTCCAAGCCAGCAATGATTGTGAAGCCAAGGCCAACATACTAACCTCTGAAAATGTGCTGGCCTGTGCTGCCAGAGTGAAGAGGAGGGTTGTAGGAGTACCTGAGTATTTATGGAAAAAAAAAGAAGCCTGCTTTGACTTGAATTGTTAGTGTCCATATATAATCAGAGGCAAAAATAAAGGCCCCAAATTTGCAACATCAGAAGTTGGATCTTGTTAGAAGTACTTCTAACTAGTACCTATCTAAAACCGAACCAAGAGAATCACTTTAAAAGAAGCTCTTAAATTTACTGAGCTATATGGACAACTGGTCCTCTGAGCACTGTTGTGGGACTAGAACCTAGAATACTGGCTCCTGGGAACAGTCTAAGTGCAACAATACATTGGTGGAAAATGTGAACAGCGCTTTTAATACTTCTATATTTGTCTTTTAGGTTCTCTGTCATTTTTGTTTTCCTTGCTGCTGTAATCATCACATCAGTTCTGTTGTTTTTTCCCCGGGCCACTGAGGTCCCAACCCCAGAGGTGGAATTTAAGGTAAAATTCTATTCCTTTTTGCCTATCTAATTGTGATTCTTATGTCTTTCCCAAATCTAATGGGACCTTCCCTGATTTAGGGTTGATTTGTTATGTGATATTAGAAGAGCTGTGGTGGCAGAACAGTGAAGGGAAAGCACAGAGGGAGTTTTTTAATTCCCCTTCTGCCCATTCTCTAAGAAAAACAACCCAGTTTTGAATCTTTACTGGAACACCATCAGACATTTATGTGCCTGTTATATTTTCTCAAACTTACATCACATCAAACAAGCAACATAGCCTTCAAAGCCAATTCAGACTGTGTAGTGACTCAAGCTTGCTGAATGACATACCTTTCCTCCTCAGTGTAAATTTTTCCATCTGTGAAGTGGGGAAGTAGGGAGTTCCTCATTGAGAAAAGTAGTCAGCAAAGAGGAATATTTTCTGTTGAAAGCTGAAATATAGAGAAACTCTTTGGAGAAGCAACAGGGACAAAATCTGAAGTCAGAAGTACTGGCTACAAGGGGCGGCCAGGTGGCTCAGCGAGTAAGAGCACTGGCTCCAGTGTTGGGATGACCTGGATCAAATCCGGGCTCAGATACTCAGCACCACACCCAGAAATAACTGGCCGTGTAACCTTGAGCAAGTTACTTAACCCCTATTGCTTTAAAAAAAAAAAAAAGAAGTACTGGCTACAGAACTTAACTAGCTATGTGCAACATCCTCAACCTGTCTAAGCCTCACTTTATCATCAACAAAAAGGGAACCATACTTGTTCTACCTGCCTCATAGGTTTGTGGTGAGGAAGGTGCTATGTAACATGTAATTTAAGTTATAAAAGGATTCCATAAATGTAATCTTCTTGTGATCTCTCTTTTCCTCATTCTCAGCTTATCTGCTGATAGTTTGTTGTCACTGCCCCAATATCAATTTCATTATTGTACAAGATTATAGCTATGCCATACAAAGAATGATATCTGGTCTCAGATCCTTGGGCTGTGTTAGTGTGGTTTGGCTTCCTGTCTCCTACCTTACCTTGGTGCTCAAATACCTGTACAAAGCTGTTAGGCTTTTAATTTCATTGCAAAATTGCTACCTTTATCAGAGTGTGGTTCGGCTTCCTGAAATGCCCCTAAAATTTGTTCTTTATATTGTACTTCCTTACTAGCACTCCCATAGAGCCCAGTCCTCCCAAAGTAACAGTTAGTTTCATTATTCCATGCCAGGCCAAGATGAAGAAGTTTTGGCCTTTCCCTTTAAGGGCTAAGAGCTCTTCTTAGTCATATCCTAAATTATGATTTCTTTTTAAATGTTTTATTGATGTTTTTTGTTTTTACTTCACTGTCATTTCCCATTGACTTTCTTGCCCTCCCCCAATAAAATAAACTCCCTGCTTCCCCTCCCCCCCCAGCGAATCAGTACAATAAAACAAATCACTCATTAGACGTGTCTGAAAATATATTCTTTTTTCTGAAGCCCAGCACCTTTCTGACAAAAGATGGGAGGCAAGCTAAGCCTAATTTTTTCTCCTTTGTCTGCAGCCCTGTAGAAATAGCAGGAACTATAACTGTTGTCACAGGATCCCTAAAAGACAACTGTCCATGAGCAGAAATGGAACCTCTGTGATCTTTACAACTCATAGTTTTATAAAAAAAACTGCTGATAATAAACACATTAGTTATGAAAATTTATGAAAAAGTTTTCTATTAAGATTTGAGGAATTTTTTTTTTTTGGAGGGCACTTGGGGTTAAGCAACTTGCCCAAGGTCACAGGGCTAGTAAGTGTTAAGTGTCTGAGGCTGTATTTGAACTCAGGTCCTCCTGACTCCAGGGCCAGTGCTCTATTCACTGCACCACCTAGCCACCCTAAGGAATTATATTTTTAAATGCCAGGATCTCTGCTGGTGTTTCAGAAAATAACTTTGCCATTGTAGGTACCATCTATCTGCATATGTGGACTGGGGCAAATTTCTGTCTCAATTTCCTCATCTCTGAAATGGAGAGAATGTTGGCTGCCCTCCTTCTTGGGCTACTGCAGATATGAATTCTAGAGGAAAAGCTCCATGGAAAAAGAAGATACTATAAAATCAGTCACCCTATCACAGGGGTCTCAGCCGTGAGAGAAAAGTAGGATTTGGACAAAATCTGCTTGTCAGCACGACCAGCAAAATTGGAGTTCTCATTTGCAGAATTTCCAGAAGTGGCCCCTGCAGCAGCCTGGCTCAATACCGTATCAATAATACATGACCTGGGCCTTCTGCAACCAGGGCTTGCTAATTGGCTAATTAAAAAGTGAAACGTGTCGAACGAGCAAACATGTAGCCCGCAAGAGACTTGTTCTGTACTAGAGCCAAGGTCAAACTTATGTTAAAGCTGTTTCATCAAACTGACCTTTGTTGTAAGCTGAGCATGGGGCAATCCCTTGAGCAGCCAGGATGGTTGCAGCCCTTTTTTTCTTGGGGTCTTTGGATCTTAGCAATCACACTGGTGCTTGGATTTGACAGGTGTTCTGTTTCCAGATCTCCACTCAGGCATTTGGGATTATCTTCCAGGTGTTGTGTTCCAAAACCTTGGAAGCTGTGACATTATCCATTTGCTCTTGTTTGTATTGCTGCCTAGCTAGGTTGGTAGATTATCAGCATGTGAATTTAGGGAGAGTGGAGATCTGACACCAGTTAAAATGACAGTGGGACTAAGAGCTAAAATTATTACTAACTTTAGGTTTCAATCAGTGCCCAAACCAGAATCTTCCAGTGGATAGTTATTGTTTTCTTTCAATGATCAGTGTATGACTTCGGGATGTTACTAAAACAGATATTTCAGGCAGGTGTTGCAAACTATTGGTTATAATCACATTTGTCCTATGAATGTTGAGTGGGATTTATAAAGTGACCATATACCTTCAGATGAATGCTACAGAGTATTATTTTAAGATTTATTTTATCAGGGACTTATCTGACTTCAAATTAACTCAGGCAGTCTTAGATTAGAAAAAGGGAATATAGAGTTAATGATCCTTTTAGGTGTTTTCTAAACCCTTAGCCTTTTAGTTCATTAAAACTAATTCACCTCAGCTCTAAAAGGGAAATCTCTTTTCTATTTATAGAGAAAGTGAGGGTGGGGTAGTGTCTGGAAGTTATAAACATCTAGGAATTGGAGACCTTTGCTAGCCAGAGATCTCAGACTTAGTATAGTAAAGATGTTAAAGTGAAAAACAATCTAATAGCTGTTACTTTTGACATTAGTTTTCTCTGTTCTCTAGATCATGGACAAGTTCTTCATTGGCCGTTATGTTCTACTGGTTTTCCTCAGTGTTTTCTTCCTCGGAAGCCTTTTCTTGGTTCTAATTAACCACATCCTGGAACCAATCTATGCCAAGCCACTTCGGTAGGACTAAGGACTATTCAAATACCATAAACTACTCATTGAACAGAACTTCTGCCCAGTTTTGCATGGGCAGCTTCCATGTCTTGGATCTGGCATGAATTCTATGAGTATTGGGATTCATTGAAGGAGCTATGGAATTATGCCTGTGGAGATGAATTCTCATTGACTTATGAGAAATGGTGATTCCTTTACAATCATCCTCAATGACTGCACATCACTAGTCCCTTTTTATACCTCAGTTTTCTAGAATCAAGAGTATATAATTTTTGGAATGGGGTTTAAATTAGGATAAAATGGGATGATTTATAAATTAGGAAAGAAATGTATGCCTATACCTGGCAGAGGCTAAAAATCAGGTACTTTATGATTATCTGTAAAAGTCTAGTTTATTTGGAATTAGGAAGTGCACTTAGATCTAAAATGTTACTTTCATATTTGGAAAACTTGTATAATGGTTAGTTATTGACCACTTTATGCTAGAGAACAATAAAAAAGATATAGGTCTTATTTCCCATCTAATAAAATAGTTAACACTGTCTTTTGTGTATTCCAAGTTTGATTAGAGATGAGAGAAGTAAGGAAGTGAACAGTAGTGAATAAATTGCAGTGAATAGTAGTGAGTAAATTGAAGATACACTGCATGCTGTACCCTCATTTTCTCCCCCTTCTTGGGCTCTTTAGTTCCTCTTTTCCTTACTATTGTATGAATCCAGTCTGAGACTTTGTTGCATCCTCTTAGTACTATAATTCTTTTGCCAGAGCTGTTGATGACCATACAGCTTTTGTGTCTGGCATGGCCTTTTACCTATTTGCAATTCCAGACTGAGTGAGGTTAGTCATGAAATGGACAAGGGCTCTAAATTTCATCCATTTTCAAAATCACATCATATATCCTTCCAGGACAATTTTTATAAAATTTATTTTTAGTTTTTAATATTCACTTCCATAAGGCTTTGAGTTCTAAATTTTCTCCCCCTCCCTCTCCTTACCTCTCTCCAAGATGGGCATGCAATCTGATATAGACTCTACGTATACATTCATATCAAATATATTTTCACATTAGTCATGTTGTAAAGAAGAATCAGAACTAATGACCTCCAGGACTATATAAGGCTTAGTCTTCTGGCTTAAAATCAGAAATCTGAAAATGAGGGCTACAAGTCAAACAAACAAGTTTTTGAAACTTTTAAGACTTTGCGGAAGATTAAGGTCACTTTGTAGCTGTGGAGCCTGATTGTGAACATAGAGAAGCCACAATTCTGGCTCAGAAGGTATGGGGACAGTTTTGACAGGAACACAGCTTAGGGAATCATCAGGCATGGGGACAGGTTGAATTTTCCCTAATTTGTCAAAAGTCCCACCTCATCGTTTTCAGTTAAGATGGACCCTACAGAATAATATAGTTAGGGCTGAAGCTTCACTACAGAAATAGAGAAGGCTTCAGAGGGAACTATTTGTGAGGAATCTGTTTTGGCACAGACCATATGTAAGGGAATAGAAGGGGTAACTGGGAGATATCTAAACAGATTGGAAGGCAAGAGCAGGCTAACAGATTTCATATTATTGTACTGTACTCTGGTTCAGAGCAGTTGCATCTGCTGCTCCTGAGGACCCCAGGTGCCTATGAGCTGCAGCACAAAGATGCTGGGCCAACCCAAGCGGAACACTAATTCCTAACAAGCACAGGCTTTTGCTTGTCACCTTCTCCTGGGAGAGTCCCTGCTGAAGGAGCAAGTCTGGGAAGACTCCTATGGGTAGGTGGCTGGTCATACATCTCTCTCTCTTCCGCTTTCTCAGTAGATGTTTAGCTGTCAGATCACTATGTTAACAGCAGTGAGGCTGTCAGTGATTATTAAAATACAATACAAAGGCAAACAAGGTTGGAAACTTCATTTCTCCCTGATACCACCATTCATAAATAGCAATTTCAAAAACAGTAGTTACAGGCTTGTGGGTGGCAGGGATGCCCTTAAACAAAACTGTACTTTGTGAAAAATATAGTTTTACTATCTTCTAAACTTCCACTTGCAGGCTTGAAGTCAAAACTACAGGGCTGGAGTCAAAAGAATGTCTTACTGTAGCTTTCAGTCTTCAGCTCCTAGAACCCAGGGAGGAGAGTCTGGCATCTATATCAGATCCAAATTTTTCCTACAGATATGGTAGGAGAAACTCCAAACAGGTTCATGATGTCAGTTATTACTCATTTGGGGGCTTTTAAGCCTTCAAAATGCATTGGATGGTGTGGAAAACATGTATGTATGTGTGTATACATATATATCTTATAGGGTCTGCCTGCAGAAAACTGACAAGATAAATGGGGCACACATCATATATTATGTAACATAGGTACCACAGACATCTCTACCACTTTTAATTTTTGACATTTTGATTTGTTTTACTATGTTCCTATTCAATTGGCATCCTATCCTGGTAAGTACTTATAATTATGACATAATGGTTGTTCCCCACCCCACCCCCTTCCCTTCTTTTCAACCAGAACTGTATCCTCCATCTTCTAGGACCATCATTCATCTCTCAAAACCAACATGAGCAACTTTGGCAAGACCGTCATGTACTAGGACTGAACCTGTCCCCTTCCCTGTCTCAGGGTCAACCATGTCTGTCTCCTAACAATGCTGAGTTATCAACTACTGCTTCCTTCTTCCCTCTTATTGCTATCTTCCTCCCCCCACTCTGCAAGCCTCCCAGTGGGTCTCTAAAAGGGAGAAATGCAAAGAGTTATTGCTTTTTAATTACAAGTGCTATTGTAGCATCTATAAGGAGGAACACTTTAGGCTTAATTGAGACCAAATGTGAAGTTAAATTAAATGAATAACTAATTAACGTAATGCTCCTGCATTAGCCCCGTGTGTGTGCTGAGGCCCAGAGAGAAGACTTGACTCCAGGCCTCTGGTGAACATACAGTGCCCAAGGCAGAAGTGGGGCAGGAATCTTGGGGACTGGGGGAAATCACTGTAGAAAAGCTAATCCCAGTGCTGGGCTCCCCAAGACCCTTAGAAATACATAAACATAACTTCTCCCAATTGGACACTTCCCACGGTGGGATGAAAAAGTGCCAAGGTTAAGAATTAATAGACTTCATAGCCAAATATGTGGAAAAGTATTCCTGGTTCCTGGATCAGCCCACATATAGCAATTTTCAAGGTATGCCCAGTTTATGAGATAACAGAGCCTTAGTCTGGTAAGACTCTTGACCTGAATCTGGAATATGAAAAAATATATGAACAAGGCTTCTTAGCAAGTCAGGATGAACAAGACAGCAAGACTAGAGGCAAAAAGACTTTTAGACTAGTCCAGATAAAGTGATTAAGGCATGATAGTCGAATTTGTTGAGTCATTTTTCAGCTGTGTCCACCTCTTCATGATACCATTTGGGGTTTTCTTGGCAAGGAGAATCTGGAGTTTGCCATTTCTTTCTCTGGCTTATTTTACAGATGAGGAAACTGAGGCAAACAGGATTAAATAACTTATTCAGAGTCACATAGCTAGTGTCTTCAGAGCAGATTTAAAGTCAGGAAAATGAATCTTCCTGACTCCAGGCCCAGCACTGTGCCACTTGTATATCCCTGATAGTTGAATTGGGTTTGTGGAAACCAAACAGAACGAACAGAATTGTTTCAAAGAAATGAACTGGGGCAGGTAGGTGGCACAGTGAATAGAGTATCAGCCTTGGAGTCAGGAGGACCTGAGTTCAAATCTGGTCTCAGACACTTGACACACAAGCTGTGTGACCTTGGACAAGTCACTTAACCCCAATTGCCCTGCCCCCCCCTTCAAAAAAAAAAGTCAAAGAAACTAACCCATACAACTTAAAAGACAATATGGGAGGCATACTATCCTGTTTCTTTTCCTCCTAACTCTGACCACTCTTATATTCTTAGTTTTCTTACTATTTCCCAAATGTGGGCAAGATTTAGTTCTTATCTCTCTTCTTGTCTGACTATGTATCTAGGAAATATCACTTATTCTCAGTCCTCAACTATCATCTCTATACTAGTGATTCCCAAATCTGTATTTTTAGTTTTGACTTCTCCTGAGATCCAGACACATCTCCAGCTTCTTACTAGACAGTCTATTTGAGTGTTCCATTGTCTTCTCAATCTCAACTTGCCTAAAGTAAAACTCAAAATGTTCCCCTTTTCCCCCATTCCCAACCCAAACCAAATTCTTCCTTTCTATAAATGGTATAATTATTTTCTCATAGTCAAAATCAGTATCACCAAGTAATGTGAATTTTTCTTTATTGTGTCATAAATTATCACTTTCTACTGCCACCATGCCTCTCCTCCTGTCTCTGATCTTACATACCACCACCAGATTAATGTCATCTCCCTTATTCAATAGTCTTTGATGACCCCTCCCATGCCTATAAAGTTCATATTCCTTTACCTGACATCCATAATCTGATCCCATACTTTCCTGACCTAAACCCCAATTCCCTAAAAAATCTAATCTATTCAGTAGTCCTTAAGTATATCACATTGGACAGTTAGGTTGTACAGTGCATAATAGTGCTGAGGCTGGAGTCAGGAACTCATCTTCCTGACTTCAAATCTGGCCTCAGACATTTACTAGCTGTGTGACCCTGGGTAAGTCACTTAACCCTGCTTGCATCAATTTTTCATCTATAAAATGAGCCAAAGAAGGAAATGGCAAACAACTCCAGGATCTTTGCCAAGAAAACCTCAAATGGGGTTACAAAGAGTCGAAAACAAGTGAACAACAAAACATATCGTGTGGTTTTCCTTAAAAACATTGTGTTTTTTTGCTTTTCCTAAAACACAAGTGCATTTTCAACCTTTTATTATACCATCTTCTTGCATATCCAAATACTACATATCCTTCAAGGCCTTTCTTAAGTCCTACTGCTTTCATGCAGCCCTCCTTAACCATTTTAGCTGTTGTTTATTTCACTCTCCAAACTTTTATATTTTTGTTTATACCATTCATTAGGCAATGACTGCATTGTAACAGCTCTGGTATTGTCATTTATTTAGCATTCTGTACATGTCTGGTCTCTTGAGCCAAATTGTGAAGTCAGTAAGAACAAGGAACACACCCTAGTACTTTTTCTTATTCTCCAGTTCCTAATATGCATCAGGCAATAAATTATTTGTCACGATAGCCTAGATACTTAGGAAATAACTCAGTTTAAGGCATTTTTGTTTCCTGGTGGTGGTACTCCATCTTTGAATAGCTCTCATCTCTGAGCAAGTGCCACCTACAACCATGGGAGCCAATACATTCTCCAGAAAATTGAATAGAAAGAAAATAACTGAATTATTTGCATTAGGGGCCAATGAAAATTAAAGCTAAAGAAATAAGGGAGTCATAAAACAAGTAAAGAAGGAACCATGAATAGAAGGAGATACACACAGTATTCCTGAATTCCCAAGTCCCTCTTCTCTGCAGTCTGAGATAAGTCTGCTCCTCTTAAGAGTTGACAAGCTCCAGGGAGCCTATATTTAGGCTCTGGGCCCCATGGTGTTTGACCATGGGATGGTATCACCATCTAGTGGCCAAAGAGGATATTGGCACTGCTAATTTGAACCCCATTATCAATGGGCTCTGGGTGTAAAGTCTCCTGTGGGTAGGAAACACTATATTTAACTATGAACAGATTCTTCCTAAGTCCTTTCTGAGGACCCCTATTTGCTCCTTTTGCCCTCGTGGCCAGAGTAAGGTTTGATAAATAGCAATCTTACCTACTTTCTGAAACCTGAATGTATTTGTTTGGATAAGACAGAGTGGAGGGAAAGACATGAGGTGTTAACTCACTTTCCACATGATTTATGCCCAGTCAGACTATGATAACGAGGCATCAAGCTCAACTAATACTTGGCTATGAAACCACCCTGCCACAGATGCCATATGCCAGAAGACAGAGGATTCTTAAAAGTGGTGTCAACATCCTTTATGAATCCCTAGTGAAAATTAATGGCAAGGAAGCCCTAACATCACCAACTACACAGTCTTAGAATGCAACCTGAAGCGAAGGCTATAAAAACAATTGGGCTTAGGTGCAGCATGGATAGTATAACAGCAGTAACCCAACCCTAGATGTGCCTATAGAGGACCAAAGTATAGTAACCATAAAAAGAAAAGAGAAGAAGGTATAAGGATGATGAAGCATGGCTTTAAGTAAAATAGCATTACTACAAAGAGCCAGGAGACCACAGCAGTCACCAAAGCAAGCTGGCAAACAGTAACAGTAAACTATGAGTATAGTTATTTATAGAACTGAGTTCCCTAAGTAAGAGCAGGCATATTAAGGCAAAGAGGCAGTCACAAATAGCACTTAACATCTCTACAAGCAAGAACCACAGAGGAGTAAATGAGTCTTCATTTGTACCCATGGTTATTGGCATTCCCATGTAAATCAATGTGTCTCATCTTCCCAACTATATTTTAAGTTTTTTGAGATTGACTATTATATTTCTGTATCTTGAATATTACCCATCTCAGTACTAAACATGTGGTAGGTCCCGAAAATATAACCATATTAGGACAAAAAGACACATCACACACATTCACATATATACATACACACAAATGGCTCTTCTTGTTCACAATCAAACCCACAATAGTTGACAGAATCCATCATCTATGAATACAAAGGTTTATGTCAAACTTTTAATCAAGGATGGGAACTTGAGCTGTCATTTATAGACAGAGGCAGAGTTGGCAGGATAGGGAAGAGAGGGAGGGAAATTAAATTTGGGAGTACAGAGATATGAAGGTCACAAAGCAGGGAAACAGGGAGTAGACCCCAAACTCTGCAGCTGTTCACCTGAAATTATGGTAAGGCACCTCTGTTACAGAGGGGAACAACTATTTACAAAGTCAGTTCAAATCTAATAGTAATGGGGAGAAGAGAGAAATAGTACGGCCTATTGCTGTGTTTTATCCCCACAGAATCCTTACTTTCTATCTTGGCACCTAAAATATAAGTCACCCAATTCAGCAAAAAAAACTAGGCCAATGACAGGCAAAAGGCCATGCCTTTCTTTTCTTGTGTTTGGGATGCCTTCTTAGCTCCAGCCCTACTATTGTATGTTCTACTTACAACACACTCCCTACTCAAAAATGTGTTGTTTTCTTTAATCTATGATTCCCTAAGTCTGTTTAGCCTCTTTCCCCTGGAAATTCTATCAGGACCTGTAAGAGGTCCTGGGCTGTCCTGGGGCTAGGCAGCTCTGGCTGCCCCAAATGTCTCTTTATGTCTGTGGGTGTCTCCATTGGGGAATTTTCCGGGTATCCAGCAGATATCCTTGGCTCCTATACTTCAGAAGGGGGCCTCATATCTCTTTATATCTAGAAGGAAGATAAGAGACTCAGGTTAGGGAGCTACAACAGATATGAGAGAATCAGGCAGACTCTTGACCTCCCTAGAAGAGAACTAGATCTCAGTACCCACCCTCAAGTTCTACTTTATGCTGTTTATAAATTGAGTGTGAGGGTAGGAGCTATAAATCTTCCTTCTACTCTAAGGAAAGTAGATCATATCCCCATTTAGAGTTGAGCCACCTGATTCCCCTTCTTTCTTTTTCAGTACTTCTGAATGTCCTTCTCCTCACCCCTATCCCACCTTGTATCAAAATGGTATTCTAATGAGTGAGAAGGATACTGATTCATAAATAAACTGCTCCAATCTTAAATGTTGCCCGGCTCCCTCTTTAGAGAGGGCAGCATGGCTCCCTGTCTAGTCCGCAGTCCTCCCATCTTTCATACCCACATGGGCAACCAATTCCCTGAAGGAAAAGAGCTCTCCTAATCACCTTTCCCCTGATAAGCAGCACTAGAACAGAGCCCCCCAGGCTTCCTATGAAATGCAAAAAGAAATTTCCTCCCTGCCCTTCACCCATCTAGTCTGGGTTCAAAGCATCATCCAGATCCCTGCAAGCAAGAAAACCAGGCCCAAGAGACGCTCAGGGGGCCATAGAAAAGGTTATCTCTACCACCACCACCACAGTCCCAACCTCTGACCAGCCCCTTTGTTTTCCCCATCTCCTTCCTGCCCATGCCATCCCATTTCCTCCTTCTCTTTCTTATTCCTGCAACCCCCACTTCCCATCAACAAAAAGCAGAGGGAGAACCAGGCCAGGTATCTCCATTGGACTTGATCAGAATTCAGTTTCATAGTTTTCTTCACCCCATAAGCCAAAGTACCAGATAATCTTGGATTGTGAGCCTCATGGCAGTGACATTATGACTGCAAAGAGGGGAGTCTTTACTCCAAACATTGCCCCCCCCCAAAGGCTCCAGGAAAATACCCCTAAGGTCTGGTCCTCCCCACAGAAGGCAGAGGTCCCTGTCCAGGTTCTGCACTTCCTAAGAAAACCCCCATGCACATTACATTCTGTTTAAATCACAAGTCCTTGGAGCTGACCCCTTTAGAAGCAAGCAAGAGAAATCACACTGGTGAGGAGAGATGGCATGCAGTCCTGGTTCCGATTGTAAATCAGTCATGGTACTAAGCGAACATACTCACAATACAAACCACAGCCCACCGGACACTACCTCGGGTGGGTTAGGGCCAGACAAGAGCTATGAAGACATATGGAAGACAATGGATGTTAGTAACGGTTAGCAAGGTGTTGGGAGGGAGGGCAAGAAGCAGGAAGGCTGGAGGCTTCAGACTTGGCTCCGTGGAGTCCAGGTTAAGAATTTTCAGGGAGTCAGGGCTCAAGCAAGCCCCACGGTAGTTTTTAAAAAGTCAGAGATTAGTCTCTGCTTCTCCAGCAGCACCCAGGGGTAGACTATAATTACCACAAAATGTAGGATTTGGGAGAGTCCCTAAAATTGAGTGTACAAACAATACCTCCAGTTCAAGGACCTTAAGTGTCAGGAGAACTCACCCTCTGTTTCTATTCGCACTTCCCC
>NW_027187419.1:37537681-37540648 GCF_028583685.1 Petaurus breviceps papuanus | reverse complement strand
TAAAGGGGGTCTAACACTTCCAGACTTCAAACTATATTATAACACAGCAATCATGAAAAACATTTGGTATTGGCTTAAAAATAAAAAGTGGATAAAAGAATAGTCTAGACAAGGGAGAATGAGAAACAATGGAATTCAATAACCCCATCTTTAATAAACCAACGAACAAACAAACATTAATAACTTAGTAAAAAAGAACTCCCTAGTTGATACAAGCTATTGCAAAAAGTAGAAAGCAATTTGGGAAAAACTAGGCCTAGATGAATAACATTCCAAAATAAAGTATAAATGAATATGCGAACTTAACTCCAAAAATTATACCATAAAAAATGAGAAGAGAAGCAGATCAAATACCTGTGGGAAGCACAAGCATTTTTAACCAAACAAGAGAAATAATAATTTGACAAAGATAAAATAAATAAATTGATAAGGAAAAGCTTCTACACAAAATTTAAATCATCTACAATAAGAAGGGAAGTAAATGGAAAAAAAAACTTCATATGACATATTTGAAATAAGGCTTGGATATTGAAGATACACAGACTACAGATTATAACTAAGCCCAAACACTTTTTCCCAGTATTATTAGTGGCCAAAGATAAGAACTAACAGTTCTAAAAAGAAATGCAAACTATTAACAGCCATAGGAAAGAATGCTCCAGATCACTAACAATAAGACAAATACATATCAAAACCACCCCAGGGCTTTACTTCACACCCAGAAACCTAGCAAAGATGACAAAAGACAGGAATAGTCCATGTAGGAGGGCTTGTAAGAAGATGGACACACCAGTACAGGGACTGATGGAGCTGTGAATCAGTGCAAACATTCAAAAAAAGCAATTTGCAATTATGCAGATAAAGGGACTAAAATGTCCATACCCTCTTTGACCCAGAGATTCTACCACTAGGTCAAGGAGATATAAGAATTAAGTCCCTATAAAAGCCAAAATATTTATAGCAACATTTTTGTGGAAAGAAAGAACTGGAAACAAAGTAGATGATCATTGATCATCGTGTTACATGATGCAATGGAACATTATTCCATGCTGCTGGAGGAAATTAGGTGGCACAATGGAGAGAGCACTGAGTGGTCTGGAGTCAGGAAGACCTGAGTTCCAATTCAACTTCAAACACTTGTTAGTGTGATTGTGATCCTGGGCAAGTTTCTTAACCTTAGTCTGTCTCAGTTTCCTCAACAGTAACAGCACCTATCTCACAAGGCAGGGTTGTAGGGAGGATCAAAAGAGATAATATTTGTAGAGTGCTTAGTATATTCCCTGGCCCTCAGTAGGAGTTAAATACTTATTCCTTCCTCTTCATAGTGCCCCACTCCCCAGGAACAACAAGCATGATAAATACAGGGTAGGAAAAGATTTACACAATCTTATACAAAGGGAACTAAGCAGAACCAAGAAAACAATAGGCACAATAACTACACAAATGTAAATGGAAAGAAACACAAAAGAATTAAAAATGAATGTCACAAAACTACAAAGAAAACTCCTGACTCCAAAGAAGATATATAGGCTCCATCCCCACCCAGTTCCTTTGCAGAGCTGGGAGGTCTTCTAGCACATTGCATGTATTTTCAGCCTTTTTTGGTCTATTAGTCATTTTTGTTGATTTCCCCATTTTTCTTTAAAATTTTACTTGGTATATGGGGTAGCACTTTGGGAGCTTAGCAAAGGGAAGTAAAAAAAAAAGATATTCATACTGGGAGTAAAAAAAAAAAGATATTCCTAAAAATTCATTTAAAAAAATCCTTTTATTACCCCCTTACCATGTGCAAAGAAAAGAAGCAAGAGTAGCAATAAGGTCTCACAGAGGGCTGACCTCTTGCCTCATTTCAGGTTCCATTTCTGTTTTCAGCCTGACAACTACGCCCATGCACTGTAACACTTACTCTGAGAAGGCGTCATAAGAAAGAGTTCTGGATTTGGTGGCAATGACTTTGTAGCTCAAGTAGCTAAACTTCAGTTTCCTTAAATTGGGAATAATGACCTATGTATTGCCTTATCACAAAAGCATTATGAAGTTTCAACTAGAACAAGGTGTGTACAACATTCTATTACTGTAAAGCTTTATGTAAACTTGGGTTTTGATGATACTACTTATTTGGCACCATGCAGAATTACCTCATATTTTTACCTTATGGGGTGTGTGTAGATGATAAGAGCTATGCTTATCTCTTGCATCTCTCAAAGTCCTCATTCTCTCCTGCCCTTAGTCACAGGAGGCATTAAATATTTATGGTTTGATTCTAACATGTTACTCCTCCGAGTTTAATATATCCCTTTGCCACCCAGCCCAATCATCTGAAAATCTTTGTGATACCTAAAGCTCTCCAGAGAGATTCTACAAAAAAACCTTTAAGAATCCTATGAGAAAATGATAAATGCTGAATATGTGGGAAAGTTGGAACACTAATGCATTGTTGGTGGAGTTGTGAACTGATCCAACCATTCTGGAGAGCAATTTGGAACTATGCCCAAAGGGCTATAAAAATGTGCATACCCTTTGACCCAGCAAGGGCTGTATCCCAAAGAGATCATACAAATGGGAAGCAGACTCGTATGTACAAAAATATTTATAGCAGCTCTTTTTGGAGTGGAAAAGAACTGAAAATCAAAGGGATGCCCATCAATTGGGGAATGGCTAAATAAGTTGTGGTATATGAATGTAATGGAATACTATTGTGCTATAAGAAATGAGGAGCAGACGGACTTCATAATATCATGGAGAGACTTATATAAACTGATGGCTGAGTAAGGATAGCAGAACCAGGACATCTCTGTACACAATTACAGACACATAAATCTGTGATGACTAACTTTGATAGACTGGGCTCCTCTCAGCAATGCAAGGTTGGAAGACAACTCCAAAAGACTCATAATGGAAAAGGCTATTCACATCCAGAGACAGATTGAAACAAACTACTCTCTCTCTCTCTCTCTCTCTCTCTCT
>NW_027187419.1:37510509-37537581 GCF_028583685.1 Petaurus breviceps papuanus | reverse complement strand
CTCTCTCTCTCTCTCTCTCTCTCTCTCTCTCTCTTTCTTCTTCTTCTTCTTCTTCTTCTTCTTCTTCTTCTTCTTCTTCTTCTTCTTCTTCTTCTTCTTCTTCTTCTTCTTCTTCTTCTCTCCCTCTCCTTCCCTCTCTCTCTCCCCCTCTGTTTTGCTTTGTTTTGTTCTATTCTTTCCCATTGTTCATTCCATTGGTTATAATTCTTCTTCACAGCTTGACTAATGTTTAGTGTGAAGATATTTGTAGAATCTATATCAGATTGCATGTCCCATGGGTGCGAGGGGGGAGGAGAGGAAGGGAGAGAAAATTTGGAACTCAAGGGATTGTGGAACTGAACGTTGTTCAGTTAATAAAGTAAATAAAGTAAATAAATTGAATGTGGGAAAAAAAAAGAATCCTATGAGAAAATCCTTCCTTTTCTTCTTCTATCCTAGATCTTCTCCATTGCAGATTATCTGTTCCTTCAAAGGTCGGGATCAGGGTGAATTAATCTAGTAGATAGGCTTTCCTATCAACTCCCTTTTGACCAGCAGGAAACTCACTCACTTTAAGATAACTTCACTATTGGTTTGGAGGTCCTGCCTCCCTGCACTGGATTTCAGAGTTGATCAGAGAGGTATAATCTGATCTGCCAATAACCAAACTGCCCAAGATTTGTGCTTCCACAAAGCCCAGCAAAGGCCCAGATTCCCTATCAGAGATTGTTCCCAGGCTCCTTCCAGGGACTGAAGAAGGTGGAAAAACCTGCAATTCACTTCCAATGATCACACAGAAACAGTGTGGGCAGGTGCCTTTTCCTGATCTGCAGATTATGCTGCCAGGGTTCCTTTGGGCCATCCTGGTCCAGGGGATAAACAAACAAACCAAACAACAAACAAAATTCCACCTTCCTCTATAGTGTTTTTGAGGTTTTATCCTCCAAAAGATCCCAGGGATCAAGCCACAGGGAAAGATCTAGATGGCAATTCCAGGCTGGCAAGGTCACCACACCCAAGTTCCCTATTGATTGCTGTTTCCAAAGGGGCTAGGGCTAGGTATGTGTTTTATACATATATATGTATGTATGTATATGGATATATATGGATATGCTTACACACATACATACATATATACACATGAGATCAATGTCAGTTCTCAATTCAAATAACATTTAATTCTAGAATTATATCTGCTTCTTTCTAACTTGTAAACCTTCCCCAAAGCAGGATCCAGGATTATTTTACCTGTCTAGCTTTGCTTATGGATTGTTCCCAGATCCGGAACAAAATATTTGTGCACTTTAGCAAACCTTGAAAACTGAATCCCTTTGTGCTACTATCTACTGGAGGCTTTGACCTTTCCTGGTTACAAATGGAACTTAACATCAGGAAATAAATACCTAGGGGCTTTAGAAGGTAAATAAAATACTTGCATTCATCCATAGTCTACCCTAGAGGTGGCTCCCTACCTTGCCAGGCACAAGTTCCTAGTTCTGCCTATCTCTCTAACTCCTGGTGAGGCTAAATCCTTCTCTGAAATTTTAACTCTGACTTAGCTCTCTGACCATCTGAAGACTGGCTACCCCTAAAGTGAAGATGGATCCAGTTGGTCTTACTGAGAAACACTGGAAGACGACAGTCCTCAAAAGATAGCAGTATGTGCATGTGTTGGCAGGAAAGTCTAGTTAAACATCTTGCTCTACTACTTCCTGAAAGGCAAATGTGGGGTAGTAGAAAAGTGCTGAACAACTATGGGGCTATGGATAGAGTGCCCAGCCTGGAATCAGGAAGACTGATCTTCCTGAGTTCAATTCTGGCCTCAGACACTTAATAGCTGTGTGACCCTGGACATGTCACTTAAGTGCCTCAGTTTTCTCATCCCTAAAATGAGCTGGAGAAAGAAATGGCAAACCGCTCCAGTACCATTGTCAAGAAAATCCCAAATGAAAGGTGCTGAACTTTGGAGTCAGGAGTCCTGAGTCAAAATTCAGATCTTTGCTACCTGTATGACTTTGAACAAGTCATTCTCTGAACACGTTCCTCATCTGTAAAACAGGGATAATATACTATCGACTTTATAGAGTCGTTTTGTGGAAAGCACTCTGTAAACCTTAAAGCACTATATAAACTTGAGCTGCTGCTGTTGCTTCGCCGATTTCTAGTAGCCAATGGGTTTTTTTTTTTTTAGAGAAATGGGTTTGTCCTTCCCATTTCCCAAATCCTCTGTGGCTAGAGGAACCAAATAAGTTGAATGGCATTTAGTTGATGAGGGCCACGCAGAGAAGCAGGAGCTACATAAGCGGGTGATAAATCTGCGCTCTGCTGGGGTGTTCCTGCTTTCCAATCAACAGACACTAGGCTCCTGGCCAAGTCAATTCATGTCACATCTGCATCCACCCTCCACCTCTGCCTTACCCCCTCCTTCCCTATTCGACAGTTTTGTTCAATCAGAAGCCGAGAGAGACTTCAAAGAACTGGCCAAGCAGAACTCCAGCGAGCCATCTCAAGCACTTCCACTACAGCCCGAGTTTCCAAGCCAGTAAGTTGTGAGTCAGAGACAGCAGCCTAGGTGCTTGGAAATCATCAGGCAGAAGGGTTGCCTGGATTATCATCACGCTCACCCTGGGGGTTTCCACCACCCTCTCCCAGAGCGCGCTACCACCCGCACGTCCTATCCCAGCAGTTCCAATGCCCGGGCTCCGAAGGAGTCGCGTAGTCTTGTTGAGACAGCTAACCCAGATATCTGTCCGAGGACCACGCAAGGCTGGATCTCCAGAGATTCTCGAGCCAGGGGAGGTCACGCCAGAGAAGAGGCGGGAGAGCCCCGGCGTCTGCAGACTCCAAGTTGCCGGGTCTGCGGACAGGTCCCCTCCTCCCCAGAAGCCCCACTCACCAGCTGTCCCTGGAGAAGGCTCGAAGGAGCCAGATTCCGGGAGCTAGGGAGCTCCGCATGGTGCGCAGATAAGGGGACCGGCCACTACCCTAAAGTGAAGGAAGAAATAGGAGCCGGAAAGCCGGGAAAGTTTACAGAACTGTGGCTGCTGAGCTCGATTTAAATGCACCGCCGGCTCGGTCCGCCCCGGACCCCAAGCCTAAAGTTAGCCGACCCGGCCCCCTTGCTTTGTCCCGCCCTATGATTGTTGCCCAGGGGCCGGGTCAAGGCCCAATTGCCCCGCCCCAACCCCACCCCTATCTGCTCCCATAACCCTCCCCCCGCATCCCTACGTCCCGTACCAGTTCTGGTTAATTCCTACGGCCTTTACTTTCGCCGCACTGGCTCTGGGACCTAAGGACATCTGATATTTCCCCGACTTTAACCCTAAATGACCCTGACCTCTCCCATTACACTCCAGAGCCCCTACACTCTCTGGCCTAACTATTGGGGACCTACTGAAGTAAGCCCACCAGCATTCACCTTCCCATAAAGTGCTTGCCCTGCATCCAGATGCACGGTTCTATTCCTTTCCAAACCCTCCCCAGAAAAGCAAGGCACAGGATGTTGCCCGGGTGGGACAGAGGAAATTTAGGCAGAGAAACCTGAGTTTGGGAAAGCTGAGTTATGCCATGATTAAAGTGGGATCAAAATGCCCAGATTTGCTTTAGTCAAATCATAGAACTACAGCTGAAACGACGGCAGAGGTCTAGTACTCAAGAATACACACACCCCATTTTACAGATGAGGAAACTGACGCCCAAGAAAATTAGTGTATGTATCTCCTCATGGCTGGTAGAAGAATCATTCTTCTTCACTCTGTAACACTTTGATGGGGTTCAGGGACACCAAAAGAGACAAAAGAGGAACTTGTGGGTTTCTGGGGGAGAAATGCACGTGTAAAATGGATTCTAGACTGTGAGGAGGGGATGTGAAGGATTTAGGCCAGAGGCTGTCTCCACACAACAGAAGTAGTGGTAGAACACACACACACACACACACACACACACACACACGGAAACTGTCTATACAACTATGGGCTGAAGAGGAGAGAAACAATTTGCTACTTTCCTCTCCTATTCCCCCTCTCCCCACTCCCCTTGGAAATGCTTAAGGAAAGTATATCCAGTTAAAAGAAATAAACCCCATTGCAAGAACTCCACCCATCAGGCTTAAAAGCTCTGAATGATGGGTTTGGCTGGCACTAGCCCCATAGGGTCAAGCAGAAAAAGAATATTAAGAGTTATAAAACCCAGTGGGTAAACACCAGACAGGTAGGAGCATGGGCATAGAGGTAAAAACAAAGGAGGCATGCCAGGAACAGAAGCTAGTGGGATATAGGTAAGAAAGGAAAGAGTGGACAGAACTGGGACAGGGGGCATTGACGAAGGGAGGAGTCAACTGTAAAATAGGGAGAGTTGGGGTAGAAAGGGAGAAAAGGAAGTTTAAATTTTGGGGAGAGGGAAGATTGCTTAGCTTTGGGTCAGTCGCTCCTAATATAGCAAAAAGGCCTAGAGGAAAGTAAATGGGGAAGGGGGGTAAAGAAGACATGAGAGGGGGGCAGAACACAAATCATTTAATAGAGTATTGGGCACTGATATTGCATGAAACAGCTTAGTGCCAATAAAATCAAGGAAAGACTGAAGGTGGAATACAAGGAGTTTGGAGGCTAAAGCTGTTAGAGAACATGGCACTTGGGAAAGGAGGACTAAGGAAGAAGAACAGGGCTTGGACAGTAGAGTATAGAGACAAAATTCAGAGAAACCACCCAGACATAAGGTGAAGTTCTGAATATTTTAAACTAGAAAAAAAGTTTCAGACCATCCCTCTTATACTAAGGAACCCTCTAACCTCCCTGGACTTGTTTTATCTGTAAAATGGGGGAGTGGGCTTTCTCCTCCTGCCTTTTTGTTTTACTAAAGAAAGGAGTAACAGTATATCTTTCCCAAACCCAGAATAAAGACCCAGATTATCAGCATACACAGATAATAAAAGAAATTATGTAAGCCTTTTAAGTCTTTACTTATTTTAGACCTTTAGACTTATTTCTTTAACTGCTAAGTCAAGTGGGTACACACATTTCTATTTTTGTCAATACAGTAAAAGGTTCACTTATAGTGGACTGAGGAGCGGAGGGAGAGCATTTATTAAGTGCCTACTATATACCAGGCATAGTGCTAAGCACTTTACAAATAGCATGTCATTTGATCCTCATAACACCCCTAGGAAGTAGATACTTATAATCCCCATTTTACAGTTGAGGAAACAAAGACTGAAACTAAGTGATTTGCCCAGAGTCACACAACTAATAAGGGTTGGAGGTCATATTTGAACTCTGGTCTTCCTGACTCTGCACCCAGCACCCTATGTATGGTACCACCTAGCAGCCTCAGATCCAGGATAACATGAGTTCAAGTCCCATCTGTGACACTGCTGGTTGTATGATCTTGGACAAATAACTTAACCTCTCAGCCAACTAGGCAACTCACTAAGACTGTAAATTGCAAAGAAGTTGCTGACCTACTTAGGTAAAGGGAGTTTTCTCACCACACAGTTACCCATTCTACTGAAATCACAAGACCAGTCCTCAACTCCGTAATGGCTACAAATAAAATAATTCAGGGACTATCACTAACAAATCTAAGATGATGGCATAGATAGGAACAAGAACCCTAAAAAGAGACATGGGTTGGGTTTATTATTCAAGATTCTTAAGCAAGTCACTTCCTGGAGGGCAGGAACTATTTTATTTCACCTTGGTATTTCCAGTGTTTAGCAAGGTACATTATGCATATAATGGGCACTTTAGTCTTATGTCTGACCATGGCCCTAAAGTGACACTAGATTCTTAAAGGCAATGCCAGATACCACAAACTCTGGTAGGAGAAGATGGAAAAATACAGAGATGACAATGGCCCATATGTCAGCAAATCTGTCATCCAAATTCCAACCTAAGTTTGGAGAAGTCATTAAGAGCTTCTAAGTGTAAAGCTTTTCTTGACCAGTTACGTGAAATCTGGGGTTTTCCTTATAGAGTCTTGCTAACCCTGGTTGGTCACCAGGCAATGAAGGGTTGGGTTTGGGGTTTTGTTTTGTTTTGTTGATTTTTTTTTTCCTATAACAACTCATGAAGACATGGAGGGGGCATTTGTAGGAGTACCCACATGGATGAAATTACAGATCCTTGAAGTCATGATATGAAAATGTGTTCATTCAGATGCTATCAGCATTAAATGATCTCATCTCCTTCTTGCCACAGGATTCCACCCACCCAGTGCTTTTGACAGCTGAATGGACAAGGTGATCAAGCATCCAAAACTAGGTTTGATTCAAATGAGTTCTAAACCTAGGGCAGAAAGACTTTACAGAGAAAACCATAGATGATGTGGCTGGTCAAGAGAAGGAGTATGATAGAGCAGATAGAATGATGACCGTGCAGTTAGGAGGACCTGAGTTCAAATATAGCCTCAGACCCTTACTAGTTATGTGACCCTGGGCAAGTCACTTAGCCCTATTTGCCTCAGTTTCCTCATCTGTAAAATGAGCTAGAGAGGAAATGGCAAACCATCCTAGTATCTTTGCCAAGAAAACACCAAATGTGGTCACAAAGAGTTACCATGTATACATACATATAAATATGTACATATATTCTCTTAAGAGACATCACTGATAGCAAATATCTGGAGAAGCTCACTAAAATGAGGCAATCCTCTTGGAAAGGAATAAGTCACAGTGTACTGGAGACAGGGTCTGTTTACCCATCTATAAAATGAGAGGCCTGGATTAGCTCATCTCTAGGGTCTCTTTTAGCTATAGATCTTTCTCTCCAGAATTCTAGCATTACATAGCCAGTTGCCTATGAAACATCACTATCTCCATTAGCACCTCATCCTCTGCATACTCAAAACAGAACTTATCATGTTCTTCCAACTGTCTTCTCCTCCTCCAAAAAAAATCTACCTCTCCTCTAAACTTCCCTTTTTCTGATGATGAAACCATCATTGTCTTAGTCACTCAGGTTCCCAAAATCACCCATTCTTTGATTCTTCTCACTCTTTTGCTTCCCTCCCCTCATATTCTTGGGCGAAATTATGAGAGAGGAGAAAAAGATTAAAATTTGGAAGTGAAGAACTCAGGTTTTAACTTAGGGTTAAGGGTAACTTTTGATTTCTCTAGCTAGAGTATAAAGGGAAAATGGCAGTTTGGAATCTCTGTGAAGAATGGAAATAGGGCATCTTAAATCACTATTTTAGCAAATTTGAATGACTGGCTTTAAGGAATAGAACCCTACAGATTATCCATCCCTGATTTTACTGAGTCCCAAAGAGGCTGTGACCTGCCCAAGGTCACATAGCTAGTTAATTGAGCCATGAAGAATTCTGGTATCTTTATGCTTAGTACAGTATTCCTTTTGATCATGTCCCACCCTGTCCCACCCCCTATTCAATCAATTCTAGCAGTTCCCTATTGCCTATAATCTCAAATATAAAATCCTTTGTTTGACTTTTTAAGTCCTTTATAACCTGGCCTTTTCCTACCTTTCCAATCTTCCTGGTCCTTATTTTTTCTTCTGACCCACCCTCTATCCCCACACCCAGCAATCTTGTGACACTGACTTCCTTGTCTTTCATTAGACATAACGCTCCATCTCCCAGCTCTAAGCATTTTTTAAAATTTTAAGCAAGAAGTTTATTTAAGCAATAAGATGTTTGACTTGAAGGAAATACTATCTAGGATCAATTCCTTTATAATAATTTATCCCTACTGAGAGACAGAGATTGAACTACATATAACAGTTACATACACAACAGTTTTAAGATCCTCCTTGGTTTTACAATGCTAAAAGAAAAACACTGAAATTATCCAATCAAACAAGGTATGCAACTTAACTGGGAATATAAAGATAAATGTTGAATGAGCATGCTACTAATGGAGAAAGGGGATATTTTCACTGAACCAGTTTGTTTTTTCCCCTCCCCAACTACATCTGATGTTGATCAAAACATACCATCGGCCATCTAGTCAAAAAACAACAGCAATGCATTATCCCTGTACACACATACACAGCTTACTTTGTGTGCGATAAATGAATGGGGGAAGGGAATCAAGGAGAGAAAACTACACTGTTGTAGTCAGAATGTGGCTGAACCAAACCTTGATTTTCTAGTGAATGTATTGTTTTCCTTGGGAGCATAGTTCTGGAGTAGAGGTGCAGGTTCTCTTTTTAGTAAACACCTCCTGTCTGCTGCTGGAATACATCAATTGTATCTCCATCCTCCATTTCCAACTGCACTGGTACCTCTGTTTCATTGATTGGTTGCCCATCAAATCAGAATCTGAGCTGCTTCACTGACCAGCCCGTGGTTCCCAGCAGGCTTTCATTAGTTTACTAAGAGGTGTGTGCCTCTTAATCTTAAATCGCACCACCAAAGCATCTTGCCCTGGCACTTTCAAATTAATGTGGTTGTCGTCTTGTCTTGACTCCTCCCTTTGGCTTTTTGACGAGTCCAGGGGTCTCCACAGCCGCTGCTCCACAAAAGGATGGTCTGCTCCAAGGGAATAGAGGTGGGGGAAGGGATAAGCAGCAGGAGGAGAAAGAAAATGATGGTGAGGAAGAGGAGGAGGAGGAAAGCATTTTCAATGACTGTCCCCCATGTCTGGAATTCTCTCCCTCGACATTTCTACTTCCTAGTTTCCTTCAGGCCTCAGCTAAAGTCCCATCTTCTAGGAGAAGCCTTTCCCCTGTTCTTAATCTTAGTGCCTTCCCTCTGAGATTATCTCCAATTTACCCAGTATATGTCTTATTTATACATAGTTGCTTGAATGTCGTCACCTAGTTAGACTAAGTGCCTTGTTCTGTTTTGTGTTTTGCCTTTCTTTGTATACTTAACATTTAGCCCAGTGCCTGGCACATAGAAGGTCCTTAAATGCTTGTTGACTTGATTCCTTTCACTGGTGATTTCTAAAAGTTCTTACCTTGGTAGTTCTATAAACCCAGGAAAAATGGAAATCCTCCTGAAATACAGATGAATATCCTCTTTTAAGAATGTCCTTGGAAGGGGGGGAGGGGCTGGGAGGGCTGAGGGCAGCTAGGTGGCACAGTGAACAGAGCACTGGCCTAGGAGTCAGGAGGACCTGAGTTCAAATTTGACCTTGGACACTTAGCGCACACACACACACACAAACTAGCTGTGTGACCTTGGACAAGACACTGAACCCCAATTGCCCCTCCAACAATAAAAAAAAAAAGAATGTCTTCGGGCTGGCTAGGTGGCACAGTGAATAGAGAGCACTGATCCTGGAGTCAGGAGTATCTCAGTTAAATTCTACCTCAGACACTTAACACTTACTAGCTGTGTGAATTGGGCAAGTCATTTAACCCCAATTGCCTTGCCTTCCTCCTTCAAAAAAAATAAAAAAAGAAGGTCTTCTCCATTGGTAAGACCTCCTTTGTTTATTTGTTTTTTTTTTTTTTAAAGCAATTGGGGTTAAGTAACTTGCTCAAGGTTACATGGCCAGGTGTTTCTGGGTGGGTGCTAAGTGTCTGAGCCCGGGATTCTATCTCCAGGTCTTCTCAACACTGGAGCCGGTGCTCTTACTCGCTGTGCTACCTGGCCGCCCCAGACCTCCTTTGTTAATAATAATTAAACATATGCTTCACAAGTTTCTTTTTCAGTATCCTCAGCTGAAACACCTTCCCATCTCCAGAAGGTTATGAGAAAATGTGCTTCTCCCTAGACAAGGAGATTCCATAGACAGGGAAATCAAGGTATTGAGGTATCTTAAACCGAAACCAGAAATCATTATTCTCTGCAAGCCCACCGTCTCCTAAACTTCTCTGTTACTGTCTCATATACCACCATCCTTCCAGTCATCTGGGCTCACAACTTCAGTGTCATCGTTAACTTCTTATTCTCACTCACCCCACATATCCAATCTCGTCTTGTCATGTCTTTCTCCATAGCATCTCTTGGATTTGTTCCTTTACAGAGCCACCACCCAGTTTAGGCTTTCATTGTCCATCACCTGGAGTAAAGTCACAGTCTTAAGTGACTTCTCTCCCTTGAGTTTCCAATCCATCCTCCGCGAACTGCCAAGGTGATTTTCCTAAAGTACAGGTCTGTCCATGTCACTACAACCTCTTACTTAATAAGCTACAGTCGCTCTCTACTGCTCCTACAATCAAATAGAAACTCCTCTGTTGGGCATTTAAAGTTCTTCTCAACCTGACCCCTTCCTACATTTACTGTGTCCTAATATCTCCCTCCTCTCCATGCACTCTATAGACCAGACACACTGGCCTACTTGCATTTCTCAGATATGACACTCTCCCACGCACTATCTCCATGTCTACAATACTCTCCCTCTTCACTTCCACCTCTCAGTTTTCTGGCTTCCTTTAACATTCTACTTCAATTCCACTTTCTATGGGAGGTCCTCCACTTGCAGGTGTCTTCCCATCTGGCATTATCTTCCATATACTCTGTATTTATATACCTACTAGAATGCCCTCCTGAAAGACAATGATTCATTTATTCTTTGTTTTCCTGAGGCACAATGCCTAGCACTTAAGCACTTAATCAATACTTGTGGACTCATTCATTAAGCAGGTCAGTGGCCTCCCCAGAGACATATGTTAGCAATCATATAAGACTTGACTTCCAACTGCCCTGCTACCCTCCTCCCCAATAGCTCTCCCATTCATAAAATCAGAATTCTCTTCAGCACCCTGATCCACATGGAAACTGTCTCCTGAGGACCTCTAGTATTTTGCATCAACCTTTGAACACCTAAGAGACGCTGGGAGGAACCATTCTGCCTTATTCAGACCCTGCCCTAGCATCAGGAAAGAAAAAAATTCTTGGTGTAGCAATCGTGAAGTCACAGGAGCAGGACTGGGAAAACTTGTTGGGTGGCCAAAGTCAGAAACTGGAGATCAGATATCAGAGGTCTAATATATCTTCAGAAGAAGATATCATGAGGCTTCTCACAGGAAGTAAGCAAGGGTGACTAGACAAAGGAAATCAAATTATGGTATATGAATTTAATGCTGTAAGTAATGAAGAAGCAATTTCAGAGAAACCTCAGATGTATATGAAATGGTGTGGAGTGAAGTGAGCAGAACCAAGTGAATAATTTATACTCTAACATCAATACCATAAAACCAAATAATTCTGGGAGACTTAAGAACTTCATGATTAATTACCATGATAAATCATGAGGCCAAAGACCCATGATGAAGAATGCTACAGACAAGACAACTACAAAGAATGAAACACAGATTTTTGGATGCAGACAGTTAGGGAACTTGCTTTTTGATTATACTTACCCCCTTATAAGAGTTTTACTTTTCTTTTCTTCCCTGTCCCCAGTGGGGGAGGGATGGTGGGAGGAGGTGGAGAAGAAAAAATGAAATACTTGGTAACTGGCGGGGGGGTACCCTTTTTTAATGTAAAAAAAAAGATAAATGAAGTTTGAAGAAACAAAATCCAGAGGAACTTCTAGACACACAGAGTAATGAGGACTAAAGGAATTCATGCTGCCCATCTATGTTTAAAGCTCCAAATGCTGATGACGGTAATGGTGAAAACAAGTGAAAGAATCTCCCAGTTTTTATGTCTCCCTGAGGTGGACAAGCATCCTCATTATTGGACTTCTCTCTCAGATTCTCTTATCAACAATGTTCTTTAATACATAGCACTCACTAAAGTGAAAAGCAAGGAATAGCTGACAAAATAGATCAAAATGTTTACAAATGGTGCCAATGTCTCTAAACAGTAAAGAAACCTGTTTTATTTCCCTTAGTGAGAAATTGGGTATCTTCCTCCATCAGTACTCCAAACTCAACATATCCCGGTCTGAAATTATCTTCCCTTCCAACCCGCTACTGATGTCTCTATTGCTGTCAATTACCATCATTTTCTTGGTTATCAAAAAGAAATTATCTTTGGTGCTTCCCTTTCCCTTGGGCCTCCTATATTACCAGTCACTAAGTCCTTGCAATTTTAATATGCCTTAAACACATTCTTTCCCTTCCATTTCTTTTTTTTTAAATAGTATTTTATTTTCTTCCCCAGTTATATTTCCAGAAAATTGTTAGCATTCATTTTTATAAAGATTTTGAGTTCCAGATATTTCTCCCTCCTTTTCCCCTCTCCTCTTGTGGAAATGGTAGGCAGTTTGACATACTTTATACTTGTGCTATCATGTCAAAAATATTTCCCTATTAGTCATAGTTGTGAAAGAAAAAAACAGATCAAAAGGAAAAAAAACAATGAGAAAGAATAAAGTAAGGGAAAAAATGCTTTGATCAACATTCAGAGTCCATCAGTTCTTCATCTGGATATAGATAGTGTTTTCCTTTGTACTTGTCTTGGATGGGTCATTGTGTTACTAAGAAGAGCTGAATCATTCATAGTTGGTCATCACACAATGTTGCTGATACCTTATACAATGTTTTCCTGATTCTGCTCATTTCACTTTGCATCAGTTCATATAAGTCTTTCCAGGATTTTCTGAAATTTGCCTGTTCATCATTTCTTATTGCACAATAGTATTCCATTACATTCATATACCTTAACTTTTTCAGTCATTCTCCAATTGATGGACACCCCCTCAATTTCCAATATTTTGCCACCATGAAAAGGGATGCAATAAATATTTTTGTGCATGTAGGTCCTCTTCCCTTTTTTATGATCACTTTGGGATACAGATCTAGTAGGATCTGTATTGTTGGATCAAAGGGTATGCAAAGTTTGTTTGCCTTTTGGGCATAGTTCCAAATTGCTCTCTGGAATGTTTCGATCAGTTCACAACTCTGCTAACAATGCATTTGTGTCCCAGTTTTCCCATATTCTCTCTAACATTTATCAGTTTCACTTTTTGTTATATTAGCATGTGAGGTGGTATCTCAAAAGTTATATTAATTTTCATTTCTCTAATAAAAAGTGATTTAGAATACTTCATCATATGCCTATAGATAACTTTGATTTCTTCATCTGAAAACTGCCTGTTCATATCCTTTGACTATTTATCAATTGGGGAATGACTTGTATTCTTATAAATTTGACTCAGTTCTCTATATATTTGAGAAATGAGGCCTTTATCAGAGACACTTGCTGTAAAGATTGTTTCCCAGCTTTCTTCTTTCCTTCTAATATTGATTGCATTGGTTTTGTTTTGTACAATAATCTTTTTAATTTAGTCTAATCAAAATTACCTATTTTACATTTTGTAATGCTCTCCATCTCTTCTTTGGTCATGAATTCTTCCCCTCACTATTGATCTGACAGATAGATTATTCCTAACATATTGTAGGATTCTAGTTTTTGGTACATTCTGCTATCTGCTTTTGTTTTGTGGGAGAGTTCATCTCATTCACATTCACACTTATGATTACTACCTGTGTATCTGCCTCCAACCTATTCTTCCTCCTGTTTGTCCTCTCTCTCCTTTTACCCTGTCCCTCCTCACCAGTGCTTTGCTTCTGTCCACTATGTCCCCTGATCTGCTCTCCTTTCTGTCAGTCCCCATCCATCCCTTACTTGATCTCCTCCCCTTCCCTTCTACTTTCCTGTCAGGTAAGATAGATTTCTATATTCAATTGATTGTGTGTATTATTTCCTCTCTGAGCCAATACTGATGAGAATAAGATTTAATAGATGCTTGTCTCCCACCTTCCCATTTTCCACTCTACTGCAGTAGGTCTTTAGTACCCCTTCATGTGAGATAATTTACCCCACTCTACCTCTCTCTTCCTTCTGCACCCATTGTACTCCTCTTTCTCATTTCTTAATTTTTAAAAATTCACCTTATTGCATGTCTATATATATTCCTTCCAACTGTACTATTAGTGATACAATTTTTAGAAATTACAAGTATCATCTTCCTGTGTAGGGATGTAAATAGTTTAGCTCAATTGAATCCCTTAGATTTTCTTTTACCTTTTTTTTACCTGTTTATGTTTCTCTTGGGTCTTGATAATGGAGGTCAGATTTTTGGCTTAGTTCTGGTCTTCTCCTCATGAAAACTTGAAATCCTTCTATTTTGTTGAATGACCACTTTCCCCTTTGATGTATTATTGATGATGGCTAATTTTGTCAGGTAAGTGATTCTTGGTTGTAGTTCTAGCTCTGTTGCCTTCTGGAATATCATGTTCCATGACCTCCAGTTCTTTAATGTTGCAGCTGCCAGGTACTGTCTGATCCTGGTTGTGACTCCCCTATATTTGAATTGTTTCTTTCTGTCCACCTGCAGTATTTTTTTCCTTGACCTGATTATTCTGAAATTTGGCTATAATGTTCCTTGGAGTTTTTATTTTGTGATCTCTTTGCTGAGGTGATTGGTGGGTTCTTTCAATGCTTATTTTGTCCTTTGGTTCTAGGACATCAGGGCAGTTTTCCCTGATAAGTTCTTGGAAGATGCTATCAAGTTCCTCCTTTTGATTATGGCTTTCAGGTAGTCCAATGATCCTGATATTTTCTCTCCTATATCTATTTTCTAGGTCAGTTGTTTTTCCCATGAGATATTTTAAATTTTCTTCCATTTTTTCATTCTTTTGTTTTTGTTTGATTGAGTCTAGTTGTCTCAGAGTCATTAGCTTCCACTTGCCCAATTCTAACTTCTAAGCAATTGTTTTCCTCAATTAGCTTTTGTACTTTCTTTCCTATTTGGCCAATTGTACTCTTTAACGAGTTGTTTTCTTCAGTGGATTTTTGTATCTCCTTTTCCATTTGGCCAATTCTACTTTTTAAGCAGTTTTTCAAGTTGTTGACTTTTTTTTTTTTGTAATTCTCTTGCATCACTTTCATTTCTTTTCCCAGTTTTTCTTCTATGATTTTTAAGTTCCTTTTTGAGCTCTTCTTTAAGTTCTTTCTGGACTTGAGATCACTTCCTGTTTTTCTTTGGGGTTTTGTCCACAGGTGTTTTGATATTGTTGTCCTCTTGTCAGTTTATGACTTGGTCTTTCCCATCACCATAATAACTTTCTATGGTCAGATCCTTTTTTGTTGTTTTATGCTCATCTCTCTGCCTCCCTCCCTCCCCCCCTTTTTTTTTTAACCTTTTTTTTTTCTTTTAAATTTGAGTTCTGCTCTCAGGGTGGAAGGGGAAGTGTCTCCAGCTTCTTGTACTAGTAGCTGCAAGCCCTGAATATTTGCCTGGTGTTGCCCTAAGGCCCATGGGGATTATCCAGCCTGGTGTTGTGCTGAGGAAGACAGGGAGGCTGTAGCTGCTGGAAGCCATAGGGGTCTGGCAATTCACCTGGTGCTGAGCTGGGATCCAGGTGGCTGTGTCTGGCATGTGCTGAGGCCAGTGGGGTATTTTTGCATTTCCCTGAGACTACACTGAACTACTTAAAGGGCTGGCCCCTGGGGGGTGCCTGTTTGCCTTGGGCTGTGCTGAAGTATGTAGAGGTCTGGGCTATTTTCTTTACATGCTGAGGAAGACTGTCAGCCCAGGGCTATAATGAAGCAGGTATTGGTTCTTGGAGTTAGAGTCTGCTGGTTCCCCTGGGTCTCTCCCTTTCCCTTTCCTGACACCATATTCAGGTTGCCATTATTTCTTGTCAGGAATCATTATTCCCACTGCTCTCTCTGTTTTTAGTCCCTTCCTTCCATCATCCATCCTACCTATTGTTGTTAAACTACTTTTTACAATCTATAGTTCTGTTTATGGGTCAGCTAGGTGACCCAGTGGATATAATGCTGTACCTATAGACAAGAAGACTCATCTTCCTGAGTTCAAATTTGGCCTCAGATACTTATTGTGTGACATAACCCTATTTGCCTCAGTTTCCTCATTTGTAAAATAATCTGGAGAAAGAAACTACAAATCACTCCATTCTCTTTGCCAAGAAAGCCCCAAATGGGGTCACAAAGAATCAGACAAGACTGAAATGACTGAACAAGTTCTGGTCATGTCACTTCTTTGCTCAAAACTCTATAGTTGTCATTTCCACCACCACCCCTGCCCCACCCCAGTTGTCTGTGGAATGAATTAATAGGATCACAGATTTAGAGCTATAAGAGACCTTAGAGGTTATTGAGCCCAACTCCTCATTTTACAAATGAGTAAATGGAAACCCTGAGAAGTTAAGTGACTAGCTCAGAGTCCCACAACTGACTAGTCAGTTTCTGAGGTCATTCAAACTGAGGTCCTCCTGGCTCTAAGTCTAGTCCTCTATTTCCTACACCACATTGTCTCTCAAGACAAATTCCTTATGCTAGCATTCAAGGCCCTTCATGATCTTCCTCCAGACTTATTTTCCTGATTTATTAGTCCCCATCATTTATCCTCCATCCCAACACTACTGGGCTATTTGCCCTTGCCCCAACATATTGTACATTTCCTACCTCTGAGCTTCTGCTCAAACTATTCCCTATATATTCTTAGGAGCTATATGGTATCATGCAGAGAGTCCTAAAGAGACCAAGTTCAAGCCCTAGCCCTGCCACTTAGTAGCTACGCAATCCTTAGCATGTTTCCTCATTCATTTAATAGGGATAATAAATGGCTGCCCCTTTCAGGGTTGTTGTAAATAAAGTGTTCTGTAAGCTTTAAGTTGGAAGATAAATTTGAATATATTCAACTAATAGATAAAGGGATAAGGACTGAGCTTGTGATTTCTGTGATACTGGAACCTGGTAGATGAGGAAACTTCCTCTGTGAATGCAATCAGCACCTTCTCTGCAACTTAGAGTTTAACTAAGCCTTATCTAGCCTTACCTATGGCACTGAGGGGTTTAAGCAACTTGGCCAGAGATTGACCCATAAACAATATATCTCAGAGGTGGTACTCAAACCCTGGTCTTCTTGGTACCAAGCCACCTCTCTATCCATAACGCTTGGTTGTTTCTCTCAAATTTACCCTTTTTTTTTTTAGTATATCATCATCCTTAAGTGTTGAAATCTTACCCACCTTTCAAAGTTCACCTAAAATATCACCAACTCTCTGAGCCTTTAACTTGTTACCTCTACCCTGGAGTAATCTCATCTTTTAAAAAAAATTTTATTTAATTTTTAATTTATGGAATAAAACAAGTATTTCCATGACATAGTGTAATAAAAAAGATGGTTGCACACGAAACCACAAATCTATTATGTACAACTTGCTCTTCTTTTTAAAATATATACTAATTATAATGTAAATGTCTTTTTTTCTCCCTCCCTCCAGAGATGGTTACTATTAGACACAAATATATATATGTGTGTATACACACACACATATACATATGTTTATGTATATAGATACACTATTGTACTGGCAAGCATAGAAGTAGTTCAAACATTGTTTCAGTTATTGAATTAACACTTTGTTTCAATTCAAGTTTCTTTTGAGCCTTGTATCAAGTCTGTTAAGAAACAGAACATATGAACCCCATAACTTGTGAACCCTAGAACTCATGAATTCCTGTAGCAGGAAGGAGAGAAGCTAATGACCATATATAAGGAGAGGCGCAGGCTAGAGACAGCAGAACTGAGAAGAGGACTCTTGTGATGGCAGAGTCAAGAAGGAGGAAACTTGTGGTATCCCAGAACTCTGTCTGCTCTGTCTCTGTTGATGTTTGCTTGTGATACTTTATACAGAAGCCCTAGAAGCCCTGAAAGAGGATTTTCTGGTTGTATGTTTAGAAGTCCTGGAGGAGGGTTTTGGAGGTCCTGGGACTTTACTGATGATTTGTGCTGACCTCTTAGACCTTGTTTGTGGGTCTGTGTTGATTTCTATGTTGATGATTTGTGCTGACTTCTTGGACCTTGTTTGTGTGTCTGTGTTGATTTCATAGGCAGATAGTGAATTGATGATGGTGCTGGAAATGTGTATGAATATAATTGTGGCTCTGTCAAGTTATGTCTTCCCCAAAACAGGAACTTGAAGGACTTGAGGTGAACTGAACACTGTGAACTTCAATATGGAACAGGAACTAGACAAAGAACTGGACAAGGAGCTGGACAAGGAACTGAGAGATGCCTGCCTTTGAATGCAGATGACAGTTGGAGCTGGGACCATGGAAGAGGAATCATGGAAGCTGAGAGCCAGCCTTGAGAAAAGCTAAAAGAAGACTTTACTTGGATACTGTGTACTAACTGAGAAGATTATGATTTACTGTGACCTAGGGGTGGAGAACTTTGACTTTTGTACTTTGTGATTGAATTAAGGATTTTGTGATTGGCTAAATGAATGTACTTTGTTTAAAACTATGTGACCACTTTGGTGAAAACTATGTGGCCATTTTAGTGATAAGTTGTTGAGTTGTGACATGGTGAATGCTGTATTTTGATTTTCTGTGATAAGTTGTAACACTGTGAATTCTGTATTTTGATTTTCTATGAATGTTTTGCTCTGATTTGTTATTGAATAGAGAGCTCACTATACTATATAATCAGAATCTTGAAAGCTGTTCACAGCAGAAGTCCTCTAGAAAGCTTCTCATGCACAGCTTTACAACTATATATATATATATATATGTATATATATGTAAAATCATTCTATAAATACTTCTATTTATTAGATCTTTCTCTGGATACAGATAACATCTTCCTAGTAGTCTCATCTGTTAAATTCCTAGGGTACTTTTGGCATCTCTTATGTTTGTTTGTTTTACCACATTCTATTCTGTAACTAATAATAATAGCTCACACCTTTGAAGTACTTTGTGGTTAATATAGCAAATTATTTTATAAGATCCTTGAGAGCAGAGATCAGACCTTATTCATTTCAGTATTCTTGACAATGACAGTGCCTGGTCCTGAAGTCATTCAGTACTTGTTAAGACAAAGAATAAAGTAGCTTTCCCTAGTTTCTGAAAAGTGACAGATTCTCTCCAGAGGGAGGAAAATCAAAGTGCTCAGGAAGCTCTCCCAGAATACAACTCCAGGTTCTTTCTTCATCAGGAAAACAGAGGTAGCTACTCCAGATCTCTAAGGAAAACTTTCTAAAATGCTCTTAGTCTGGAAATGTCCCATTACCACATTGAGTCTAGTGCCACCTAAAGAACAATGGCATTAGAAATATGGATTTTTGTTTCAGGTAGGAGCTTGGGTTTGTTGGAAGCAATAATCAGTTTCTCAAATACAATCCAACTTGAACTCTTCCTCCTATATAACTCTGGCCACAAGTTATTGTTCTTATATAACATCTGTCTAAGATTTATGTACTGATGGATCAGCTTGATGGTCTGTCCATCCAACTGCATAACATAGCTTGAATAGCAGACATTCTTTATGCACTTCGTTTTTCTTACGTGTGTTATTAGAACTCTTTTGAGTTCTTGTAATATTTATTTGGGGTGCTCTCTAGTATTCTGGGGCTTGATATATACAATCAGCAAAATGTCATCTACTAAGCACCTAAAAGATGTCATCATCTATGGGAAATTCCTTTTTTTTTCATTTGGAAAAATCATAGCAGTAGTGAACACCTTTGTCAAGTGTCCACACCTTGTTTTTTATCTTGATTCCATAGTGATATCCATTGATAAATCATTGAATAGATATTATCTTTGTTTGATCTGTTGAAGAATCTTGAATCATCTTAAAGTACATAAGACTCCATTTTGCTCTGTGAATCACATGCTTATTATTGTTCAGTTTCAGTCATGTCCAACTCATTGTGGCTATCTTTGGGTTTTATTGGCAAAGATACTGGAGTGGTTTGCTATTTCCTTCTCCAGTTCATTTTATAGATTTTACAGAGGTAAACAAGGTTAGGTGGACTTGCCCATGTTCACACAGCTAGTAACTGAGACCAGATTTGAACTTCAGAAGATGAATACTAACCAACGACCCAGCACTCTATCCACTGTGCCACCTAGCTGCCCTTTTCAATAAACATCTAACAATAAACATCACGGGCTCTTATTTTTTTGAACCAGGTACAATTGTAAAGATTCAATGAAATTCACACCAGTCAGTCAACAAGTATTTATCAAGCACCTACTATGTGCCAAGAACTGTTTTAAGCACTGGGGCTACAAAAGGAGGCAAAAAACGTGCCCTCAAGGAGCTTGTGACACAATGAGATGTGAGCAAACCAGCTGTATACAGGGAAAACAGAAAATAATGGAGAGAAAAGGCTCCAGACTTTAGAGGGGTTGGGAAAGGCTTCCTATAGAAGATGGAATTTCAATTGGAACTTGGGAGAAGCCAGAGAAGTCAGTAGGTGGAGATGAGGAGGGAGAGCATTCCAGGCATGGGGAAGAGCCAGAGAAAATGCTGGAGCCAAGAAATGAACTGTCTTGTTTGTGGAACAGTCAGGTGTTCAATGTCACTGGACTTAAGAATACATATTGGGGAGTAAGGTGTAAGAAAACTGGAAAGGGAGGTGGGGGCTGGGTTATGAAGAGCTTTGAATGACAACAGAACATTTTGTATTTGATCCTAGAGGTGACAGGAAGCTATTGGAGCTTACTGAGTAGAGGACTAATGAAGAAAAGCAAAATATGGGGGTAGGGGGAAGAGCAAGTGAAAATGCCCAGACATGGGGCAGTTAGGTGGAGCAGTGAATAGAGCACCGGCCCTGGAGTCATGAGGACCTGAGTTCAAGTCCAGACTCAGACACTTAACACTTACTAGCTGTGTGACCTTGGGCAAGTCACTTAACCCCCAATTGCCTTGCCTTCCCCCTCCAAAAGGAGAAAAAAAAAACAAAAAACAAAAACTAACCCCAAAATGCCCAGACACAGGGGAGGGGGTGTTTAGTGCAAGGAACAGCAAGGAGGCCAGTGTCATTGGATCAAAGAATACATGGTGGGTGGTAGAGAGAAGGCATAAAAAGGGATAATAGTGATTATACTACCTCCCTGAAAGTGCTGTAAGGGTCAAACAAGATAATGCATGTGAAAGCACTTTGCAATCATAAAATATAATTATCTAAATATATTTTCCATATATCTTTCACAGAAATAAGAATGCCTAATTCTATTCACTTTACCATGATTATCAAAGCTAATCATCTATGCGGCTACCATGTCTCCTGGGTAGAGGCTGCTTGATGTAATGCATGATCAAGTCTCAGAAGATATGGGGGGGGTCGTTGGAAGGAACCTCCACTGGCTATGATATTAAAATTATAAATTAAATTAAAAAACAATTTCAGATTTTCCAATCTGACACACCTCTCCCCAAACACTTCTGTCTTCCTTGGCCTTATTTCTGTTCATGTGTTCTGGCCCTTTGACAAAAGGCAAGGCATGACCTGGCAACTCCTGATTTCTCTCTTGGTCCTTGGGACAGGAATTATATCCAAGTTGTTTAGTGAATGGGCCAGCAAGAAGCAACCATTCAGTAGGTTATAAATGGAACTGAGTAGAAAGAAGGCTTTGTTTCTCTTTCTTGCTCCCTCTTTTGATTGCATTTTTCTTAGAAGTCAACCACTGCTCCATGTACCTTGGACTTCTAGATATGGGGTAAAAAGGATTTCTTTTTCATTTCCCCCCCAAACATTAATGGCAATTATAAGCACATGGTATCAAGAAGATGTGCTTACTTAGGTAAACTGAATCTGAATCTCTGAAACTAAATCTCTAATTTGTATCTATGTAAGTATAGGTAGATGACCAGTGATTAGTAATACAGAGAGTTCTAGGGTTCCTAAGTGAGCACCAGCTGACTAGCAGGAGTTGCTTTCTGGCAACACATTGCTAATCAGAGGAGAACAAGACAGTTCTTAACTTGAAAGGACTAAAGAGTCATGCCTGGCTAGCCAGAAGATTTGAACCTTGTGAATTGCTCAGATCGTACAGATTCAAGCCAAGTGTGAAATATTTATTCATCAGTACCAGAAAGTTATCTTACTGCCTGAGAGAGTAGAGGTGTGTACAAAGAAAAACACATACATAAATATATACATATTATACATGTTATGCATATATTATAGATATGATGGGTTATTGTTTTCTGTCTGAAATGTTTGTTATATGTGCTTTTGAGTCTTTTGTGTTTTAAGCATTTCTTTTATAGTGGAGGAAATAAATAACTCTGCCCTATACCCAATGTCTATCTTATACAATGTTTACTATTTCTAGAAGAGACTGTTACCTACTATTAAAAAAAATGAATTGTATTCTATCTTTTGTTTTTACATCACCTTTTCCCACTCCATATCCATCCCCCCAATTGCCCCTCATAACAAAGATTTTTTTTTCTAAAGAGGAAAAAAATTAGAAAATTTGATCAATATATTAAAAAAACCTGACAATATATGCAATATTCTACACCTCTGACTCTCCTATCTCTGCAAAAGAATGGGGAAAGGTGTTTTCTAACAACTCTGTTGTGGCTAACTTGGTTCTTTTTAATTTTGCAGAATTCACTTTTTATTTTTTGATGATTTCCATTTATATTGGTGTAGTCAGTCTTCTTGATTCTGCTCACTTGACTTTGCATCAGTTCAGGTGAGTCTTTCACTCTTCTTTGGATCCATCAAATTGTTTTTATAGCACAATACTTTTTTTTTTTATTACTTTCATGTGCCTGTATTTGTTTAGCCATTCCATAATTGATGGGTGTCAACTTTGTTTCCAGATCTTTGCTACCACAAAAAGTGCTGCTATACATAGTTTGGTGCTTATGGAGCTTTTTCTTTTCTTCTTCTTTTTTTTTAATCAATGACCTCCTTGAGGCATATGCTTAGAAATGCAATCTCTGAGTCAAAAGGTATAGACATGTTGGTCTCTTTATTCAAATAATTCTAAATATCTTTTGAAAATGGTTGTAATAAATCACAGCTCCACAGACAATGTATAAATGTGTCTTCCTTCCCATAACCCCTGAAATATTGATTATTCCCATCTTTTGTCTTTTTTGCCAATTTTCTGGGTGTGAGGTGAAATTTCAAGGTTATTTTAATTTGCATTTCTCTATTTATTTGAATATTCTTTCACATAGTTATTAGTTTGAAATTCTTCTTTTGAGAACTATTTATATCCTCTGATCACTTACCTATTAGGAAATGACTTCATGCCTTATATGTTTATTAGTTGTCTATCTTATTTTTCTTGCATACCAAACTCTTGTCTGAGAAATTTTTTATAGAGATTTTCCCCCTAGTAGACTGCTTCCCTTATTCTAGATGCATACATTTTCTTTGTGCAGAAGCTTTTCAATTTCATGGAATCAAAACTACCGATATTGATCCTATCTTTTGTAATTGCCTCTATTTTGTGTTTAGTTAAGAATACTTCTCCTACTCATAACTATGGGAAAAATTCTTCTATTGTTTACATCTGACCATATGTGATTAAAGGTTGTCTATATCTAGAATGTTGCTAGACCTCATTAGCTCTCTAGGAATACCAGAGATGGCTATAAGGTATTTCATGCCTGGGATCCACATAAAATATTCTTGTTTTGGGTTACCAGACTATAGAACTCTTGAGGGGTTTGCCCCAAGCTTCTATTTTGGGTTACAGTTACTCATCTCAATCTACCTTTCTTTCAGACTGTCCTTTCTGCAAAACCACTTGGCTGTGTAGGTAGGGTTCCTGTGTCGAAGAACTTTGTCAAAATCTTATATAATGTAAATCTTCCACAATCTGGATAGAGAGGATTGCATCTCCTTTCCAACTCATTCCCCTCTGCTAAATTACCATTCAAATGCCACAATTTGCTTTGTCAATTTACAATGGATAGGAACCTATTTATTTCTAGTTCTGTGCTAATATAAAAAACACTGCTAGAAATACTTCAGTGTGTATAAGATCTTTTTTGCTGTTGTCCTCCTTTGGGTAGAATCTATAGGTCAAAGCATTTCAACATTTTAGTCACTTTCTCTGCATAAATCCAAATTGCTTTCCAGAATGGTTGGAAAAATCCACAATTCCAAAAACAATTTGTGAGCATGTTCCCCTTTCTGTAATCCCTCAAAAATCGATTATTCCTTGTATTTTGTCATTTTTGTCAATTTTCTAAGTGTAAGGTAAAAATTCAAAGTTGTTTTGATTTTTAATTCTCTTGTTATTAAAGATTTGGAGCATTCTTTCACATGATTATTAATAATTTTCAATTCTTATTTTGGGAAATGCTTGTTCATATCCTCTGAAGGAATGACTTTTAAAAGAACTGCTTCAACCTGATATTGAAACTGGTTCTCAATAAAAGCAAGTTGCTTTCCTAGGGACCAAGAGAGTAGTGGAAAAGAGAGCAAGGAATAAGGAACAAGCATGAAGAAATAATGACCCAGAGGATAGAATTACAGGAAAAGCTAGCTAACCTAGGGTGTAAAAATTGAAAGTATTAGAAGAGACTAATATTTTATGTAAATAAAGTAATATTAAAACTACGTTCCAGTAATTTACCTATATGTAGTTTGTGTTCTAAGATTCTTTTCTATTCTAATAAAGCTGGGCACCTTAAAATAACTGGTTATACTATATTGCCATCAATAGTTAATCTCTGTTGATTATCTCCAATTTATCCAGTATATATCTTGTTTGTACATAGTTGTTTTCATGTTGTCTCACCCATTACACTGTGAACTTGATGAGAGCTAGGACTGTCTTTTGCTTTTCTTTGCTAATCCTCTACTCAATAAACTCCAGCGGTTCCCTTATAAAATACTCTAGCCCTTCATAACCTATCCCCTTCCTACCTTTCCAGTCATCTTACAACTTACTTCCCAACAGGTAGTCCTAAATCCAATAACACTGGCCTTCTTGCTATGCCACAAATTTCTTGTCTGGACATTTTCTCTCACTGGATTTCCTTAAATTCCATCTAAAATTTCATATTTTACAGTAAGTCTTTCCAACCTCTTTAAATTCTAGTACCTTCTATTATTTCCCCATTTTTTCCTGTATATAGCTTGTGCTATCAACCTGGAGGTTTGCTTAAAGAAAGCAAACAGGGTAGGTGATATATAAATTCATATTGTTTATTTCCTTAATACTAGCAGACAAGTGTGCTGCACAGAGCCAAAACATAAATTCGGACTGTCTGATAAAAGAATGACTAGCTTTAAATATGTTTTAGAAAAATCCCAACTCAGGGTCTCTATGTCACTCAAATTTATGATCTCCATAGATGTTTAACCATTTTATGAGAAAAGGAATTTTCTTAATGGAATAGATGGTAAATACAATAAGATAAGAGAGTTGACAAAGTGTCTGTGTTTTCTTTACCATTAACACGACATAACATAGCATATGTCCATAAAATATTAAGATAAGAAAAATTCTATTATTCAAGGTAGTGTCTCGGGTTAAGGCTCTCAACCTTAAAGGCCATAAAAGGAAAACAATGCTCTTAAGTCAACCCCATGTAGCCTTATTGACATAGGAAGAGGTATTCTCTGAGTTTACTCAGAAAACAAAGAAGTTGTTAGATTCAGGCTCTTCTTCTGGTTGATTAGTTCAGGCTCTGGCCCTTATTGGAAATAACATTGATAAATGATTATCAGTGCGTATTTGTTCCATTGTCACCCACATTAGATTGTGAGCTCCTTGAAGGCAGGGATTGTCTTTTGCCTCTCTTTGTATACCCTGTGCATAGCACAGTTCCTGATACACAGCAGGCACTTAATACATGTTAAGTGACTGATGTTCAGTGTCCCCCCCACACACACTTAGCACAGTGCCTGACACATAGTAGGCACTTTGTAAATGCTTGTTGACCAAACAAGCTACAATAGAACCCAGTTTTTGGACTGTCCTAAGGATCTACATGACCAGTAACCTAGCAGAGAAATGTCTAATCTCCAGTACTCTCAGTGTGACCCTAAGGTTAATTTTCATCCTGGGTTTATATCCCACCAAAAGAATTCCTAGTAGAGAAATCAGGCAGCTTCAAGTCAATCACATGTCCTGGTCAGACATATCTGAAGAATGGTGCTTGGTTCTGTAGACTACATTTTAGCTAAGACACTCATAACTTGGAGAAGTCCGGAGAAAGATCACTAGGTTTTTTCTGGGATTGGATATCATGCAATATGGGGATCAATGAAAATATCCTCGAACATGGAAAATAGAAGACTTTCTCAGGGTTGGTGAAAAGAGAGAAACATGATAACTATCTTCTAGTATTTGAAGAATTGCAATGTGGAAGAGTGATTAGATTTGTTCTTCTTCTTGCCCAAGGGCAGAATGAGAAGGATGATGGAAAGTGCAGAAAGGCAGTTTTAGGTTTGGTGTAAAGAAAAACTTCCTAATAATAGGAGCTATCCAAAAATGTATGATTTGCTTCCATAGGCAGTGGGTTCCATTTATCAGAAAATCCAAAGCAGAAGGCTGGATGAGTACTTGTTAAGAGTGTTTTAGAGGGCATTTCTGTTTAGGTGGTGGCTAAACTAGATTATTTCTCAAATCCCTTCCAATTCGGCTTCTAGGATTCTGGAAGTATTTGGGTCTTTGGACTCAGATAGAGAGGTCAGGCTCAGCACTGTGGGATTCATGTAGGAGCAACACCCGGCTAGGGCACCATTCCAGTGAGTCACCCATATACCTCACCCTGGCAGGGTGCCATAGTCCCAAAAGCACAGCTAAAGCAGGCCTCCCAGCAGGTACAACAAGCTAGGGAACAGAGTCATGAGAGGGGGTGGTGGTGACTGGGATAATTAGCTCATCAATTCAGTGCAGTTTGTTTCCAGAGAAGCATCAGTGCCCTGCTTCCTGGTTTGGAAGAGAAAAAGCAGAACAAAGGAGTGGCCCCAAGCTTAGCCCTACTACTTCTGTGGGCCATGATTCAAATTTCTCTGGTCAAACCAAGTTTTACCAACTCTGATGAACAACAAATTCAACTATATAGTTCCATGTAGGTCAGTGGAATAAGGTGAGGGAGGTGAATGAGAGAATGGAACAATGCAGTAGAAAGAAAAAATATATATTATTACTAAAACATTGATGAAGTTTCATGCTGGCTGTCTAGAGCTATTAACTACCCAAATCATATATTCTAACCAAATAGTAGTATATGTTTATCAGTAAAAAACAAACAACACCTTTCCCCTTTCTAGTCTCCAATATCTACTTCTCATCCTTAGTTCCTTTCCCAAGCCATACTTTTTTGGTCTTATTACTGACCCTGCTATGTCCTTCAACCCCATTCTTCTGATCCTCTTTCCTTGTTCAAGTACCAGCCCTACTTTCTCCCTCAACTTTATCCTTCTACCGATGGCCCAAACTTTGTTAAGAGCTAAAAATCTGAAACTGAATCATTATATGGGAATG
>NW_027187419.1:37498167-37510499 GCF_028583685.1 Petaurus breviceps papuanus | reverse complement strand
ATGGCCTCCTTTTGTCCAGGCTCTGGAAATTTACTTTTTTTTTTTTTAATACAATTTTGACAAAGGTTTCCCACCCAGGAAAGTTAAGTAATGGCAACAATCTCTGAGTATCATTTTTCAAGATAATAACGTTTTATACAATGGATTCCCCAAACTCACAATAACTACCAATTATATATAATTGGAATAAAATAAGTTTTCAGACCAAAAATTATAGGAAGAATGACCCTGATCCCCAGGCAAACATAAATACCATGAAAGAAAAAAGCCAAAGTAATACAATAGTGATCATCAATATTAAGCATATTAAATGTTAATTTTAAAATATTAAACAATATTAAACATTTAACCCACTCCCAAGATCCATTTAATCAACACATTTTGAGTCCCAGATGTCCCATGTCTGGTTCCTGGCAATATTTTCTCTTAAACATTCTGAAATAGGCCTTTTTATCAGGGCTACTCCTAACAGATCTGCTTCTCTGGTTCCAAGATACTTGCAGAAATTTCCTAGGTAATTCTGCTAAAAATCTCCTAGTAACAAGACTCAGTACAACCTCTTAAATTTGGTTTTCCCGTAAGTAGCTTATGGGTTGAAAACCAGTTCAAACTTTATGGATCTAATCCTATGAATGACAGAGCTATTAGGAGAGCTTCAAATTAGGAACACAAAGTCACTTGAAATTTCAGAGAATTTCAGTTTTCACAGACCAGTTGCTCTTTCTATCTTTACCATGTTTCCCCGATAATAAGACCTATCCCGAAAATAAGCCCTCCCCTTACTGTGTAAGATTCCTCTAAAATAAGCCCTCCCCCGAAAATAAGCCCTATTGAGATTGCTACTGTAGTGAAGGTGATCCCCTGCGCTACACGCTACATTATGGTACCCTCTGTATGTACCGCCCCCCCCCCCCGTGAAACGCACGCCGCGCTCTGAGGTGCATCCAATCAGAGCTGCAGCAGTGAGCACGCGTCATCCTGTTCTTCCCCAGTGATTTGCTTATTGAATAAAGGTACATTTTTTTGTTCACATTTACCTGTTTATTAAAATTGCTGTCAATGTTCATTAAAATAAGCCCTCCCCTGAAAATAAGCCCTCTGGTGTTTTTCTGTCCAAAAATTAATAAGACAGTGTCTTATTATCGGGGAAACATGGTACTAGAACCTTGCACCTGATTTGGACAATGACATCAACAGACTGAAGGAAGAACTTTAAAAAAGCATCCATGAGGGTCTGAGTTGTAAAATGAGCCCTCTTTCTCTGAATATTTTCATAGAGACTTCAAAATAGGGAACAAAAAAACTCTAATTTAAAAATTTCTTCATAATATTTAATTCAATTTTATATGTAAAATCCTTAATCTAATTTTGAAAACTTATTACTAAAACAAACTCAAAGCCTGTATTTCTCATTAGAAAAATTTGAAAGCCAATAGTGTATATGTGTGAATGCTCATGCACACATATGTGTATGTGTAAATATATATATATATATATATACATATGTATATCCTAGTTATTAGAGAATAGTCTAATCTTGTTGCTTTATCAAAATTTACTACTTCATTAAAATTTAAAGACTTTTCAATCTTTATCATATCCCCCTCTTTTGAGGATATATATTATCCTCATATCATCCTGAAAGAAAGAGATACTTTAAGGACCTAATCTTGTAGAAGAATATACAATTATTAGCAAGGGGGTGGCAAGCATAAGAACTCTTTCATCTAGTTGGTTAGGATAAAAAGTTGACCACAAATTTAGATTAAAAATAGTAAGATCTTTCATACTGGCATCCTATTATGGTAACACAAGTTTTAGTATTAATCTATTTATTAATAATTAGTATTACACGTGTAACCTTGGGCAAGTTACTTAACCCCAATTACCCTCCAAAAAGCAAAAAAACAATAATAATTAGTATTACAATGGCAAAAACTTTTTAAAAATTTATTTACTATTAGTGTACAACATCCAGTTCCACAAGTTTTTGAGTTCCAAATTTTCTCCCCCTTTCCCCTTCCCTTGCCAATGGTGGCATGCAATCTAATATAGGTTCTACATATACTTTCATGTTAAACATTAGTCGCATTATAAAGAAGAATATAATCAAGAAAGAAGAAACAAAACAAAACAAAATGAAAAAGAGAGAGCAAGTAGTTTGCTTAAATCTACATTCAGATTCCGTAATTCTTTCTCTAGATGTGGATAGTCTTTTCCATCATGAGTCTTTTGAAGTTGTCTCATAACCTTGCATTGCTGAGGGGAGCCCAGGCTATCAAAGTCAGTCATCACAGATACAATGGTCTATAATTGTGTACAAAGTTCTCCTGGTCCTGCTCTCCTCACTCAGCATCGGTTTATGTAAGTCTCTCCAGGTTATTATGAAGTCTGTCTATTCCTCTTAATTGATGGGCATCCTCTTGATTTCCAATTCTTTGCCACCACAAAAAGAGCTTCTATAAATATTTTTCTACATACAGGTCCTTTTCCCACTTGTATAATCCTTTTGGGATATAACCCTAAAAGTGGTATTGCTGGGTCAAAGGGTATGCACATTTTTATAGCCCTTTGGGCATAGTTCCAAATTGCTGTCCAGAATGGTTGGATCAGTTTACAACTCCACCAACAATGCATTAGTGTTCCAATTTTCCCCTATCTTCTCCAGCATTTATCATTTTCCTGTTTGGCAAAAACTTTATAGCTCACCTAACCTGATTATAAAAATCTGCTACAAAAGGAAAAAGGAGAAACAATATCAAGACTGTCCCTCCCAGGGCACAGACTGAACTGACTTAAGAAAAACAAGGGGAAAAAAACTCCCTCAACTTTTTTTCAATTCCAGGTAAGAGTCAGTTAATAGTCAAACACCCAGCAATGTTCCACATTTTTCAGAATGGGGAAACTGAGTCAAGAGGCTCCTACCTTCACCTATGCAAGGTCATCCCCTCAATTTTCTCAGGCACAGACATTTACCTATAACAGTTCTGAGACCAAACTCTCTTTGGGCAGCATATGTTATTCTCTTGAATGGTGGAATATTGGTTTAATGACAATTCACACAATCATACCTGAAATTAAAACTCAGAATAATATCAAATTATAGTTCCAAGAGATTTTACCTCAAATAGCAAAATTTTACTAATCATAGCTTAGAGATAGATTACTTTAATTTTTTCTCATGTTGTTAATAATAGTTAACAAAGGACACATATAAGGCCATCTTATTTATCTTTCATTTATCAAATAAGAATAATCACCTTTTGGAGTTTAACACGTACAGTGAATACATGATACTTGACTCAGATTCCCAGAAAAATGCTGGCTACTGTAAAACTCCAGACTAACAGATATCCATATTGCCTTTTAACCCCTAAGGCAAAAATGAAATTTTTGCATCTAAGGTCCATTGTTACTAAGGTGGCTCAAAGATGTAACTTCAATACATATTATTTATTAACAGGTACATTTCATAATTTCCATAAGTGATGGTCAAATAACATATCAGATAAAATTTACTCCTTACTATAAGTAAACTTTGCCTGGGAGTGATCCTGTTTTTCCAACTCCATTACTTTTAGAACTTTACAACATACTGTCAGCATCTTCTCTCAGATTTGATAAGATATGCCCAAATAGAAGATCCTAAAAACTTTATCCATTTTAAAGCAAAATATACCTATTTAAATACATAACAGTTTTCAAACATTGTGAACAAATTCTTCACCAGCACAGCTCATGATTTAATATTATCCAGATTAAAATAGAAGTTATTTTCCTTTTTAAAATTTATTTTTATTTATTTTATTATATATTTCCCAAATACATGCAAAAAAATTTAACAATTGTTATTAAAAAAAATTGAGTACCAAATTCTCTCCCTTTTGCCCCTTCCCCATTCTTTGAAGAATTTGATATCGATTTATATATGTGAAGTCATGATAAATATATTTGCACATAACTATGTCGCACAAGAAAACCACAAACAGAATAAAACAACAAAAGTAAAAAAAAAGTATGCTTCAATTTGTACGGACTTAATCTGTTCTCTCTCTGGAGGTCTATAACATTTCTCATCATTTGGTCCTTTGGAATTGTCTTGGACCACTTTCTTCATCAGCATAGTTAAGTCTTTCACAGTTGATGATCCTTACAATGTTGCTATTAATGTGTTCAATGTTCTTCTAGCTCTGCTCATTTCACTTTGAACGAGTTCAGGTAATCTTCCTAGGTTTTTCTGAAACCATTCCCCTTGTCATTTCTTCTTTCTTCCTTCTTCTTCTTTCTTCTTCTTTCTTCTCCTTCTTCTCCTTCTCCTTCTCCTTCTCCTCCTTCTCCATCTTCTTCTTCTTCTTCTCCTTCTCCTCCTCCTCCTCCTCCTTCTTTGCTTTTTGGAGGGGGGAAGGTAGGGCAACTGGGGTTAAGTGACTTGCCCAAGGTCACATGGCTAGATTTTTTTTGTGTGTTAAGCGTCTGAGGCCAGATTTGAACTCAGGTCCTCCTAACTCCAGGGCAGGTGCTCTATTCACTGCGCTACCTAGCCACCCCCCACCTTGTCATTTCTTATAGCCCAAATAGTATTTCATCACAATCATATACCACAACTTGTTCAGTCATTCCCCAAATTGATTGCCATCTTCTTGATTTCCAATTCTTTGCCACTACAGAAGGAGCTACCATGAATATTTTTGTACTTTAGCTCCTTTTCCCTTTTTTTTCATCCCTTTGGGATACAGACCTAGTAGTGATATTGCTGGGTCAAAGGGTATGCACAGTTTTATGGTCCTTTGGGAGTAGTTTCATATTGTGCTCCTGGGTGGGTTCTACAAACAGTGCATTAATGACCCAATTTTTCTACATCCCCTCCAGCATTTGTTATTTTCCTTTTCTGTCATGTTATCCAATCTGACAGGTGTGAGGTAATATTTAAGAATTGTTTTAATTTGCATTTCTCTAATCAAGAATGATTTAGAATAAAAAAAAGGGAAAATTACCTTAATGTACAAAAATATTTATAGCAGCTCTTTTTGTGGTGGCCAAGAACTGGAAATTGAGGGGATGCCCACCAATTGCTTAATCAATTGGGGAATGGCTGAACAAGTTGTGAAATATGAATGCAATGAAATACCATCATGCTATAAGAAATGATGAGCAAGGGGACTTCAGAAAATCTTGGAAAGATTTACATGAACTAATGCAACTAATGCTGAGTGAAGTGAGCAGAACCAGAAAAATATACACAGTAACAGCAACGTTATTCAACTATCAACTATGATAGATGTAGCTTTTCTCATAGAAGAGCAATACAGTGATCCAAGACAATTCCAAAAGACTCATGATGGAAAATGCTATCCACATCCAGAGAAAGAACTCTTGGAGTCTGAATATAGATCAAAGTATACTATTTTCACTTTCTTTCTTTTTTATGTTATTTTCCCTTTTGTTCTATTTTTTCACAACATAACTAATGTGGAAATGTTCTTTTAAAGAGTTTGGGTCTCTCTTCATCTGTAATATGAGGGAGTTGGACAAGATGGCTTCTAAAGTCCCTTCTTTCTGTTACCTTGTGATCAAATGACCTGTTTAATAGTAAATCTCTGCCACTATGAATTTTTTAAAAAAGACCTTTATTAAGCACTTCTTAAAAAGTGATTTAGAGCATTTTTTCATGTGACTATTGATAACTGATTTCTTCTCTGAAAACTGCCTGTTTATATCCTTCGGCCACATGTCAACTGGGGAGAAATAGCAATTGCTCATGGGTAGGGCCAAGCCAACATAATAAAAATGACAATTCTACCTAAGTGCCATACCAATCAAATTAACAAAGAATTAATTTGTGCAGCTAGAACAAACAGTGCCAATATTCATCTGGAAGAACAAAAGATCTGGAATACAAAACGGATCAATGAAAAAAATGTCAAGGAAGGTGGCTCACCAGTTCCAGATTTTAAACTATATTAATTTGAAGTAATAAAGCAGTAATCAAAATAATCTGCTACTGGCTAAGACATAAGAGTGGAACAAATTGAGTACACAATACACAGTAGTAAATGACCATTATAATCTAGCATTTGATAAATCCAAAGATCCAACCTTTTGAGGTAAGGACTCAATATTTGACAAAAGTTGCTGGGGAAACTGGAAATCAGTCTGGCAGGAACTAGGTATAGACCAACATCTCACAGTGTATACCGAGAAAAGATCAAAATGGAAAAATGATTTAGAAATAAAAGATAATATCATATGTAAATTAGGGGAGTATGAAAAAATGAACTGTCAGATCTATGGATAAGGGAAGAGTTTATGGTCAAATTATGAAAAAAAATGTAATGGAAGGTAGCTCACCAGGTCCAGATTTTAAACTATATTACAAAGCAGTAATCAAAACAATCTGGTACTGGCTAAAAGATAGAGTTAACTCTGTCTTTGTGTGAAAAGTGTCTTGTAATTGTGTTCATATAATCCCTCAGTTTGTCTTGGCAGACAAACTTAAATGTATGGTCTGCAATTATTGTAAATAAAATTTCTTTTTCTGTATCTTGATGTTCAGTTTTCTTAGTGGTATATAGAAATGCTGATGGTCTATATGGGTTCTTTTATATCCTGCAATTTTGCTGGTTGTAATTGTTTCAACTAGTTTTTCAGTTGATTCTCTAAAATATACCATCATGTCATACATTGCATTGCAAAGAGTGATAATTTTGTTTCCTTGTTGCCTATTTTTAATCCTTCAACTTTTTTTTCTAGTCTTATCTATAGCTAGCATTTTTAGTGCAATATTGAATAATAATGGTGATAATGGATATCCTTGCTTCACTCTTCATCTTATTGGGACAAGGCTTTTTTTTAATCTTTATCCCCATTAGAGATAATTTTTGCTTAAGGTTTTAGATAGAATCCAATCACTTTAAGAAAGGCTAATGTTTTTAATAGGAATGAGTATTGTATTTTGTCAAAGGCTATTCCTGAATCTATTGTCATTGTTATAGTTATCAATATAGTCAATTATTATTTCCTAATATTGAACCAGTCTTGCATTCTTGGTGTAAATCTCACTTAGTTATAGTTTTTGATCTTTGTGATATATTGTGGTAATCTCCTTGCTAGTATTTTATTTAAAATATTTGCCTCAATATTTGGAAATTGATCTACAGTTTGTTTTTGCTCTCCCTGGTTTAGGTATCAAAACCATATTTGTGTTATAAGAGGAATTTGGAAAGATTCCTTTACCTATTTTTTTTCAAATAATTTATGTAGTATTAGGATTAAATTTTTTTTAATTTAATTTTTTAATTTAATGTTCCTTAAATGTCTGGTAGAATTTACTTGTGAATCCTTCTAGTCCTGGGGGTTTTTTCTTAGAGAGCTCCTTAATGGCTGAGTGTTCAATTTCTTTTTGTAAGATAGACTTATTTAAGTATTCTATTTCCTCTTCTGTTAATCTAGGCAATTCATATTTCTATATATATTCATTCACTTCACTTGTATTGTCAGTTTTACTGGCATATAATTGGGCAAAATAGCTCCTTGGAATTTCATCTTTAATTTCATCTTCATAGATAGTACATTCACCCTTTCCATTTTTTAATACTATTAATATAGTTTTATTCTTTTTTCAAAAAATCATGTTAACCAATGTTTTTTCTATTTTGTTGTTTTTTTCATAAAGCCACCTCCTAGTTTTATTAGTTCAGTGTTTGTTTTTTTAAACTTTCAATTTTATTAATTTCTTCTTCTATTTTCAGGATTTCTATTTTGGTGTTTAACTGGGAATTTTTAATTTGTTTTTTTCCCCCCTAGGAATTTTTTTTTTTGCATGCTCAACTCTTTGATCTTCTCTTTCTTTTATTGATGTATACATTTAGAGATATCAATTTTCCCCTAAATACTGCTTTGGCTACATTCTACAAATTTTGGAATGTTGTTCATTGTCATTCTCTTTAATAAAATTATTGTTACTTTGATTTGTTCTTTGACTGATTCACTCTCTGTTGTTCAGTTGTTTTCAGTCATGTCCAACTTTTCATGATCCCATTTGGGGTTTTCTTGTCAAAAATATTGGAGTGGTTTACCATTTCTTTCTCCAGTTAATTTTACAGATGAGAAACCTGAGGCAAACAGGGTCAAATGATTTACCCAGGGTCAAACAGCTAATAAATGTCTGAGGCCAGACTTGAACTCAGGTCTTTCTGACTCCAGACCCATCAATCAATCCACTGTACCATATAGTTATTCATTCTTTAGGATAAGATTATTTAATTACTGATTCTTAATGTATGCTTCCACGGCCCTTTGTTAAATAAACTTTTCTTATTGCATTATGGTCTGAAAAGGGTGAATTTAATATTTGTGCTTTTCTGCATTTGGTTGTGATGTTTTTATGACCCAATACATGCTCAATTTTTGTGAAAGTACCATACAGAGCTGAGGAAAGGATATATTCCTTTCTATTCTCATTCAATTTTCTTCAGAGGTCTATCATAAGTAACATTTCGTAGATTCTATTAATCTCTTTGACTTCTTTCTTATTTATTTTATGTTAGATTTATCTAGCTCTGAGAGGGGAGAGTTGAGGTCTCCCACAAGTACAATTTTACAATCTTATTTCCTCTTGTAATTCATTCAACTTTTCCTTTAAGAATTCGGTTGCTATGCCATTTGGTGCATATGCTTAATACTGATATTACTTCATTGTCTAAGGTTCCTTTTAGCAAGATGTAGTAGTTTCCCATCTTGTCGCTTTTAATTGACTCTACTTTTGCTTTGTGTGAGATCATGATTGCTACCTCTTCATTTTTTACTTCAGCTGAAGCATAGTAGATTCTGCTCCACATTCTTATTTTAATTCTGTGTGTGTCTTTCTTTTTCAGGTATATCTCTTATAAACAACATATTGTTGAATTTTGCTTTCTAATCCCTGCTTCCAATTTATGGGCAAATTCATCCCATTTACATTCACAGTTATGATTATTAACTGTTCATTTCCCTCTGTCCTATTTTCTTCTGTTTATCCTTCTTTTTATCGTGCCCTCCTCAAAAGTCTATTTTGCTTCTAACCACTGTGTCCCTTGATCTGCCCTCCATTTTATCACCCCTGCTTTTCTGCATTTTGTTGTGAGACTTTTATGACCCAATACATGGTCAATTTTTGTGAAGGTACCATATATAGCTGAGAAAAAGGTTTACTCCTTTCTATTCCCATTCAGTTTTCTCCAGAGGTCTATCATATCTAACTTTTCTAAGATTCTATTCATCTCTTTAACTTCTTTCTTATTTATTTTATGTTAGAATTATCTTTCCCCCTTTCCCCTCCAACTTCACTGTTGGGTAAGATAGATTTCTATTACCAATTCAGTAAGTATATACATACATATATATGTGTGTGTGTGTGTGTGTGTATATATATATATATATATATATATACACACACACACACACATACACACATACATATATACATTGAACCAATTTAGATGTGAGCTTCAAGAGTTGTTCCCTGCCCCCATTTTCCCTTCCCCTGTAAAAGCTCTTCCTTACCTGCCTCTTTTATGTGAGTTAATTTTCCCCATTCTTCCTTTTCCATCCTCCTTCTCCCAGTGCATTCCTCTCTCAAATCCCTTTTTTTACATCATCCCAACATAGTTGACTCATTTTTGTACCTTCTTTCTATGTAGAATCCTTCTAAATGCCCTAACAGTGATTAAATTCTTAGAAGATACATGCATCATCTTCCCATATAAAAATTTAACAAAAGGCAAACCAGTTTTACCTTATTGGGTCCCTTATGATTTCTATTTCATGTTTACCTTTTTAGCTTTCTCTTGAGTTTTTTATTTGAAAGTCAAATTTTCTATTTAGCTCTGATCTTTCTATCAGGAATGCTTGAAAGTCTTATATATCATTAAATATTCATTTTGTCCTTTGAAGGTTATATTCAGTTTTGCTGGCTAGGTTTTTTCTTGGTAGTAATCTCAACTCTTCTGCCTTCTGGAGTATCATATTCTAAAGCCCTCTGCCTCTTTAATGTAGTACCTTCTAAATCTTGTGTGATCCTATGACATCATGGTATTTGGAGCATTTCTTTCTGGCTGCTTGAAGTATTTTCTCTTTGACCTGGGAGCTGAAATTTGGCTATAATATTCCTGTAAGTTTTCATTTTGGGTTCTCTTTCAGGAGATGACTAATGAATTCTTCTAATTTCCATTTTACACTCTGGTTCTAGGATATCAGAGTAGTTTTCCTTGATAATTTCTTAAAATATTATGTCTGGACTCTTTCTTTGATCATGAAGTTCAAGTAAATTAAATAATTCTTAAATTATCTGTCTTTGATCTATTTTTCAGGACAGTTGTTTTTCTGATGAGAAAGTTCCCATTTCTTCTACTTTTTCATTCTTTTGACTTTTTTCATTGTTTCTTGATGTCTTGTGGAGTCATTAGCTTCTACTTGCCTAATTCTGCTTTTTAAGGAGTGTAATGGGAATGTAAATTTAAAGATCTTCCCTGCCCCTAGGCTAAAGTGCACCTGGAGCCTGGGGTGGGAGGCTTGTTTTTCAGTAGATACTTCTTCATTGGCCAGTGAGTCAATAAGGTTGTTACATTCTCTGAGCCAGGAGAAGGCTATATAAGCCCTGAAGTGTAGCTTTGTTTTGGGGCTCACTTTGAGAAGTGTTCTGTGATTTGATCAGATGAAACTCTGGAAAGCCATTGTCCAGAGGCCCCTGGCTTTAAATCCCAGATGTTGTTTGGTATGGGTGTAATGGTTGCACAGTTTGGAAAACTGTGTACTTGATCTGTTTGTCTGTCTTGATAATTCTGTCTGTATACTCTGAAGTTCGGGGTGCTGACCTTTTTCCCCTGAACTAGGTAAACTATACATATCTGACTGATTAAAGTAAGCTTGTTAACCCATTTTGAGTTGCTTTCCTTTATCAAAGCAGATCTAAGAACCTGTGTTGGCAGCAAACCCTGAGGACGCTTGGGGTGCTTGCTGCTACAAGGAGTTAATTTTCTTTAGTGGATTTTTGTACCTCTTTTCCCATTTCACCAATTCTGTTTTTCAAGCTGTTATTTTCTTCAATATTTTTGTGCCTCTTTTACCAGGTTGTTCATTGTTTTTTTGCAAATTTTCTTCTTTTGCTTTCATTTCTTTACCTAATTTTTCATCTACCACTCTTATACGATTTTGATTTTTTAGCTCTTCCAGGAATTCCTATTGTGCCCATTTTTTCTTTGAGACTTTATAGCTGTTTAGACTTCATTGTCTCCTTCTGAGTTTGTATCTTGATCTTTCCTGTCATTTAGCTTTTCATGGCCATATTATTTTGTTGTTGTTTGCTCATTTTTCTACACTATTTCTTGATTTGGAATACCATGTTGATGTTGGGGTCTGTTCCCAGCATGGGGCATGGGGAGGAGGGAGGAACACTATCTCAAGCTTCAGGCTCTTTTGCAATGATGTTTTCAGAGATAGAACTGAAGCTTTGGAAGTTTTCAGTGCTTCCAAGGTAGTGTGATTTGGGGAGAGATGTGGTTACTGTTCTCTTAGACTGTACTCTGGTTCTTACCTAGGAAAGGACAGTGATCCTTTGGGATTAAAACAGATACTGCTCCTCAGAACCCATCGGCTGTTGGGACCAGAAGTGATACTGCTCCTCAGGGCTTTCACTTTCTCTTGACCAAAAGTGCTCCTCTCCATCCTTGAACTATGACCTAGGGTAATGGAACTGGCAAATGGCATTTGGTCCTGCATTCAGTGCTAGCATGGGGGCACCCTGTAATCTCAGTTGCCAGGTTCCTTTACTGTCTGACTTGAGAGCTCTCAAAGCTGCTGCTGCTGCTTCTGTCACCATCACCTAGTCCCACATAGGCTCTAGGACTCCCCCAATTCCTGTGTCACATATCTCTCTTTCCAATCTCCTATGTTGTCTTGGGCTGGAAGAACATCTTTGATATTTCATTGGCTCTGCTACTCCAGAATTTGATTTGAAGCATTATTTTAAAGTTGGAGGGGAATATTGGGAGAGCTCAGTTGAGTTCTTTCTTTACTTTACCACCCTTGCTACTGCCCCAGAAGAGTCAGAAGTTATTTTTCTATGATCCAATTTCAACACTCTCTGGGTATCATTTTTTGAAGTTAATATCATGTCTTATACAATGGATTCCCCCAAATTGCAATATAACTGCTTGCTGCTTCAGTGTGCAAAATATATTTGCCTTTTCCTGCCCTGGGTTTGCTTCATTGGTTAGGGCAAGGCCTGATATATAGATATTAGTATCTATCATCTATCTATCTATCTATCTATCTATCTATCTATCTATCTATCTATC
>NW_027187419.1:37369881-37498157 GCF_028583685.1 Petaurus breviceps papuanus | reverse complement strand
ATCCATCCATCCATCCATCCATCCATCCATCCATCCATCCATCCATCTATCTATCTATCTATCTATCTATCTATCTATCTATCTATCATATATAAGTAACTAACCCAAAACAGATCCTTGGGGTGGAACCCTCAGGAGTTCCTGGTGTAGTAACACAAAACAAGAATGCTTTGGGTCAACCTGGAGCTTCAGGGAATTGGAAATGCCTTGTAGCAGTGTCTACTTAGAAAGTTACTGGGGCCAAAAGACATCCTGGGTGTTGATAACCTTTAATCACATTAGATTGGATTCAAACAGTATAATAGTTTTTCACCAACAGTATAATAAATCATTTCCCCCCACATCAATTATTGTGGGTATTTGGCTAGGTGATGAGATAGGTGATCCTGTCTAGCAAGAGCTCCAACTCTGGGCTAGGAATGATTTAAATGAGAGCAGTTCTTACTCCTCTGGTGAAGCAATATTGAGGACGCATTCATTTGCAATATCTGTGGCACACCCATCCATTTGGCAACAGGGCAATAATCTTACCTTCAAAAACAGTGAGGGAACTTATAAGAAAGATGGGATGAATGAAATCAGACTACTAAACGAATCACAGACTCAAAGGTGGAAGGGAATTCAGAGGCCATTTAGTCCCCATTCATTAAAAGGAATCACTCTACAATATCAACAAGTAGTTAGGGGCAGCTAGGTGGTGCAGTGAAGAGCACTGGCCCTGGAGTCAGGAGGACCTGAGTTCAAATCCGGCCTCAGACACTTAACACTTACTAGCCATATGACCTTGGCCAAGTCACTTAACCCCAATTGCCTTGTCTTCCCCCCTCCAAAAAGAAAAGCAACAACAACAAAATCAAGTAGTCATCCATCGTCTTCTTGAATGAACATCTCGAGTGAGGAGGAACCCCCTAAAAAGCTGATTCTACTTTTGGAAAGTTCTAATTTTTATAGCTTTTCCTTAAATCAACCTAGATCTGCCTCTTTGTAATTTCCACCCAGTGATCTTATTTCTGTCCTTATGGGCCAAGCAAAACAAATTTAATCTCTCTTCTATATGAATACCCTTCACATACTTGCAGACAACTACTGTGTCCCTCCTAAATCTTCGCTTCTCGAGGCTAAACACTGCAAATTCCTTTTACTGATCATCATGTGGCACGGTATCCAGTGCCCTTACCAACCTGTTTTCTACCACCTTGACAATTCCATTGGCAACCCTAAAACATGGCATCCAGAACTAAACACAATATTCCAAGCATGATGTGAGTAAGGCAGAGAGGGATGATTACCGCTCTTTTTCTACATGCTGTACTTTTCAGTGCAACCTAAGATCAAATTAGTTTTTTGGCTACTATGTCATACTGTTGACTCACACTAAATCTGCTGTCTACTAAAAACTTCCAGATATTTTTCATATGAGCTATTGTCTAGCAATGCTTCCATCATTTTGTTATTTGTGAAGCTAATTTTTTGAACCATGTGCAGAACTCCAGACCTCTTTCCTAACCTGTTGATATTTTTTTAGCTACTGATTTTATCATCCAGTATATTAACTATCCGTCCCAGCTTTATGGCATTTAAAAATTTAATAAGTATATCATATATGGCTCTAAACCATTCATTTCTAGCAAAAAACACTAATGAAGATAACATGAGGCTAGAGGAGGCAAGTAGGGTATTGAGTTTTTTCTATTTCTATAAACATTTAACAAACATGGTAATGCTTTCACAGCAAACAGTATAGAGAGCTGTAGGCCAGCTAATAACCCCATTAATGGGTTGATGTAAACTTGGTGGGCTTCATACCCTAGATGAGGTAAGTCACTTAATCCTCTTTGCCTCAGTTTCCACATCTATAAAATGAGCTGGAGAAAGAAATGGCAGACCATTCCAGTATCTGCCAGGAAAACCCCAAATAGGGTCATGAAGAGTCAGACACAACTGAAATAACTGAACAACAACAATAAAACTCTAGTTGGCTAGGCTTAGGGCTCTGTTCTAGTCTTATGCTGTAGAAATTTTTATTAGTGAGTTGCCTGAGGTCATGGAAGGAATGTCATGCCTAGAGATGATACAAAGGTGGGACTGACCTCTAATAAGTGGAAAGACAGAATCCAAAATGATCTTGACAGGATAGAATAACAAGACATAAAATAAAAGACTGTAAAAAAAAAGTTTTACAAGTACTGGTTTGGGGGAGGTATGGACAGCATCTCCTATGAAAAAGATCTGGGGGTTTTAGTGGACTGCAATGAGTCAACACTAACTCATGGTCCCCCCAAAAGCTATTGTTACCATAAGTTGCATTGAAATTCTTAAAGTTCAAAATGAGAAATAATAGGTCAGTCAATAAACATTTATAAAGAACTTGCTGTATTTCAGGCACTGCCCTAAGAATTGGGGATACAAAAAAAAAAAAGGCAAAATACAGTCCCTGCTCTCAAAGAGCTCATAGTCTAATGGGGGAGGCAGCATACCAACAACTATGTGCAAACAAGCTATATTAAGCATGAACTGGAAATTATCAACAGAGGGCAGGCACTAACTAGAATGGGATCAGGAAAGGCTTCCTGTGGAAGGCAGGATTTTAGCTGGTCAGACCATATCTGGAGTTCAGTGTTCAGTTGTGGGTGCTTCATTTTAGGAAGGACATTTATAGACTGGAGCACATTCAAAAAGGTTGGCCAACATAGTGAGGGCAGTGGAGAAAATGATACATAAAGATCAGTGAGGAGGAGGGATAATATAATGTGTATTTCAGGAGTTATAAAGGAGGGATTAAATTAGTTCTGTTTGCCTGTAGATAATAGAACTAGGAACAATGGGTAAAAGTTGCAAAGAAGCAGATTTAGAGAGTGGTGCAGTAGAAAAAGCCCTGGATTTGGAGTCAGAGGACCTGGGTTCAAATCCTGTTCCTGTAATTTATGACCTGTGTGACCTGGGGCAAGTCATTAAACCTCTCTGAGATTTGGTTCTCTCATCTATAAAATGAAGTTGGATTAAATGAAAGCTAAGGACCGTTTTAGCTCCAAATTTATGCTTTTAAAATCCCATGATGATATAAGGAAAAATTTCATAACAATAAGAGCTGTCCAAAATTAGAATATATTACTTTATGAGGTAATAGGTTCCCTCTCATTAGATATTTTCAAGTTGAGGCTGGGATGACCAGGAGAGAATTCTTGGTCAGTTTTAAGGATTAGATTGAAGAGAGAATTCTTGGTCAGTTTTAAGGATTAGATTGAAGAGAGAATTCTTGGTCAGTTTTAAGGATTAGATTGAAGAGAGAACTCAGTCAGTTTTAAGGATTAGATGGTTTCAGGTCCCTTACAACTCTTGGACAAATGGACAAAAATGCTAAACAGCACAGGGCTAATGACAGACTTCCAGGAACTCCAGTAGAGAAGTTCCTAGAAATCTATATTGCTGGAGCTTTCATCTAAATCTTCCTCTTTGTAGCTTGTACCCATTGTACCCAGTTGCTGAAATCCAAGTATTTGGCATTCTCTTAACAACCAGTCTATTAATTAAAAAAAGAAAGAAAGAAAGAAAATTAGGTTAGTTTGGTTGAGAAGAGATATGGCTTCTTTCCACAGAGGAGAACCAAAAGGAGTCTGGGGGGTGGGGGGAGAAACAGTGCCCCAAGTTCTTTGAACAACTCTCACTCACACCCTGCAGAAAAAGCAGGAATACAAGTGACTTTTTTTTTTGTAATTCTAAAGCAGAACCACTATTCATTCTCCTCTTGAATTTGAACTTTTTCTTTTTCCCCCTCTAAAATTTTTATTGGTATCTTTTATTTTTATATCATTTTAAATTCCATGTAGTTCTTTCCTCCTTCTTCTCCCCAGAAAGTAAACCCTTATAATGAAGAGGAAAAAAGCAGTTTAGCAAAATGAACCAACGTATCAACTAAGTCTGATGACATAAACAATGCTCCACACCTATAGCTGTCTATGTCTGCAAAAAAGGAAGAGTGGTAGTACATTTTCTCATCTCCTTTTCTGGACTGAATTGCATCATATTTAAGCAGCTCTCAGCTTTGTGAATGTTGTTCTTTCCATTTCCATTGTCATATTTTGTATTGCTTTCTTGGTTCTGTTTACTTTACTTTGTATCTGTTTACTTTACTTTGCATCAACTCATATAAGCCTTGCCATGTTTCTCTAAAGTCTTCACAGGCATCATCTTTCTTAGTGCAGTGATATACTATCACATTTATGTACTATAATTTGGTTAACCATTCCCCCAAAGAACTGATATGTATGAATACTTTTTCTGTGTCTTTAGATCTCCTTGGGCTAGCAGCGGCATCTTTAGGTCCAAGGATTTTGAAGATTTTTCTTAATAAATTTCTATTTCACTCTTTAAAAAAAGCATTTATTAAATACCTATTATGTGCCAGGAACTGCGCTAAGAGCTTTACAATTATTGTCACCTTTGATCCTCACAACAACCTTAGGAGGTAGGTGCTTATTATCTCATTTTACAGATGATAAAACTGAGGCAGAGGTTGAGTGACTTGTGCAGGGTCACACAACTATTACATGTCTGAGGTCAAATTTGAACTCAGGTCTCTTTGACTCCAAGATTCCAGGGAGAACTTTATCTTGTGTGCCACTTGCCTACCCTTTTTCTCCTTTTCAGTCCCCTTAGATTGTCCTTTCTCCTCTGTGGGCCCTTCTTATCCTTTATGGACCACTCTGGTGCCCATGGAGTATTCAACAACTCTGGTGCCCATGGAGTATTCAACAATCCTACCATGGAAAGCTAGTTGTGTGAGGCCTCAGACCCAATCTTAGAGATGAGGCTGTGTCACAAGGTTTCTTTCTTATCCAGGTCTGCCTTGCCCTTAGTTAGACTGTGGTACTGAATTAATCTTTGTCTAATTCTGTCGCCATAGAATAGTCACAGAATCCCAAGTAATCCCTCAGTTTAAGCAATCTTCCCTTGGTAATCAGGAACAAGCTTCAGAGATAAGAGATACTCCTCTTTACCTAAGGTAAATACAGGTTCTTCCTGTTCACACTTCCTAATGAGCTCACTAGACATATATTTTAGCATTCCTGCCAGCACAAACTGAGGCCAAGTGCCAGGAAAAGATCTAAAGATATGAATTATGTGATAGGAAAAAAGTCCCCTTTTTGACTTCTCTTGGTCTTCATGTATGATGAAAGACAACAGCATATTGGGTTAACTCAAAGAAATGGGATTAATTTGATATTTTTTCCCCCTTGGCCTATCCGCTAGTCTTGGTCAATGATATTAGGAAGGGCCAGAGATGGTATTTACCTACTAATATGAGCCAATTCCTCATCGGGACCATGAATAGTAAAAGCAATAGCAAATCTACAGCCTTTGCTCCAACAGGAAGTTTACCTCTGTAACTCTTCCAATCGCCTAGACTTTTTTTTTTTGAAAAGCATGCTGTATGGCCCAGTATGGAACACAAAGCCAATTAATCATCTGAAACTAAAGGAAAAAAATCTAGTTCCCAGAAAAAATCAGGGAAGCAGCCAGAAAAGGAACTTTGCAACCTTAAAAACAAAAACAAAAACCCAGCCCTAACATATATGCTTTCCTTTTTTCATATCCCAAGTAGGAGGCAGTGATGAAAACACTAGCTCTTAGACTCTCTACCCAGTGGGCAGATAAAGGCTGACAGAATGTCCTGTCCTTTCCAATCAAAAAAGACCTAGTACATAGTGATGAGGTCCAGATAATTAAGTAACACAGTAGAATAGTCCCCAGGGACAAAGGAAGCTTTTCAGATCTAAGCAGTTAATGGTTGAGAGGCAGTGTGGTATAGTGGAACAACAATAGAATGGGATACAGCTTACATGATATAAAATTTTGTGGGAAAAGGAGCAGGAGAATTTGATCAATTAGAGGAAAACAATGAATTGAAGGACTTGGAATTGTGAAGACTAGAGACTGAAATGGGGGAGGGAATTTTAGGAAGACTTAAAAAACTGAAGGAGAGAGAAAGGTGAAAAGACTTAAAGTAAAACAAAAAATTTAAGGTAACTGGTAAGATGAAGTAAGAAGTGTGTAAGGAAAATGAAGAGAGATAGGTACGGTTGTCAGATTACTAACAGTTACAGCTCCAGGGAAGATCACACAACAAGCAGTAGATAGACTACAGCAGTTCCCTACAGCAGTTTCCAGTGAGAATAACAGACTGAGGCTTTCACTTCCAGCAAGCCTGGAGCATGAGGATACTTTTCCTGTCAGAAAAGGAGTGTGATATCTGGATTTCTGCTGACTGCCACTATGCATCCCTTAAAAGAGAAGGTAAAGGAGCTTGAACACTAAGTTTGAGAGTGAAGAATTACCATAGGGAATAAAGAGTTCAGGAAAAAAAAGGAAAAGACCCCTCCCCCCAAAAAAAACTTCAAAATCAAACAAAAGTGGAAAACCAGAAGAGTTTCAATGTGAAAACAAAGAAGATAAAGCATTTGGAAAGATGGATGAGAACCATGATCTGGGTCCATGGTCACAAGGTAGGAGAACACATCAAACAGAGAAGAAGGAAGGTCTAACAGAACACTTTGAGCCACGTAAAGGATATGAAGCTCTTCCCAAAGAGGAAGGAATCAGCCCTACCAAAGAAGAAATAGTATTTTATTCTTTGCTGAATGATGATACAGATCCTCTGGCACTGAAAGGTAAGGGATCATATAGTCAGGGTTAGAGAAAGAAACAAATACTGGGGAGAGAGTTTGGTACAGTAGAAAGAGTGATGGGTTTAGAATCGGAGGACCTGGGTTTAAATTGTAGCTGAGCCACTTATTATCCTTGTGACATCAGACAAATAACTTCAACTCTCTGGGCCTTAATTTCCTCATCTGTAAAATGAGGGGTTTGCAGTAGATGGCCTCTGAGGTCCCCTTCTGGCTCTAAATTGATGATCCTCTGATCCTAATAGGGCTTGTGTCTCTCACAAGAGGATAAGTACTTAAGAAGTTCTTTGCTGATTTAACAACAATGGAGAAGTCTGCTGTCTTCCTGAGGCAGATATCTAAGACATAAAAGGGAACCTCCCAGAGCTTGTTAAACCAGATGACAATCCACTATTGAATGCAGAAAACGTTAAAGATTACCAAGTCTTGGGAAAGAAACCGAAGCCTTTAAGGGCACAGGGGGTGGTTTCATCACTGCTGTTGAGTATATATGAGATAGGTGTTTGTATTTCTGGACCATGGCTTAAATTAAAAAAAAAAAAATGATTGAACATTTGTTAAAAATAAATGCATTTGCTTAGATTTTTGGAAATCTAATCAAAAGGGCTTCAAAAGGAAAGGGGAGGACACAAATACATACACATCCACCAAACTACAGAGTGTAGACAGTAGCTACAATGTAAAACAGTTGACAGGCTCCGAAGTTTGCCAGTCAAATCCAAGAAGATGGAAGAACTAGTGGGGGAAACTTCTATTCTGATTCTCACCAAGAAAAAGGAATTTTTTGCTGAAGTGGAAACGAGGGGAAGCTCGTGGAGAAGTAATTACTCCTTCTTAGAATGTGTGATAGATAATTGGATATAGCATGATATGCCACCTAGTTCTGGGGAGAGACTTCAAAGGGTTTCAGGAAATGATAAGTAGGATCCCATGGACCAAAATTTGAAAAAGGAAGTCAGGACAAGACATGGGAAGCAAAACAACCCTGATGAGAAGGAAAAGGAGTTGTCAAAAGAGTGGGCATGCATATGGATAGACGGGGAATCTATCAACCAATTTAGGAATTTAAAAAGACTCGTACAGAATATAGAAAAAAGAGGGGAAAGTAACAGAAGATGAATCCAAAAGCATGGCATGTTGCTGTAAGAATAGTGATAGGAGTACTAAAGCTAAGGATGAACTGTGGCTGTTGGGAAAACCTAAGGATGATAGTAAAAAAAAAAAGTTCTGTTATATTAGGGAAAAGAGGAAGATCAAAGACAGGACAGGACTTGTTGCTAGGTGGGTGGAAAGGGAAGACTGAACTCCTTTTTTGCTTCTATATTTTCTACCAAGGAATATAATCTTTAGATTTAAATCTTATTTAGGGAAATGAGGAAAAAATATTCCTTATTTGGAATTGAAAACCAAGAGAAATAAAGAAACAGTAAGACAGTATTTCCGGGGCAGCTGATGCCTCAGTGGATAGAGTACTGGGCTTGAAATCAGGAAGATGAGTCTTCCTGAGTTCAAATCTGACCTCAGACACTTACGAGCTGTGTTATCCTGGGCAAGTCACTTAAACCTGAGCCTTGGCTGAAATGGCAAACCATTCCAGTATCTTTGCCAAGAAAACCCCAAAACAGAGCTACAAAAAGCCGGACAAAACAAGAGAGCATCCGGCTGTTCTTAATGAGTTCAAGCCAATAGACCCAGGTGGCCTAAACTCTCAGATTCAGAAAAACTTACATGACTGTTAAGCAACAGTCAGTGATTTTTAAAAAATTGTGGAGTATGGAAATGACTGGAAGACAAATGTCCTCATTTTCATAAAGGGAAAATGGAGTTTGCCAACTCTAGGTTCATGAGGTTCACTTTGATTCCTAGAAAAATTCTAGAATCTATTGTGAAAGGGATTAGTGAACATTTAGAAAAGTGATCACAAAGATTCATAATAGTTTTATCAAAAACAGATCATGAAAACTGTGATTAGGTGAAATCACTGTACTGGCTTTTTTCTTTTCTTTCTAAAAATTTATTTTAGTTCGCTACATTCATTTCCACAAGATTTTGAGTTACAATTTTTTCTCCCCATCTTTCCCCTACCCCTACCCCAAAATAGCAAGCCCACTGAATACCCCTTCCCCCAATTCGTTCTCCCCATATCCTCCCCCATCCCCCCCTAACTTTCTAGCAGGGCAAGACTGACCTCCAGCAGTGTGTACTGGCTTTTTTCTTAATTTTTTTCCTTTGTAACAAAGTTACAAAGTGGGGTAGTGATAGGAGATGTGGGGGAGAGTTGGATATCCAGAAATGACTGTGATAGAAACAAAAGCCAGCAATACAACTTTCTTTTTTAAGACTAGGTTACAACGGACTAACATCACTCCTTTTTTTTCTGATAGGTTTACTAGACTGGTAGGTAGAGAATGCCATATAGTTTCTCTTTATTTTAGCAAAGCCCTTGACAAAGTTTCCCAGCTGATAAAGAATGGCTCTTCTTATCAAAGCCAACCCTTCTACACATACCTTTGATCCTAGCCCTTCCTGTTTGTTTGTTTTCCCAGAAGATTTTCCCTACAATCTCTACTCCATTTCTCCCTGTTTCCTTTCCTGCTACCTTCAAATAAATATTACTCTTCCGTCCTTAAAAAAAATCCTACCATCCCCTCAAGTTATCATCATCATCATATTCGTCTCTCTTACACTGCCAAATGACTAGAAAAATCTGGTTATACTCATGCCCCCGCTTTCTCTTTACTCCTCAAACTTTTGCCATCTGGCTTCTGAACTTTACACAAAACTGAAACTACTTTCTCCAAAATCACTAGTGGCTTCCTAATTTCTAAATCTTTTCTAAATGATTTTTAAATTCTCCTTCTTCTTTTTCTAAAACTTTTCCTTTTTCAAGTCCCCATTCTTCTTAACCTCTCTGCCACATTTGACCCTTTTAAGCACTCTTTTCTGGTTATTCCTTCTTCTCTGGTATGCCCAGACTTCTCTCTTGGTCCTCCCCCTGCTTCCCTAACACCTCCTTATCAATTTCCTTTGCTCATTCATAATTCATACTATAACTCTGTCCTGTAACCTCTTCTTTTTTGATGCTCTCACTTAGTGACCTTATCAACATATGTGGGTTTAATTATCATCCCTATGCAGATGATTCCCAGTTTCTTTTTTTTTTCTTTTTCTTCCTTTCTATCTTTCTTTTCCCTTTTCTTCCTTTATCTCTTAATTTTTTCTCCCAAGGGACAGACAAAGGGCAGCATATACCAGGAAAGTTAAACCACCACCAGCATCTTGACCATTTTTATTTCTGTGTCACTGGTGGAGACAGGCCATGTTCCTGAACCCAAAAGCTTCAGGAATAGCAGTGTCACCCAAACCACCAGATCTGCTTACAAACCAACACCTTCAGTCATTGAGAGAGGAAATCATTGTGGAGGAGTACACCTTCTAATCACCACCAGCAACAACTGTCACCAACAAGCAGGTAAGCAAAAGAGCTCTGAGAGTAACAGCACCCCTCCAGGCTGCTTCCAGTCCAGCTCTCATAGACATGATCTGGGGAAACAGCTATTATGTAGATAGGATATCCATTCCCACCAAATACCAACTGCCACTTACAAGGCAGGCAAGTCAGCCTAGCTGATGCAGCAAGGCACCCTGAAGGAGAAAAAGGAGGCAGCATTTGCCAGGCAAATCAAACTACAACCACAATGACTACCATCTTCCCTTAGACTCTGATGGAGATAGTCTAGGACCCTACACTCAAGAACATTTGAAATAGTAATGCTTCCAGGCTAGTGCCTATATCTATCATTCTGGGAAACAACTCCCGTAGAAATATAGCCTAGCACTTGCTCCTGTAAGTGAACACACACTACACAGTTAATTATTGAAGACCCAGGGAAAGAAAGTTTTTGTCACCAAAGTCCTTGGCACTGTCAAATCATCATTAGAAATGTAATGATTTATCAGTGGAAATGACGTTAAAGAGGCATTAACATCTGTTTTGCTGCTGTACCTTAAGGATTATAGGACCTTTCCTTCTAATTTGCAGTCTCTATAAGATAGTGAGCTCCCGGAGACCAGGGACTCTTTTCTATTTGCATCCCTAGATCTTAGCACAAGGTACTTAATGGAGTGCTTCATTCATTTGTTTGTTCATTCATTCATATATCTAGTACTTGTCTTTCTCCTGAACTGGTCCTCTATTACTGGCTGCCTATTAGATATTTCAAACTGAATGCCTCATGGACCTCTCAAGTTCAACATATCCAAAATAGAACTTTCCCCTCAAACCTACCCTGCTTCTGAACTTTGATCTTTCTAAGGACACTGCCAACTTTTTAGCCTCCCAGGTACATAACCATGGTATTATCAAATCCTCCTCTCCTATTCACCCTGTACATTCAATTGCCTAGTCTTGTTTCTACATGCACCTGACTTTTTTTTTTTTGGCTTTTTGGAGGGCAGTTGGGGTTAAGTGACTTGCCCAAGGTCAAACAGGGCTAGTTTTTGTGTTGTGTCTGAGGCCAGATTTGAACTCAGGTCCTCCTGACTTCAGGGCAGGTACTCTATTCACTGTACCACCTAGCCGCCCCCTGACTCCTTTTCTCTACTAACACGGCTACCACTCTAGTTGTTCAGGACGCTTCTCATTTGTACCCACTTTGGTGGGGGTAGTTTATTTTACACATAATACCTCATTCTTGCTCTAGAGATCAAGAAAAAAGTTTCTTTTTAAATTTGGTACCTATTAAGCTTTGAACATTTAAACATTAAATTTTTAAAATTTTAATTAAAAAAATTAAAATAAGCTTTAAAATTTAAACATTAACCTCCTCTCGTGTTTATCTTTTAAGCTTCTCTCAATCCATATTATTGCTTCATTGTGTTCAGTTCTGAATTGTGTTTGGAATAATCTGCTTCCTCCTCTATTCTAGAATGGGATGGGTAGGCCTGGATTCCTGGTTAAGCCCAGCTCTCAGCCTGTGTAAGGTTTTGGCTTAGTTCCTCAGTGGTTCAAGTTCAATTTTAGCTTTGGCCCTTTCTCTGTCTCCTTAAACAGTCCTGGAACTCAGGAATTCACTTCATTATTTGACACCACCCTAAAAGGCTCCAAACCTAAGCTGTCAATTGCATTTATACCATACCTCTTAAAAAAACAAAAACAGAGAAACCCAAGACGCTGTTCTTCTCTAGTGCTGCCTTGACCCATTTTCTTGCTGTGGCTTCAGCATGTGTTCCCTGGGCAGTGGGTTGCTGGGTCATCAGTCTGGCCCTGTCTCATGCTGTAGCTTGGGTGCCAGATGAATAAGGGCAAGGCTGTGGCTTGCCTAGATTTTGTAGTGAACAGAACTAGCTCTGTCTCCTGCTATGGTTCTGATGAGCTGCTTGAACCTTGATCTGGACTTTTCTCCTAGCTCCAATGGCTTGATGCTATGCCTTTAACCTTTTCTGGCATGCCTCCACTTAGTCTCTGCAGATTTATAGGAATCTTCTTGTGCAACTTTGGACTAGATGAAGGAACATATAGACATTTCACCTTAGCTTTATCACTTTCTTCTGGTGCATTTTTTAGAGCTTTACTGGAATGTGAAAGGTAGAGGCTTCTCTTTCATGCTTTCATCTTACCCCAGCGATCTGTGCTTGGCCATTGGTATTTGTATCAGTACCTTCAATTGGACTTTCCAAACTAGGAATTGGAGGGGTAGTCTTGTGACAACACATTCTGTACCCATATGCCTCACTACCACTGGGCTTTAAGGTTTGAACCCACTCTTTCCAGGGACCTTAGCACAGGGTACTTACTCTTTCCAGGGACCTTATGTGCAATGGGAGAGTGTTCCCCAAGTTCAGCGGGAGTGTTTTTATAAACTACTGTTCTTACTATGCACTTCTTGGTAAATCTTTCTTAAAAAAAATCAGTGCCTTTGAAAATAGCATGGATGGTATGCTTATCAAATCTGCAGATGACACTGATACAAAGCCAAGGGTTGTTAATCCACTAAGTGACAATAGAGTTCTAAAAGGGTCTTAAAGGATTAGAATGTTGGGCTGAAACTACATGTATCCCTAATAAATGTCATCTTCTTAAAGTCTTGGGTTAAAAAAATCAGTTTCACAGGTAAAAGAGAGTAGAGAATTATAACTAGAGAGCAATGCACCTGAAAAACATGAGTTTTAGGGGAAATCTTGATATGTTTACTGTATTTTATTATAGCAGCTGAAAAAAACTCCTGGGATTTTAGATATCACCAAGGTGGTGTATCCATGACAAGTATGGTCACAGTCCCAGTGTACTCTCCTCTGGTCAGAGTACTGTGTTCAGTGCTGGACACACTTTAAGATGGACACTGATAAACTGGAGAACATCCAAGGAGAGGGCAACTGGAATGGTGAAGCGTCTTGAGATAATGCCAGAAGGACTGACTGAAGGAACTGGGAGTGTTTAGCCTGGAAGAGATGACTAGAAGGTAGGGAGAGGTGGATGTGATAATTGTTTTCATAAAGGCTATCACAGGAAAGATGTAATAAACTTGTTCTGCTTGGTCCCTAAAGGTAGTACTGGGAGAAGCAGAGAGAAGTCACAAGGAGGTAAATTTAGCACCAGTATAAGGAAAAACTTCCTCACAATTAGAATTTTAAAATGTAATGTGATACCTTTGGAGGTAGCTGGATGCTCCTCACTCGATGTCTTCAAACAAAGGCTGGATAATGATTTGTCAGGAAGACCTTGGGGTCTCTTTCTACTCTGATATTCTATAGCAATTAGGAGATGTGTGTTCAAGAGCTGGATCTGCCATTAACTAGCTGAAACATGACTATGAACAAATCACTTAAGTTCTCAATCTCAGAGTCAGTATATGAAAAATATTTTTTTATCCATACATTCATCCATTCATCTCTCGATTCATTCAACAAGCATTTATTAATCATCTGCTGTAACAAACACTATGCATCAAGAATGGATAGTAAATCACTTTCTAAACTGAAAAGTACTATTTAAATGTGAGCTATTATGAGTATCATCAAAGTTGTCAGGGCTAGCAGTCATAAAGTGGTACTATTCAGGGAAACATGCCATATTTTAGGTCTCCTAACTTTATTCTTAAAGGAAAATTCATGCTTCATTGTCATCCTGAAATTCTGAATGTCTTTAACATACATTCTAAGTACTCTAAAGTCCAACCTCATGGTATGGATACAAATTCTTTGAGGATCTCTTCTGGATAGAGAGCAAAGGTGGTTAAGATTTCCTTATTAAGTTTCTAACAATACCTTCCCCTAAAGCCCTTCTATACTTCTTCTCCCCACCTTAATTCTATCAGTACTTCAGTATTGGCTTTGATGGTAAGATCATAGTGGAGGGTGTCATAAGAGAACTTAGAAGGAAGTGCAGATGTTTCCTTATCTCATTATCTACAATCCAATTCTACCACTGGTCCACTACAGACAAACATATCATGTGGTGAATGAAGTGAAGAGACAGAGATAAAAATTAATATTAAAAAGTATAAAACCACTTTTATTTATAAAATCACAGAATTTTAGAATTATTGCCCAGGAGGGTATGGTACAAAAAAATAAGTTATCCATCTACCACATCAGGAAAACTGAAAAGCAAGATCCTGTTCTTAGAAAGAATCAGAAAAGCAGCCAGGAACTGAATGTGGGAGGCTTCTTTCTATCCCAGTAAACAATGCTAGAGGTCATCTAGTCCAGCTCCCTCATTTTATAGATAAAGAAACAGGTTCAGAAAGCTTAAGCCAAGGTCACTCGGTCAGTTAGTAGTCAAGCTAGAATTTGAACTTTGATTTTCTTACTTCCAAGGATGAGTACTTATTCTAGGATATCATGTTCTGTTTAAAAATAATCCAATGGAAAACACAACAACATCATCTTAAGAGACATTCAGAGTTAAGTGTAATGAACTTAATAAGTAGGCACAAAGTTGTTGCTGACCAAATATATCAAAGACAATATAAAGAATTTTGGAATTTTAGTAGAAAAAAATCATTCTTATTCAAATGTCCAACTGAAATGACAGCATACCCTCCAATTTTCGCAACAGACCCAAAATTAGTTTTTTTCTCAAGAGAAGAAAAAAATTTCTCTGAAATTCACCAACTCAGTTTTCTGAACTTTTCTTATGATGAAATCCAGGAAATGATAATCTATGTTAATCTGGGGAACTGGGAGAATTGATCTCCAAAGTTTTCATTTTCTTAAGTTTGTATTTTAGACTCCCAATTTAATCTGAACAAGTTCTGCCGCATTATAGTCGGGGAACATGGGCCCTAGGTTTCTTCCTGGAGGGCAGTTAGGTTCTCAATAATTTTCCAATACCATAAAAGCAAAACCGATAATAGTAAACCACAATCATGGTGCTGATACTCCAGCTAAGGATGAATTTGTGCTAAGCCTAGAATGGCAAGAAGCCCTAGTTGAGAAAACAGAATTCACTAGGCCTAGGTAAAGATTAACCCTACCCGGGTCCCACTACCAACTCAGCAAGTGACCACAGGCAAATCATAAGACCACACAAATACTGACTTTTAGAGCAGCAAGAGATTTTATAGAGCATGCAGTCCATATATTTTGAGTTAAGAAGAAAGGATATTGTAGAGCATCTCAAAATCAGTGCTTTGCACGGATAAGGTGCTTAATAAACATTTGCTGAATCAAACTGAAACAAAGGTCAAGAGAAGAATTCTTTAAGATTGGAGCTATGAGCATATAGGTTTCAAGTATTTCAACAGAAATGATCAATTAATTTGGTTAAAAAAATGGTCGTCAAAGAATAGTTTAAATTTTTTTTTCTGCCATCTACTACTAGATGTTTTGGCATCTATCAGATCCAGTTTAAATGTTTCATCATTAGGTGCTGACTAGCACATGGCTGGTTAGCTTACTTACCAGATAAAAACAGGTCAAGAAGCTGCCATGACAAACCAAGTTCATACCACAGAAGGGGGATTTTGATTTTATCTGCTCAGCAGGGAAACTGGTATTTCATTCACTGATTCAAAATGGGGACATTAGAAAATACCTGATTTATTTCAAGTTTAGTTTTGCTTTCTCAAATATTATTTCTTTCACACAGGGATTCTCAATAGACAGAGAAACTATTTACTTTTTCTTACGCCTTCTAAAGAAAAAAAAAAAGCAAATATAAACTCTATCTCCAAGGTTAATAGTCATGGAATTGGAGAAGAAGCAACATTTTAGGTTATGGGGTTTTTTTTTGTAATGTAGAAGATACAAATATTTGCAATGATAATGTGTTTCAAAATCCAAAGTCTCCTATGTCAGATTCTTATGTACAACTAGAAAAGAAAACAATAAGGATCGTTGCTGATATTCACTTGAACACCTGCCCCATCCAGATACTTTTATCTTTGGTCAGAAGAATGAAATTAAGCCAGTTCTGAACAGATCATGATGAGAATCTCTGAGAAAGAAATCTTCACAAAAACTCTTCTTGAGCAGCAGTAGAGTAGTCAGGAACAGCCTGACTGCTGACCTTTTAAAACAATAGCACCTGTGTGATTTACACGTAAGAGAAACTAGGTGTTTGGACTCCAATCTGCATTCTTGTCATAAGGCACAGTTTATCAGTCAAGGACTGACTTCCAAGAGAGTAGGTAGATACCTGTGGCAATCCCACTCCCTAGAATCATACACCTGATTAGCTGAATCCAAGGGTTGATCTGAAGTGTAGACTGAAGCCAGTTTTTTACTGCTACAGAATCTTCCAATTCCGCCTGCGTGCAGATGCAAAACTGTGGATGGCGAATCGCACCGATGAGTTACTTTCAGAAATCCCACAAGAGGAGATGACAGAATGTAGTGCTTGAGTGTATGCTGTAAACAAGAGTTTTCACAGTGATTAAAAGAAAGTTAACTTTCAGAATAGATTCCATACCCCAACCTTACTTACTAGTTCTGCTCCCCTGACTAGAAACACATCATCATAAAGTTAATAACAATCAGTCAATCCATCAATAAATAAATTGATTATCATCATTTAATCATTCAGTAGCTTCCTCCAGGAAACTCTCTAAGATTTTAAGTTGCAGAACAGATGTAAATCTGCATTGGTAGAAGGAGTTTTCTTGCATGGAGTTTCCTATGCCAATGAAATAAAAAAATTCCCCTCTCACCTCCAAGAGCTCAACCCCTGACCTTTAGTGCTTATGCAGTACTTTCAAGTCTGCAAAGGGTTTTACATCCATTATCTCATTACAATTTCTTAACAACCCATGGATCTAGGCACTTCAGGTATTTATTACCATTTTACACATGAGGAAACAGGTTGAGAGGTTAAGTGACTAGCTCATAGTCATACTATGGAAATCCATTAATATTAATTTTTCAAAGGGAGTAATTGAAATGATATTTAAATAATTTAAGTCACCAATATAAAAAACACTGAAAGTCTCTCATATACTCCAATGGAAGTATTTTACTAAAAGTACCTCACACATACACTATTTTAGGCCACAGAGATGAGTGCCTTTGTTGTTGAACAGGAGACAAGAATCTGTATAAGTATTTATCTGGTTCCTCAAGATCAGCGGGGAGCACTTCTAGCCAGCTAGGGTCCTTACCGATGGATTTTGTACTTTGCTAAATCATCTCAATAACCCAAACAAAATGGATGGTTTAAAACTTCCCTGCCCCTAAGAAGGAGGTTCAGACTTATGGGGGAATGTTGTATATTTCACATAAATGAGATTTTACTTTAACTAATATTTTATTGCAAGGGAGAATTTAAGGGTAGTGGTAGTGATTTTGGGAAATGATTGATGTTTTTTAAAAAGCAATTTTTTTATGGCCTAAGTTATAAAATAAACTTATTATTTAAAAAAAATTTACATGAAAAGTTTAATAGTATGTTCTGAATATAATAAATGATCAGTAAATGACATTAATGAACATTTGGATACTCCATAGATTGGGAATGGCTAGAGTTCTGTTCTATGTGGCTAGGTAAACATCTATTCCACCTTCCTTCTGTGTAACAAATGGATCTTGTTCATAAATTAAATAATAAGGACTGAATCTGAAAATAGTTTTCTAATATGAGAGAGTAAATAAAATGTCAGATACTAAGGTTAGGGAGAAATATGAATGATTTTTAACATGTCTTTAGCATGCCTCAGCTTTTTGCCATCAGATCTCATGTTTTCCTAAAAACACACCTTGATGGTTTTTGTAGAAGATACAATTATTGGCACAGGTATCAGGATGAGCATCCCAGAAATCAGAACCACAGCAGCACAATGGAGGTAAGTCAATATTATGCAGCCTCATCTTCTCTTGTATCTGGGCCCTTAAAGCTTCTATATATCTGTGAAAACCATAGCAATATTGGTCAGTCAGTCAGTCAGCCAGGAAACATTTATTAAACACTTACTATGTGTCAGTCCCTGACACATAGCAAGGATGGGTAAGGTGGACAAGGTACATAGAAAGTACTAGTGTGTGAATTAGAAGGCCTGATTTGATATTCTGATCTACTTTAGGTAACTTCCTGAGAGAAACATTTTGTGCCTTTGTACTTTCTCTTGCCCACTTACAATATGGGAAAAATAACATTTCCATGGGTCTTCAGAAATATTACAAAGTACTGTCTTCTCCATGACTTGTACTCTACTCTAGTCAAGACAAGTCAAGAAGCCTTTATTAAGAACATACTGTACTGGGGCAGCTAGGTGGCACAGTGAATAGAGCACCGGCCCTGGAGTCAGGAGGACCTGAGTTCAAATCCGACCTCAGTAACATAACGCAAAAAACTAGCCATGTGACCCTGGGCAAGTCACTTAATGCCAATTGCCCTACCTTCCCCCTCCAAAAAAGCAAAAAAAAAAACAAAAACAAAACCCATACTATATGTTAGGCACTATGCTTAGTGCTTGGGATACAAAGACAGAAACAAAGTCTCTTCTCTCAAGGACCTTAAATTCTAGTGGACAAGACAATATGTAAACAACTTGGCAGAAAAAAGATACATAAAGAATAGGTAGAAGGCATTAGCAGCTGTGGGAACCAGGAGAGACCTCCTAGAGCAGGTAAGATTTGAGCTGAGTCCTGAAAAAAGCTGGGGAAACTAAGATGGAGGGGAGGGGATAGAACATTCCAGATGTTGGAGACAGTTAGTACAAAAGCACAGAGATGGGAGATGGAGTCTCATACTCCAGGAACTTGCAAATGAGTCAATGTTGGTCTAGAGTGCTTAGAAAAAAGTAAAATGTAAGAAGGATGGAATAGTAGAAAGGCACTAGGTTATGAAGAGCTTTAAATGACAAATGACAGAGTTTTGATTTGATCCTTAAGGTAAAAGAAAGCCACTAGTCCTCACTGAATGGAAGTAAGGGTGTGGGGGTGATGTTTATACCCATGCATTAGAAGTCACCTTGGCAAGTGAATGGACAATGAACTGGAGTGTGGAGAGATCTGAGGCAGGGACAATTGGAAACCTATTGCAACAGTTCTAGGAAGAGGTGATGAGGGCCTAAAGTACGATTGTGGATATATGAGTGGGAAGAGGAAGTATATGAGAGATGTTGTAAAGTGTATGTGAAAGATGTGGTTAAGGGCAGGAACAAGACTTGATAAAGGATTGGATTATATGGGATGAATGAAAGTGAGGGGGTCAAGGATGACACTGAGGTTGTGAGCCTCAGTGACTGGGATGGGAATACCCTCTATAGTAATAAGGAACTTGGGAAGAGGGGGGAGTTTTTGAGGAAAGAAAACTGGTTCTGCTTTGGATGTATTGAGTTTGTGATGCCAACAAGAAAACCAACTCAAGACATCCAAAAGACATTTGATAAGGTGGGATTGGGGCTCAGGAGACTAGGGCTAGATATAAAGATATGGGAATAATCTACATAGAAATTATAACTGAACCCATGGGAGATGATATCACTAAGAAAAAGAAGGTAAAGTGTTGAGGAAACACAGATGGCTTCCTTTTTCCTTAAAAGGGAGAGAACTGCGCTTCTTTTAAGTTTGTAGTAAGCTTTGAACACTTCTCCTAAGGTACCTGATACATTCTCTGCTCCTCTGTTGCTTTTTAATAGCTGCTTCTCTCTTATCTTCCACTTGTAAATTAGCTAATATCTCACATGTCTTCTCCCCAGAATAAAGGTCTTCCTGATAGGTCATTCTCAGGATCCTCTGCTCCTCAATGCAACGCTGCTGTTCTTTCAATTTCTTAATTCTGGGGACAAAATACAAACACATTTGGGTAATTTGGTCAAACACATAGATTCAATTCCCTGGAATCATACTCCCCTTCAAAAAACAAGAGTCAAAGAATACAATGGACTGATCTTAGTCCTTAAGTAGGTAATTTGGGAATCTCTTTTACGAGAATAACTCTTTTGACAGTCTTTTACATACACCCTCAAGTTTTCAGAGGGAAATGAATAGTGATTATAATGAAGGTTGGTTTTTTTGCAAAGATTTTTGTATAATTTCTCAGACCAAGATCAACAATAAATGACATTCATATAAGGCTCACTAAGCGTAAACTTTAAGAACTTCATTTCATGTGACCCTCACCACAGTCCTGTGAGATAAACATAACAGGTATAATTATCTCCCTTTTACACACAAGGAAACTGAGGCTGAGAGAGACTAAGTTATTTGGCCATAGTTACACAACTAGTCAGGGTCAGTACTCAAGTAAACATCTTTTCTAACTACAAATCTGTCATGCTCTTCATTACACCACTTTGTCAGTCAACACATATTTACTGAGCACTTACTATAAGCAAGACAGTGTGCTAAGCACTGGGGACACAAAAGGCAGGCAAAAACAGTCCCTGTCCTAAAAAAACTTACTTTCTAATGGGGAAAACAACATTCACACAACTAGGTACATAAACGATATATACAAGAATAGAGGTAAAGTCATCTGAGGGAGGAGAAGGCAATACTGAATGCTGCAGAGACATCTAGAAAGATGAAGATTTTGAAAAAATCATTAGATCAGGCAATTATGAAATCTTTGGTAAGGGCACTAGGAAAGGGGAATTTTAGTTGAAGATGAGGTCAAAAGCCAAATTGCACAGGGTTTAGAAGACTGAGAGAAGGGGCGGCCAGGTAGCATAGCGAGTAGGAGCACCGGCTCCAGTGTCAGGATGACCTGGGGATCAAATCTGAGCTCCGACACTTAGCACCCACCCAGAAACACCTGGCCATGTAACCTTGAGCAAGTTACTTAACCCCGATTGCTCAAAAAAAAAAAAGACTGAGAGAACTAGAGGCACTGAGTGTAGATGGTTTTTTCAAGTAATTTAGCCAAGAACGGGAGAAGACAGAGAAGATGACAGATGTATTATCTGACATAGATGTGGAATATTGAGCCCAATGAGGTTTTTAAAAAAATTAATTTATTTGCTTACTTTTAGTTTACAAGATTCAGTTCCACAATCCCTTGAGTTTCAAATTTTCTCCCTTCTCCTTCTCCCCTGCCCCCGCCCCACCATGGCAGCATGCAATCAAGTATAGGATCTGCAAATACCTTCACATTAAACATTAGTCAGGTTATAAAGAAGGATTATAACCTATGGAATGAACAACGGGAAAGAGGAAACAAAACAAAACAAGAAAGAAAGCAGGTAGTTTGCTTCAATCTGCATTCAAATTCTATAGTTCTTTCTCTGGATGTGGATATCTCTTTCCATCATGAGTCTTTTGGAGTTGTCTTATAACCTTGCATTGCTGAGAGGAACCCAGTCTATCAAAGTTAGTCATCATACATATGATGTGTCTGTAATTGTGTACAGTTCTCCTGGTTCTGCTCTTCTCACTGAACATCAGTTTGTGTAAGTCTCTCCAGGTTATCATGAAGTCTGTCTGCTCATTTCTTATAGCACAATAGCATTCCATCACATTCATATACCACAACTGGGCATCCCCTTGATTTCCAATTCTTTGCCACCACAGAAAGAGCTGCTACGAATATTTTTGTACACGTGAATATTTTTGTACATACGGGGTTCTCTTCCCACTTCTACAATCTCTTTGGGATACAACCTTAGAAGTGGTATTTCTGGGTAAGTGAGGGTTTTTTAAGGGTGGAGGAGACATGGGTATATTTGTGAGCAGCATGCAAGGAGCCAGCAGGTATTAGGGAGAGCTTGAAGATGAGAAAGAGTGGGGATGATAGCAGGCGGAATCAGCTGGAAAAGATGAGAAGAGATGGAATCAAGGGTGCATATAGAGGGATTGGCCTTGGCAAGGAGAAGGACCACTTCTTCAGAAGAGTCAGGGGTGAAAGTGAAGATGACAGGGGAAGATGTTTGAGTGATATGATATGAAAAAAGTGGAGATTTATCACTAACTGGTCTAGGTTTTTTCAGAAAAGTATTGAGGTCCTCAGCTGACAGAGTAGGGGTGCAGTGGGAGGCTTAGAGAATAAGAGAGTTTGGAATACCTGCTGTAGTAAGTAGAACAGAGACTCAATTAGGAAGGTATAAAAGGATTGTCTTGATGAAGGGTGGATATAGTTGAAATTCTGGGACATAAACGTGTAGCAGACCTAACCAGCAAAGTTTCATGATTTTCTCTAGCTATGTTGAGTAGAAAGTGAACTTGGAGCAAAAGAGGTTAATGGTAGGAGTGATTCAGGTTTGGCATTTGGAAGAAGTGTTTGGAGAGGACAAGGAACCAAGTGATCTGAGTTAGAGTAGAGAGCTGAATTGGTTTACCAGTGGGAGGAGTGGAAAACCAATATACTCGCTTATAGTAATGAACCAATTCATCTTCTTTCAGGAAGAAAAGAGGGGTAGAGAGGATGGAGGTTATAAGGATGAATAACAGAGTAAGGAGTTGTAAAGCACAGGGAAAGACTGAATGATCAGATAAAGAAATTTTGGAGATCCTATAAACAAGGAAGTGAAACACTTGTGGTTGATGGAAAAATCAAGGACATGACCATTTCTGTGTGTAGCTGAGGTAGACTGGAGGAGCAGTCATGGGAATTGAGTAGACTGAGTAACTGGGAAGTTAAAAACTGGGAAGTTAAGAGTGCCTGAAAGATTATCAACAATATGATTCTTCCTTTCCTATTCCTCATCAAATCTAATTAGTTTCTAAGCCGTCAGTACTCTCTCTAAAACATATCTCCCACTTATATTTTCCCCTTTTCACTTCTACTACTACCACAGCACAGTTTAGTAACTCTGATACACTTAGCCTACAGTATTGTATATATACACCTGGAGGATTAGAAAGGGTCTCTTGAAGGAGTTGACACTTGTTGAGCCTTGAAGTCATCCAGTGGTTCTGAGAAGCAAAGGTGAGGAAAGAGAACATTCCCAGCATGAGGGACAGGCATACAAAGACATGGAAGCAGGGGAGAGAATGTTATAAACAGAGGAAGAAAGTAGGCTACCCTAGCTAAAGTGTAGAATGTATAAAGAATAATGTGTGATCAGCCTGGAAAGACAAGATGGTGTTAGATTATAAAGGTCTTTAAATGGCAAAAAGGATAGTATTTATATTATCCTAATGACAATGGGGAACTACTGAATCTTCTCAGGCACTGGCATGATCAGGTCTATACTTTAAGAAAATCAACTTGACAGTTGTTCCAGTATAGATTTAAAAGACAAGAGCAGTGAGACTGCTCAGAAGGCAATAGTTCAGGTAATTAGTGATGAGGGCCTGAGCTAAGATGTTCATCATTTTTCACCTAGAATACTAGGTAAAATAACATCCCTGTTTTCCCTGCTTCCAGTCTCTTCACTGTCCAACTTACTTCACATTCAAAGTAAAAAAAATCTTAAGTAGATACTCTAAATTGGTCTACTGAATAAAATACAATACAAACTTCTTAGTTTGACATGCAAGATCACTCACCACCCTTAAGTGTGACTCCATATCATACTTCTAACCTTACTTCAAAATGCATCCTTTTATACATTCCATATCTTCCTAGAACTGGACTACTTAACTCTCCTCTGATCTCACTGTATTCTTTCCAACCTCTGCCTTTATGCAAAGCAATTCTCATACCTGCAATGACTCCCTATATTCCATTTCAGCCTTTAGGTATTGTTCCTCTCTACCCCAAAGCCTTCATTCATCTTTCCAACTATAAATAATTCCTCTGTTCCTTGAATCTCTTATGGCCACTGTGTTTAACTTTACTTATTTTTTCAGTTGTTTTAAACTTTTAATATAATTATCTGTGTACATGTCTAAAAGGGACACAATATATAAGCTCTTTGAGGAGAGGTATTATGTAGCTGTTCATCTTCCTATTCCTACCACTCAGCACAGTGTCCTGGCACCTAATCAATGTTTGCTCTCCTTAGTTGGGGTTAGATGAACACACAGAAGGGATGACCTTACTTAATACTTTTTTCCAATTATAGCAATGTTCAGTGATTGCTTCATATCCATCTAATTCCTTTCCAGATAAATATAAGAATGTAATTTTTATGAAGCTCAAATTGGTATTTTGAGAAATTGACATAACAGCTTGAAGGCAGATCCTTCACCAAAAAACTTGGGTAATAAAACACTATCCCTCAAACTGATGAAACCAGTTATTCTGGAACAAATCAGTTGCTATTTTCTGAATTGCAATTATCAAGACTGCCCATGTTCACAAATAAGAGTTCTCCTAGAAATCCTGGCCATCTGTCTATTGATCCAGGTTGCTTTAGTTTAAGTTCAAGAGGAAAAATATATTTTGTTTTCTGACATTAACACATCCACAAATAGGGAGTCTGCCCTATTTGGGTTGTAACAACCAGGACCTAGAAAGAGCAGATGAATTTGGATATTGTTCTGGATGTAGGCTTAAGCTATCTTGGCCACTGTTACAGATCACTATTCATAACCATCTGTTTATTAGAGTGACAAGGACATTTTAAGTTTAGAATTATCTTCTGCATGCTCTCTTTCATCCTCTCTTGATTCAGTAACCTTTACTAAGCAACAATTATAAACCAGATCTAGGCAGTCTTCAAAAAATGGAAAAGATGGAGAACAAGAAGATAATTTAGCATACAGATCTGCAGCTTAATAAGAGTCTTTTTTTTTAATAAAGTGGTCCAAAAAAGACTCCAGTAACAACCATAATTTCATTCAACAAATTCTAAGCTTGATAATCAGAACAAAAGGTCAAGGGAGAAAAGAAGCTCATTGTTGCAACTTAGGCAAAAGGACTGTGTTTTATACAAGTTAAGGTCAATATCTGTATGTCAGGAAAATGAAAGATATAAAAGCTGTGAGGGAAAATATGCAAGGAGGAAACATGAGAGATGCCAAAAAGGACACAGAGAAGGAAGAAATACAAATGCTGAATTATTTTAAATTATACAGCACCTTTCCTTTTAGAGTTCAATACATACAAGAATAGCAAGAAAATAGAAGGGGGAAACTGAAAGAACACAGAATTTAAAAGATCCACCCAAGATACTAGGTGGAGGAAAGCTCTCAGGCTGTATCTTTAAGGAATACAACAGATATTGAGAGTCTGATAAATCTACATATACCTAGGGCATAATCTAAATACAGTATATAAGCATCTTATATCCTGAAGGAATATGAAAAAGTAGTTAAAGAGAAAGTGTGTCCCTAAGGTATTTGTGGGGAGGATAAAGAGGGAGAATTATGAATTTAGCTGAATATACTTCTTTTCCTTATGGAAAAAAGCAAGGGAACACTTAAATAACATTGGAAGGGAAGAACATTCACTGATTGGCCACTGTTAGCTACCAGAGAAAACTTGTAGTGACGGTGTTAAAGTAAAAAATTAAGATGAAGAATTAGACTGAGGAAAATTTAACATTTAATAAGTAATTTTCTAGTTTCACTGTTTTTCATACCTCAAAACTCCAAACCCTGGTGTGATATTTATGCAATATCCTGAAGAGACAGAGAATACTGTATAGAACTGCGATGTCTGCCATGACCATACCTTTGTCCCCTTCAAGAAGCTAATAGAGATACTCCTCGAAACCTTGTAATCCAGGGAATTAAAAACCAAAAACCACAGTTTCAATGAAAAATATGGATCTCATCTAAGCAAGACTCTGTTATGCCTCTTATCTTTTACTACCAATACCTTTTCCCTCCTCTCACTTGGAACAAATGACCTAAGTATTAATTTCACTAAGGAGACTGAGGCAATTTGACATAAGTTGCCTCAGTTCTCTTCTTCCATTCTTCAATATTATCGCCCTATCTTTCCTTTTTTATAGGATATGAGAAATCTTGACTACTATGATTTAACTGTGCCCCCAGTCTCATTCCTTCCCACATCCTCTAGGTCCTTGGCTCTCATGGATTTTCAATGTTCCCCTCAGCACTGGCTTTCCCATCTATCTTAAAAAAGTCTAAAGTTTCTCAAACCCTATTAAAAAACAACAACTCTACTTAGTCCATCTATTTACCATTACACCTTTTTCTATAAACATCTTTAAAAATATGTCTAAATCTGATTGTTTTGCTGTCTCTCCAATCCTTTGCACTAGGGTTTCCCTTTCCACTTTGTTGCAAACTGTCCTCTCAAAGTTAACCAATGAACTCCTGAGCTCCAAATCTAATAGCCTTTTAATAGTCTTCATCTTCAATGATGTCTCATCATCCCTTCCTGCTGGTTATTCTTTCTGGCTAAAGCTTTGCAGACACCATACTTTCCTGGTTCTTCTGCTACCTCTAATGACTCCTTTGCTGGCTCTTCTTTCTCTCTTCCTAAATCTTGAGTGCTCTTCCAAGAACCTGCTTTAACTCTATTTTTTTTTTTAATTCAGGATTTTCTCCCTTGGCAATCTCATTTACTCTGATGACATCAAATACTATATTTACATAAATGACCCCCCCCCAAGCTATTTTTCCAGTCCAGACTGAATCCTGATGGGGACATGTAAGAAAAAGTCACAGTGAGTCATTTTTCTGTCCCAAGTCAGTATAGAGAATGAGACAAAGAGGTCTATGGACACTGGAGAACTGATTTATCCAGAAGACCCATGCATGGAGCATTCCAAGGCAGGAAGAGGATATATATCAAGGTACCCCCAAATTCAACAGGGACAGGGAACAACTCATTGCTTTGTAATCCACTACCAAGTTCTGGGTCACAGATTCAGGGAGGACTTAGAAAGTCCTGGGTCCTTCCCTGAACCCAAATGAAGGTCCTGAGCAGGGTTATCAAGAGAGAAGTAGATTTGGATTTAGAAGCAAGCAGAAGTAGTGATGTTCACATCCCAAGCGTAGAGTAGGGCCTTAGTTCCAGCATCTAGCCCAGTTTAGCCTCCAGAAGAATAACCAGGGCAGAAATCAGATCATAGAGAAGTCAAAATTTCTGTCACTCTGCAGTAGCAGTTTTTTTCAGGCAACTGAGAGTGGTTAAGTCTAGCAGCACTCTACTGCTGTCCAGAACCAAACCTAAGTCAGGAACTTGTAGAATTCAGACATGGGGGCTGGGGGAGCAATCACACTTTGCCCTGGATTAGACCACTTTGGGAGCACTAAAAACTCACAAGACCCCAGCCTGAGCTGTCCCTGAGATTGTAGGAAAACACAACAGTCAATCTTACAAGAAAGCAGCAAGAAGATAAACCTAGATCTTCCCTTCAAGATGTTTGCAAAGCCTGCATCAAATATGAAATCAGGAAGTAGGCTGAATGAAAAAACAAAAAACAAAAAAAGAATCCTATCATAAAAAGCTTTTATGGTGACAAGGATGCTCAAGACACAAACACAGAATAGAATATCCCCAAAACATCTACAAGCAAAGAGTCAAAGAAAATGGAAGCTTAGGCACAAATTCACCTAGAAATCTTGGAAAGAAAGTAAGAGTTAAGAAGAAAAATTTCTGTCAGTGAAATGAGAGAGCAAGAGGAAAAATATAGAAAAGAAATGAGAATTACAAAAGAAAGAATTGGAAAGGGAATTAAAGGAAATCAATGGCACAAGAAGTATAAAATATTGCCCAAGGAACCAACTTTGTGAAAATGAGAATGAGCCCAAAAGAAGCCAACTACTCCATGATACAAGAAATATTAAAATAGTCAAAAAACTGGTAAAAAAAAATAGAAAACATAAGGTATCTCACAGTAAAAACAATGAACATGTAAAACAGATCAAGAAGAAAAAAATTTAAGAATATTTAGACTATCTGAACTACATGACCAAAACAAGATCTTAGGTATCTTATTTCAAAAAACGTTAAAATTGCCCAGATCTCTTAAGAACAGGAGGCAAAGAGAAATAGAATTCATCAGTTACTTTTTAAGAAAAACTTCTAAATAAAAATTTCCAGGAACATTATATCCAAAATCAAGAGATTCCAGATCAAAGAAAAAATAGGGCAAGCAGCCAGGAAAAGGTAGCAAGGAAGAAATGAGAATCATATATCATTTAGCAGTCACTACCACAAAAGGGTAGAGAGACTGAAATATATATATTTATATATATGAAATACATATTATATACATTATATAATATATTTATATATCACTGTATACACTATACATAAACATGACAAATATAAAATAAATATATTATATATAAAATATATACACATATATAATATATAGAAGGTAAAAGAAAAAGTTTAATGCTATAGGTGAAAAATGAACCTTTAATGAAACAGAAGATTTCTAATGTCTCTAAGCATTCATAATAAAAAGACCAGAGCTGCAAAGAAACTCTGAAGTTCAAACACAGGAGTTAAGAGAAATATAAAAAAGTAAATACAAATAAAAAATAAGGAACTAATATAATTGGCTTATATTCTAATATGGGAGATGATACATGTGTCTCTACATCATCAGAGGTTTACTGGAGTCTAATTAGACAGAAGGCCTGGAAGTGGTTCTATTACATCTTGATGGTCTTAAGAGAAGAATGGAAAGAAAAGGGAGGAATGCATTAGGCACAGTGGTGGGGTGGGGTGGGGGGAATGGAAGGTAAGGTTAGAGAAAATTATCTCACATAGGGTTTTTGAGTAGATATCTATACAAACAACAAAGAGAAGGCCCATGGGGAGAGATTGGCTGACAACTGAAACTCTTATTTGAACTGGTCAAAGGAGGGAAGAAAAAAAATACACACAATATACCCACATGGGTACAAAAATAAATCTCACTCAAAGAAAGGGGTAACAAAGGTAAGAAGGGATAAAGAAGAATTAGTGGGAGGGTAAATTAAAGAAAGGGTAGCCAAGTGACACAGTGAATAGAGTGCCAGACCTGGAGTCAGAAAAGCCTCATATTTGTTAGTTCAAATCCAGTTTTAGACACTTACAAGCTGTATCTGGGCAAGTCACTTAACCTTGTTGGCCTCAGTTTCCTCATCTGTAAAATGAACTAGAAAAGAAAATAGCAAAGCCCTCCAGGATCTTTGCCAAGAAAACCCCCAAAATGGAGTCATGAGGGGTTGGACATAACTGGAAAAATGACTCAACAACAAGATTGAAGAAGGAATTAGTCTTAAGCAAAACAAATTATTTTAATTAATTAAATTAGTTTTTTATTTTTTACATCCAATAATTTTCTTAATGAACACTGAAATCTAAACACCATAATCCCATGCATTAGAAGTGCCCTATATTTTCTATGTTTCTTACATTTTTCTTTATTTTTTACTCTTCCCCCTACTTCACTGTATTTTATTTTTTCTAATTACACATAAAGATAGTTTTTAACATTCACTTTTATAAATTTTTTTTTTGCCTTTTGGAGGGCAATTGGGGTTAAGTAACTTGCCCAAAGTTACATGGCTAGTTTTTTTGTGTGGGTGTTAAGTGTCTGAGGCAGGAACTGAACTCAGGTCCTCCTGACTACGGGGCTGGCGCTTTACTCACTTCGCCACCTAGCCGCCCCACTTTTATAAAATTTTGACTTCCAAATTTTTTCTCCCTCCCTCCTACCCAAGATGGCAAGCAATATGATATAGGCCATACACGTACAATCATATTAATCCATATTTCCACATTAGTCATGTTGTGAAAAATGAATCAGAACAAAAGAGGGAAATCACAAGAAAGAAAAAAACAGAAAATAGTATGCTTTGATCTGCATTCAGACTCCATAGTTCTTTTACTCTACATGTGGATAGCATTTTCCATCATGAGTTTTTTGGGACTGTCTTAGATCACTGTACAAGCAAAACAAATTCTAAGGATGTAACAAAATATTTAGAGCTCTTTTAGAAATAGCAAAGAATGGGAATATGAAGGGATGTCCATCAATGGGGACTGGCTGAATAAAATATGGTATTTAAATATGATGAAATACTAAAAGAAATTTTGAAAGAGATCATTTCAAAGAAACCAGGGAAGATTTTCATGAACTGATACAGAATGAAGTGAACAGAATTAGGAAAAAATGTATACAGTGATAACAATAGGGTAAAGACAAACAACTTTGAAAAAACTAGGAATTCTTTTTTTTTCTTTTAAAGCAATCGGGGTTAAGTAACTTGCTCAAGGTTACATGGTCAGTTATGTCTGGGTGTGGTGCTGAGTGTCTGAGCCCGGATTTGATCCAGGTCATCCCGACACTGGAGCTGGTGCTCTTACTCGCTGAGCCACCTGGCCGCCCCTAAAACTAGGAATTCTGATCAGTGTATAACCAACCACTATTCCAGAGGGCTAATGATGAAATACACTATGCACTTCAGAATGCAGAACAAAACATATTTCTTTTTCGATACGAACAGTGGGGAAAATTTGTTTCACTTGACTATACATGTTTTTGTTTCAATTCTTAACAGGGAGGAGGGTTGGGAAGAAAAGCAGACAGATTCTTTCTGAATAACAAAAAATTTAATTAAAAAACAAATAACAAATGCTCTCATACTCAAAAAAGATTTGAAAACATACTTCCAAATTCTACTTCAAATTGCTGTCTCCTCCACGAAGCATTCTATGATCAGACATCATATAGCACTTTGTTTATTAACATCTTTGATGCACTTAGCATGCAGTATTGTATATATACAATTGGTGGAATTAGGAAGGACCTCTTGAAGGACTTGACACTTCTGTTATGTCCTGAAGGGATCTAGGGGTTCTAAGAAGCAAAGGTGAGGAAGAGAAAATTCCCAGCATGGAAGACAAGTCTGTACAAAGAAAGGCACAGAGGCAGGGGATAGACGGTTACATACTGGAAGCAGCAAGTAGGTTATTCTGACTATGTAGAATGTATGAAGGAGTAAGTAATATGTAATCAGCCAGGGGAAATGAAATAAGCATTTATATATCATCTGCTACATACGAGGCATTGCACTAAGTGCTTTACAACTATGTGATCCTTACGACAACCCTGCCCAGTAGGCGATATTGTTATTGATGTTGAGGAAAATGAGGCAAAGGTTAAGTGATTTGCCCAAGGGCACACAACTACTAAGTGTCTGAAGCTGGATTTGAACTCAGGCCTTTATGACTTCAGGTCTAACACTCTATCCACTGGGCCAATTTGTTGGAAAGACAAGATGGAGCCAGACTGTAAAGGGTTTTATATGACAAATAGCAGTTTTTAATCCTAGTGGCAATGGGGAGACACTGGGGCTTTTTGGGTAGTGGTTTGCTCAGGCCTATACTTTAGGAACATCAATCTCACAGCTATGCATGTAGGATGGATTATAGAGGGAAGAGACCAAAGACTAATTAGGAGGCTACTGCAATAGTCTAGGTAAGAAGAGATGAGGCCTGGACTAATATAATTACAGTGAATAAAGCAAAAGAAATGAATGAGAGGTGTTGAGAAAATGCAATAGAAAGGGCTTGGCAACTATAATGACACGAGGGTTGAGGGAGAGCAAAAAGTTAAGGATGGTTCCAAGACTGTAACTTGGGTGACTGGTAAAGTGGGGATGACCTCCAAAGAAACAGAGAAATTGGGAGGAAAGGTGAATGTAGAGGTAAAGATAATAGAGCTCTGATTTGGGTATGTTGAATTAAAAATGCTTATGGGAACATCCAGGTGGAGCTGTCTGGCAGGGAGATGGAGATGCAAAACTTAAGTTCAAGAGATAGTTTATGGGCAGGATATAAAGATGGGAATCCTAGGAGGCTAATAAGACCACCAAGAAAGAATACTGAAAGAGTGTAACAATTTTTATTAATGTAAGAGGTCATAGCACTAAGAAAAAAAATTGGATAATAGAAGGGGTCTTGGAAGATGTAAGGGATTCTATGAAGTGGAGTGTGCAACAGACTGCAAAAAAGAAGGCGGCCAATATCACTAGATTCTAAGTGGAGGAGAGTAAGGTATGAGAAAACCTGAAAGGTAAGAAGGGGCAAAGTTCTGAAGGGCTTTGAAAGCCAAACAGAGGATTTTATATTTAATCCTGGAGGTAATGGGGAGTCACTAGAAATTATTAAATGGGGGAAAGTGTGATATGGTCAGACTTGTGCTTCAGAATGATCAATTTGACAGCTAAATGGAAGATGGACTGCACTGGGAAGAGATTTGTGGCAGGATAAACAACAAGCAAAGTATTGCAACAGTCCAGGCATGAAATGATAAGGGTCTATACCAGTGTGGTGGCAGTGTCAGGGGAGAAAGAGGGATTTATAAGGAATGTTACAAAGGTAGAAATGACAGAATTTTAAAATAGATTGGATATAGGGAAAGGAAGGAGAGTGAGTTGAGGATAACACTTATGTTTCAAGCCTAGATGACTAGGAGGGTAGTAGTAATAGGGAAGTTGGGCACTTTGTAAAGAGCAATTTTGGTTGAATGATGACGTGAAAAGCCAGATTGAAATAGAGCTAAGAAGAGAAGAAAAAGAGAAGTAGAGGCCCCTATTGCAGACAGCTTTCTCAAGGAATTCTGCTAAAAGACAGGAGAAATATAGGACAATAGCCAGTGGAGATGGAAGGATCAAGTGAAGGTTTTTTGAAGATGGGGGAGATATGGATATGTTTGTAGGCAGTAGAGATAATAGTCCGGGCAATCTATTGGAGAAGAAGGAATGGAATAGAATCATTTATGCATACAGAAGAGTTGTTGTTGCTATCTGTCCTTTGTTCTCAAAGAGGACAATGACATCAGAAAGATGACGCCATGACTTGAAAGTGAACGGGATTTAAGTGAGGGAGGGCTGTGCAAAATCACCAGTCTTACTTTCTCCTCCAGAGTCATCTGGGTCCAGTTGGCAAGATATAGATCGGGATGACTGGAAATGGTCCCCATTCAAAGGAGATAGCTTTGGAAACATTATGTCTTTGTGTGAAACAGAAGTGAAGGAGGAGACAGTGTTAGAAGACATCTGAGTGATGTAAATGAAGACCAGGGTTAAGAAATATGGGGCAAGGGGGGTGGAGTCAAGATGGCGGAGTAGAAGCAGGACCTCCCCACTGCTCTGGCTTCCACCTTCCCCAATCCATGTAAAAATGGGACTCTAAACAAACTTTGGAGCTGCAGAACCTGCAAAATGACACAGATAAGCTAACCTCTCGCTGAGGACAGCCCAGCAGGCCGGCAGGAATAGGCCAGCACAGTGCACAACCAGGCATTAGCCCCAGGGTGGGCCTCACCAGCCTCCAGCTGGAGGGACTCCAGATCAGTAGCAGCTGTGGCTGTTTCCAGATTTATCAACACACAGATGCAAAGGACAAAGTGAGAGGTCAGTGCAGTCTGGACTTTGGGACCCAGTAAATGGGAGTGCTGGCTTTTGCCCCCAGGGCAAGAAGCTGCAGAAACACCGGCACAGCCAGCCAGTGCCATGTGGCAGCTTCAGCTCCTGGCCTGCAGAGTGTAGGGGGACCAAGCACCAGTCTGAGGGGTAATAGCTCTTGCTTTAACCTGCTTGGATCTGGATTACAGTCTAGGGTGGAGGTCCTGGGGTGTGTGTCCAGCTTGCCAGAGCATGTGGAGACCTCAGAGAAGGCACCCATCTAATACCTCAGGCAGCTGAGACAACCCCAGCATTTGGGATGAAAGCTCCCCTGTCTGGTGGCAGAGTCCTACTGTGGCAAAAAGCCCAGGGGTCAAGTGACTGAGGGGCAACATGACCAGGCAAAGGAAACAAAGCAGACAGAAGATTCCAACATTACACTCCTATTTTGGGGACAAAAAGGAGAAAAGCATGGAAGAGGAGGAAGACAGTGAAGTCAGAACTCCTGCACCAAAAGCTTCAAAGGAAAATACGAGCTGGTTACAGGCCATAGAGGACCTTAAGAAGCAGATAAGAGAAGCGGAGGAAAAATTGGGAAGAGAAATGAGAACGATGCGAGAAAATTACAAAATGAGAGTCAACAGCTTGACTGAGGAAAATAGCACCTTAAAAAATAGACTAACTCAAATGGCAAAAGAGGCTCAAAAAGACAATGAGGAGAAGAATGCTTTAAAAAGCCAAATTTGCCAGATGGAAAAAGAATCTCAAAAGCTCAATGAGGAAAATCATTGCTTGAGAATTAGATTGGAGCAAACGGAAGCTAATGATTTTATGAGAAATCAAGATGCTGTTAAACAGATCCAAACAAATGAAAGAACAGAAGGCAATGTGAAATATCTCATGGGAAAAACCACTGACCTGGAAAATAGATCCAGGAGAGATAATTTAAAAATTATTGGACTACCTGAAAGCCATGATCAAAGTAAGAACCTAGAAATCATCCTCCAGGAAGTTCTCAAAGAAAACTGCCCTGATGTTTTAGAATTAGAGGGCAAAATAGAGGTTGAAAGAATCCACCGATCACCTCCTGAAAAAGATCCCAAAAGAAAACTCCTAGGAATATTATAGCCAGGTTCCGGAATTCCCAGATTAAGGAGAGAATATTACAATCAGTCAGGAAGAAACAATTTGAATATTGTGGAAACACAATTAGGATAACCCAGGATCTGGCAGCTTCTACACTGGGGGATATCCGAAGGGCCTGGAATATGATATTCTGGAGGTCAAAGGAGCTGGGATTAAAACCAAGAGTCACCTATTCAGCAAAACTGAGTATCGTGTTTCAGGGGAAAATATGGTCATCCAGTGGAATAGAGGACTTTCAAGCATTCTTGCTGAAAAAACCAGAGTTGAATAGAAAATTTGACATTCAGATACAAGAAGCAAGAGAAGCATGAGAAGGTAAAGAGGGAAAAGAAATCATAAGGAACTTATCAAAGTTGAACTATTAATATTCCTACATGGAAAAACAAAAATTGTAACTTATGAAACTTTTCTCAGTAGTTGAAGGGATAAGAAATATATATATATATATTTACAGGTATACATAGATAGAGGGCACAGGACCAATTTAACAGGAAGGGATGATACTTAAAAGGTGAAATTAAGAGGTGCGAGAGGAATATAATGAGAGGAGATGGGGAGAGACAGAATGGGGTAAACTATCTCATATAGAAGAGGCAAGGGAAAATGGTTACAATGGAGGGGAAGAATAGGAAGGCAAAAGGGAATGGGTCAACCTTATTCCCATTGAATTTGGCTTGAGGAGGGAATGAAATAGACACTAAATAGGGTATCTCACCCTCCAGGAGAGTAGGGGGAAGGAGATGGGAGGGGGGGATGATGGAAGGGAGGACAGGCTCGGGGGGAGGGAAGTTGGAAGCACCCACTTTTGAAAAGGGACAGGATCAAAGTAGAGAATAGAACAAGTGGGAGGTGGGATAGTCGGGAGGGAAATATAGTCAGTCTTTTACAATATATCTACTATGTTATTGTTTTACATTAGCTACACATGTACAACCTATACTGAACTGCTTATCTTCCCAGTAAGGGTGGGTGACAAGGGAGGAAGGGAATGAATCTGGAATTCAAAGTTTTAAAATCAAATACTCAAATACATACATATATATATTATTAATACTATTTTACATGTAATTGGGAAATAAGATATACAGGCACTGGGGAGTGAAGATCCACTGGAAAAGTCAAAAGGGATATGGGAGAAAATATGGGAGAGAGCAGATTGGAGGAGGGGATATCCTGTGGGACTGCTATTTTGGGGAGGTGGGTAGGGGAAAAACGGGGAGAAAATTTGTAACTCAAAATCTGGTGGAAATGAAGTAAATCAGAAGCTAATATAGCATTAAAAAAGATATAATTGAGAAATATTTAAGAAAATAAAATAAAACATAGAAAACAAAACAAAAAAAATATGGGGCAAGGTTCTCAGGTAAGAGGGTTGGAAGAGAGGGAGTTATGGGAGGTTGAGGTGGGATGAAAAGGTCTGTAAAAGGGAGATAGTCAATTGATTAGGAAGGTGTAAAAAGGGCTGCATTTGAAGCAGGGAGATCTCCCCCAGATCACTGCCTTGTAGTGGCATGGGGACTGCATAGCTCAAAGAAACTATGAACTATGCCATTCAGGGTTAACCAAGACAGACAGGTCATAGTAAGAGTTCCTTCAAAATGAGATCCACTGGAGAAGGAAATGGAAAACCACTCTAGTATCTTTGTCAAGAAAACCCAGAACTAAAATGATAAAAGAGATGACATCAGAAGATTAACCCCTAAGGTTAGAAGGTATCTAACATGCCATTAAGGAAGTATGGAGGACAACTACAAGTAGCTCCAGTACTAATGTAGCGATGGGTGATGAAAGGAGAGTCCAATGCTCCAAAGATCAGTACTACATAGGAACCTGGACTGTCAGATCTATGAACCAAGGTAAGCTGGATGTGGTCAAACAGGAGACGGAAAAATTAAACATCAACATCTTGAGTGTCAATGAACTTAAAAATGCAAGAATAGGAGAATTTAATTCAGGTGATCACTATGTATACTACTGTGGGCAAGAATCCCTTAGAAGAAATGGAGTAGCCCTCACAGTCAATAAAAAGGTGAGAAAATCTGTACTGGGATATCATCTCAAAAATGACAGGATGATATCTGTTCCAATCTGAGGCAAACCTTTCAACATCACAGTAATAGAAGTCTATGCTCCAACCACTGATGCTAAAGAGACTAAAGTTAGGAGTGGCCAGTTAGCACAGTGAGTAAGAGCACTGGCTCCAGTGTCGGGATGACCTGGAGATCGAATCCTGGGCTCAGACACTTAGCATCCAACCAGAAACACCTGGCCATGTAACCTTGAGCAAGTTACTTAACCCCAATTGCTTAGGGGCGGCCAGGTGGCTCAGCGAGTAAAAAGCACCGGCTCCAGTGTTGGGATGACCTGGAGATCAAATCCCGGGCTCAGACACTCAGCACAAACACAAACACCCAAAAATAACTGGCCGTGTAACCTTGAGCAAGTTACTTAACCCTGATTGCTTTAAAAAAAAAATAAAGAGACTAAAGTTGATCAGGTCTATGAAAACCTATGACAATCTTCTAGAAATAACACCAATAAAAAAGATGTCATATTCAGCATAAGAGATAAAGTAGAAAATCAAAAGATAATTGGAGTAACAGGGAAGTTTGACCTTATAATATAAAATGAAGCAGAGAAGAGACTAATAGAGTTTTGTCAAGATAACTCACTGGTCATAGCGAACACTCTTTTTAAACAATCCAAAAGATGACTCTACACAAGGATATCACCAAATAGTCAATATAGAAATCATATTGATGATATGCTCTGCAGCCAAAGGTAGAGAAGCTCTCTACAGTCAGTTAAAACAAGACCTGAAGTTAACTGTGGCTCAGATTATGAGCTTCTTATTGCAAAATTGAGTCAAACTGAACAAAGTAGGGAAAACCATCAGAACACACACACACACACACATATAACCTAAATAATATCCCTTATGAATATGAAGTGGAGGTGATTAATAGATTAAAGGGATTAGATCTGGTAGATAGAGTACCTGAAGAAATATGCACAAAACTACAGGTGGCAGCAACAAAAGACATTCCTAAGAAAAATAAGAGCAAGAAAGCAAAATGGCTATCTGATGAGGTTTTTTGGAAACTTAAGTCAAATGGGCCTAACAATAAGGCTAGTGCAGGTGATAGAATTCCACCAGAGCTATTTAAAATCCTAAAAGATGACGCTGTTAAAGTGCTGTACTCAATATGCTAGCATATTTGGAAAATTCAACAGTAGTCACAAGATTGGAAAAAATCAGTTTATGTCCCAATCCTAAAGAAAGGCATTGCCAAAGAATGTCCAAATCACTAAATAATTATGTTAATTTCACACACCATCAAGGTTATGTTTAAGGTTCTGCAAGTTAGGCTTCAACAATATGTGAACAGAGAAATACAAGAAAAGAAAGCTGGTTTTCAAAGAGGCAAAGGAACTAGAGACCAAAATGTCAATAATATCTGGATTATGGAGAAAACAAGGGCATTACAGAAAAACATCTACTTCTGCTTCACTGACTACACTAAAGCTTTGACTGTGTGGATCACAACAAAATGTGACAAGTCCTCAAAAGGATGGAAGTCCCAGATCATTTTACTGGTCCCCTGAGGAACCTGTATGTGAGCCAAGAAGCAACAGTTAGAACTGAACGCAGAATAACTGATTGGTTTAAGACTGGAAAAGGAGTATGACAAGGCTCTATATTGTCAACTTATTTATTTAACTTATATGCAGAGTACATCATGTGAAATGCCAAGCTGGATGAATCAAAAGCCAGAATTAAGGTTGCTGGGAGAAATATCAACAAATCTCAGATTTTCAGATGATACCACTCTGATGGCAGAAAGTGAAGAGGAATTAAGAAACCTCTTGATGAAAGTGAAAGAGGAGAATGTAAAAGTTGGCTTGAAGTTCAACATAAAAAAAACTAAGACCTTGGCAACTGGTGCCATCACTTCCTGGCAAACAAAGGGAGAAAAAATGGAAGCAGTGTCAGATTTTATATTCTTGGGCTCCAAAATCACTGCAGATGGCAACTACAGCCATGAAATGAAAAGAGGCTTGCTCGTTGGGAAGAAAGCTATGGTAAATCTGGATAGCATTCTAAAAAGCAGAGACATCAATTTGCCAACAAAGGTCTGTATAGTCAAAGTTAGAGTTTTTACAGTAGCAATGTACGACTGTGAGAGTTGGACTATAAGGAAAACTGAGAGCTGTAGAATCAGAAACAAGATTATCTTGGAGGTGAATCTTGATAAGGTGTCTATTGAGTTGAAGAATGGCACAGTCAGACCAGTGCTTAAAGAAAATCACTTGGTCAGCTATGTTAAGGACCAGAGTGAGGAGAGATGACAATAATGTAAATAAAAACACAGCAGAAAGGCAACTAAACTTGAAATAAATGAGAGGTTAGAGGACTATGGATGCTGACTGTGGCAGAAAGAGTTACTGTATTGGTTATTTTTGTTTAACTATTTTAATTTGTTTCAAAGAAAGCTGAAGGGGGTAAAAAAACTGAAGAAGAGTATATAGGGAAATAATAATGCTATAAAATACATTAATAAAAATGTTTTTAAAAGAAAAACATAGGGGCGGTTAGAGGGTATAGTGACTAGAGCACTGGCCCTGGAGTCAGGAGGTCCTGAATTCAAATCCAACCTCAGACACTTAACACTTACTAGCTGTGTGACCTTGGGCAAATCACTTAACCCCAATTGCTCTGCCTTTCCCCCTCCAAAAAGAAAAAAAAAAGAAAAACATTAAAGGTTGAGTTATACAAAGAACAATGTTGGGGATACATGTTAGGGGTGAATAGCCTATAACACATTATCAATGAAGAATTCTCTTAAGTCGTGTAAAAGAATGACAGAAAAGGAGCTGGAGGAGTCATGTGGCAAGAATGTATACTTTACTGATGCCAATGCAATGTCAAGAGTCTGGGTGGATCTCCTATGAAAGAATTACGGAACATAGGGGAAGGGAATAAGCATTTATACAGAACCTACTATATGCGAGGCACCATGCTCAATGCTTTTATAACTATTATCTCATTTAATTCTCACAACAACTGTGACAGATAGGTGCTTTTTAACTATGCCTATTTTGCAGTTAAGGAAACTGAGGCAAAAAGAGGTTGAATGACTTGCCCGGGATCACAAAACTAGTAAGCAACTGAAGTAGATTTGAGTTCAGGTCTTTCTGACTCCAGGCCTAGTACTCTATCCGCTGCACCACCAGCTGCCTCTAATAGACAAGAGCTGTACAATATGGGCAGGTAAAGATTGGTTATGATCCCTGTTAAAAGTAGTAATTACACTGATGTGATCACAGATTTGTCAGTAGCTAAATATATTCTTAATCTTGGTTAAAAGTTTTTGCTGCTAAGGTCTAAATTAGTGATTCCCAAACCTCATTTTGAAATATACAAAGTTATTTTCAATTATCTCAAGGACTATAGTTAAATCAAAATAAAATTAAGTCTAATCTATTTTTATTTGAAAACATATATATGCTAACACAATATTTCTGGCAATGAGAACATATCACAAAATCGAATCAAATGGAGTACCAACATCCAAAAATTGGTAGCCACTAATATTAATAATTTTTCTATAGATAATAAATCTTTTCTCATTCACAGAATTTTTGTCAAAAGCTACTTCAGAGGTCATTTAGTATAAACTCTATCTGAATAGAAATTTCCCGGACATCTATCCACTTGAAGATCTCCACTGAAGAGCCCGATACTTTGAAAAGTAAAACATTCTACTTTTGGACAGTCTTAATTACTAAGAAGTTTTTCTTTGTATCAAGTCAAATATGCCTCTCTGCAAGTTCAATCCACTATTCTGCCCTCTAGAGAACAAATCTAAATCCGTTTCTATCTGAAAACTCTTCAAATTCTTAGGATAATAGTTTTAGAGCTAAAATGGATTGTAGCAGTCATTTTACAACCCTTCTCATTTTATGAAAGAGCAAATTGAGGGCTAGATAAAATAACTTGTCCAAGGTCACATGCATAATAAATGCGAGAACCAGAAATTGAAACCAGGTCCTCTGACTTTAAATTGAACACTTTCTACTTTAATAATAAGACTATCAGCTCATAAAATAGATTTTGCTCTTGGGTCTATTGTATATACTGAAAATATAAGAAAATAAAAGAGACTCAGTCTAGAGTTTTTAGGCAAATACACTTTTAATCTATTAAAATATATTCTAAATTCATCATAATAGGAATTGATCTAAGGCAGATGGCTATACTTTAAAATATCTGACTTTTAAAAAATGCTGTTGAATGCGATTACGGATAGTAAATAAAATGCTCCCTCTCCCCCAAATCATTCTGAAATCAAAGTCAAGGGTTGTCAGCAAATAGGTTAAAATTAAAATGCCTCCAAAAATGTCTTAAAATCTGGTACACAGACTAGTTGCACAAACATACAAAAAAATAGGTTCCAATTAATTTAAATTTTCTGTCTTTAAAATGAAGTAAAACTGTTGGTAAATTCTAAATCCCCAATGTATTCTCATAATAATTCCAGCACCAAATCATAAGCTCTTGTCATTGCTCTTGGTCTTCTTCCATATGTCTATGCCAAAGATTTAGTAAATTTAGTAAATACATATTGCAAAGTTGAAACCTGAAAATCCTTCCTTTTGGCTTCACTTCTGGTCTGCCCTTTAACTCCAAGGACTTCTTCCTGTTGTACTACTACAAAGATTAGCATTGTTTCTATTTCTTTTCAAAATATAATAACACTAGAACAGAAGCTCTCCAAGATGATATGATAGAAAAGGTTTCTGAGACTTAAAAAGGGGGTAATTTCACTTCTGTCTTTAAGAAGATTCTTTAGGACCATAAACTTTAAGTACTATTATAACTGTGTGGAGCTATAAAAAAAAAATCAGGTGGTATACAGGTTAAAGCTAAGGTCAGAACTATAATTGAGCTAAAATTTTATAGGATTCAGACCTGTAGAGATTTTAGAAAACATGTACAGTCTGTGGAAAAATTGAAACACTAATAAACTGTTGGTAGAACTGTGAACTGATCCAACCACCTTGGAGAGCAATCTGGAATTATACCCAAAGAGTTATAAAATTGTGCATACTCTTTGACCCAGCAATACTACTGTGGTAGCAAAGAACTAGAAATTGAGGGGATGCCCATCAATTGGGGAATGGCTAAACAAGTTGTGATAAATGACCATGATAGAATACTACTGCACCATAAGAAATGATGAGCAGGTTGATTTTTAGAAAAATATGCAAAGACTTGCATGAAATATTGAAAACTGAAACCAAGAGAACACTGTATACAGTAACAGCAATAATGTTCAAAGAGTAACTATGAACAACTAAGTTATTCTAAGTATTATAAATATTCAAATCAACTACAAAGGACCTATGAAAAAAGATGCTATCTACCTCCAGAGAAAGAACTGATAAGTAGAAGTATGCATAGCGTGTGTATGTGAAATGGTGGCTCTCTCTAGTGTGGAGTGAGGAGGGAGGAAAACAGTTCAGAACTCACAAGAACAAAAAAATTTTTAAAAAGACACTATCTATAGTCCAAGAAGTCCCAACTCCATTTTATAAATGAGAAGGCTGAGGTCCAGAAGTTAAGTGAGTTGCCTAAGGTCACAAAGGCAGTAAGTAGCAAAACTGAGAGCCAAACTTAATGATAAATCCATGTGCTCTTTCTACAATACCATGCAGCCCCTAATATTGTTGGTATTTTAAATTTCATTCTCTGTACATCTGTCCCTTCTCCGCTAATCTATGAATTCTAATAGCATCCTTCCTGAGAAGTGGTCCCCTTCTTAGATCCCTGAAAACTATATGACAATTTCAAGGGAAGCAGCAACTCTGGGCCCAGTATACTCTGAAGGCTTAAAACAAGATGAAAAGCAGCTTAAGAAGCGTAATGCTTCCTAAAAACTAAGGTGGATTTAGTGAGATGATTTAGCCATATACATATACAGACACACATATGATAGCAGTATTAGTATGACATATATAATTTAAATCCTGTGGATTTGGCTGGCCTTATCTCAAATTAATTGCATCCTCATTTGGGGCTCCTTAGTGGCTTGGAATTAACTGAGTGAAATGTTTTTGAAATTCAAATTAGAAGACATGCCAAAACTTTCAAAGAATTATGAAGAATACATTCTAGAACCTTTAATTTCTGTGGAACCTCCTAAGGCTCTATGTTACAACAAAAGGACCCTCAGCAGCATTCAGGTTGAAAGCAGAGGAGCCCCCCACACCACCTTTCCCAAATTATCAGGACCTTAGAATAGTACCTGGGGTTCCAGCTTTAGTACTAAAGCATCTAGATTAGATATAATCACTTCAGGATGCTTCCAAAATTCTTGTATCATCAAGTCATTAAATTATATATTATCTGCACCGAGAACCCAAAAAGGACTTTCGCATAGAAAGCCAAAAAATTATTTTTAAAAATATCTTCAGTTAGCTGAAGATATATTTATATATCTATACATAAATACACATATATATATATATTTTTTTTTTATTAACAAAGAAGGTCTTCTAATGTCACCTCTAAGACAGTAAAAGGACTTCCTAATTTACTTGTGAACAGTAAAGACCAACAAAAAGAGAAAAATATCACTGAATAACAAAACAAAAGCTTTAAGCAGAAATGCTCTCAAAGAATCTGAAAGTTGTTGTTCGTACATGTCAGGTCAGCAGAAAATTCATTCCAAAGAAGAATTACCCATTGACTATGTCATTAGTAGATTTAGATTAGACATAAAACACCCAACAAGCTTGCCTCCACTTCAGCCAAATGGACTAATACATGTTTGTTGATTCAGAGATAATAATAATTCAGAGATAATAAAACTATCCAATCCAATTACACAATAGTGTAAACTATCCAATACAATGTGATAGTTTCCCATTCATTTACATCATAATTTAATCAGAGTCTAAGCATGGTCTTGTATCCATCCACACATAACTACTGAACAATTGGTGGTGGCTCTTATTACTTTAGGAAGTTCTTCTACCCCTCTAAACTATTTAATACAACAGAGGATCTTCTTTTAAAAGGCTCCTTAAAAAGTAAGAATCTTTTTATTAAATTTTTAAAAATCAACTATTAAGTCTATTTGTTTTAGAAATTAATAGGAGAATGCCTTTATCAATATCTTCCTGGGCAATGCCTCCTACTCCTATTAATGAGGCTAGAGAAGACAAGGATTATCTATTCAGATTAAATAAACTGATAGTCAGTGAAAGATATAAAATCAAAGAACCTAAGAATTGGAAGGGTCATCTAATTCAACATATACCTAACCAAGAAAAGAGCCCTTCTACAACACTGAGTCTCTGAAGCCTATTTTCTTAGCCAGTCACTGACATTTTGGACAACTTTAATTGTTTTTCCTTTGTGAAATCCAGATGTCCCTCTGCAAGCTCTGCCAACTAGAGGGCCTAGGTTCTGCTGTCTCGGAACATGCAAAACAAATCTAACACCTTCAAATACTTGTCCTCTCCCTGCTCCAAAGTTTTCTCTTCTCAACCATTTTTTCAAATGATACTCATATGACACATTCTCCTATCCCCTTAACTTTTCCATTTCCCTAACCATGTTGCTCACTATCTTTGGCACATGTTTTAGTTTGCCTATGTCATTAGGTATAAATAAAATAATACAGGTAAAGTATCTTTCAAACTTTAAGACCCTGAATGGGAGCTATCATCATTAGTCTTCCTCAAACGTTTCTCTCAAAATTTAATACAGTACTACAGATGTGATTTGACCACAGCAGAATTTTGGACACTAGGCCCCTCTGAATGTCTAAGATAGCATTAATTATGTTGACTCATATTGAGCTTACAAGGGTATAAAAATCCACAGATCTATTTAATCAGAACAGGTATCTCAGCAATGACTTTCCCAAACTGTACCCATAAAACTAACTTTTAAGGAAAATGCAGACATTTGTCCTTATTAAATTCGTGTTGTTAATTTATGGCCATTGCTCTAGCCTGTGGAGTATCTTTTTGGTCCTGTTTTCCATCACATTAGCATCCCTCTCAGCTTCATGGTATCTATAAATTTACATTCTACAATTTTATCCAAGTCACTAATAAAAATAATCAAAAGCAGAGAGCTGAGAATAAATCCCTGGGCACTCCACTATGGACTTCTCTTCAAAGCTGAGAGTGGGTCATTAATATGTCTTCACTGGTCCAATCATACAACAAATTATGAATCCACATAATCATACTAATATCTAGCCTACATCTATCTACCTTGTTCACAAGGATAGTACAAGAGACTGTCAAATGCTTTGTTGATCTAAAACAAAATCTAGTACCCCTGCTTTCCTAGAGAAGATGAAATGGTCATTTTAGGTTCCCAATGAAATCCAGAAGGCTTACCTTTCAATTTTCTTCCTAAGTTCTCTTTGCTTCTCTAGTTCCTTTACTTGCTCCCTCTCAATATCCATGAAAAGTCTTCTGTATCTTAAATACTGCTTTTGCCGCTAAAAGAAAAGCATTATAATATTTTATATATTATAATATAATTTGCTAATAGCCAGCTCTCAGAGGACTCTCAAATGACAATATATCTACTTCACATATGAGGAAACTGGAAAAGGGCCTTGAAAACATCCTAATTTCCCTCCACCTCAGATATTCATTAGAAGTAGTGCTTTAAACTGCACTTCTGAAACACCTCAACATATGTGACTATTTAAAGATATGTTGGGGACAAAGACAAAGCACTATCAATTTAGTCTGTCCTCCTAAATAAGGTTATGTCTACTTTTTGTTCTTTGGTAAAAACATGAAAGCTACAGAGAAAAAGGTATGTAACACTAAAGTAGGCAACATAATAAGAATCAATTTAAGTTCTCTTCATGAGAACTCTGTTAGGTAAGGATAATCTCACAGCTGAGATACAAGTTGGAAGAGTATTTGTCCAAACGGTTAAGTAACATGAAGTCAAATGCTATTATGGTTGACTTATCTAAACATTGAGTTTTAGGATATGACCTTCTTGAAAGCAGTTAAATGGTGCAATGGATAGAACATTGGGCCTGGAGCTCAAATTTAACCTCAGAAACTTACTAGCTGCATGACCCTGGGCAAGTCCCTTAACCCTTGTCTGCCTGTTTTCCCATCTATAAAACAGAGATAAGAATAGTACCTATCTCTCAGTGTGGTTTTAAGGATAAAATGAATTAATATTTGTAAAGTGCCTAGCACAGTGCCTAGCTCATAGAAGGTGCTATATAAATGTTAGCTATTACTATTATTGTTGTTATTATTATCGGGAGGCAAAGGGTTTTTGTGTCATATTAGCATAATGTCCAGTCCCTGAGTAAAATAACATTAGTTTGGGGTTTTTTTTAATTCTTTTCTTTTTTTTGCTTTTTGGAGGGGGAAGGCAAGGCAACTGGGGTTAAGTGACTTATCCAAGATCACATGGCTAGTAAGTGTTAAGTGTCTGAGGGCACATTTGAACTCGGATCCTCCTGACTCCAGGGCTGGTGCTCTATTCACTGCACAACCTAGCCACCCCAAAGAACATTAGTTTAAACTAAGTTTAGTTTAATAGCCTCTAATGAGGCAATAAAATGAACAAGGAAAAGTCCCTAAACTGACCAAAAGCATATATTTAAGTTACTGAAGCAAATCAAAATTATATGAATCATTAAGCACAACTTAGGATTAGTCTAAGATTCCAGATTTTGCTGTAAATATACTTGATGGTAACTAAACTGCTGAAGTCTTGGGATAATTTGAAGATAATGAAGAGTAGTTTATTACTGTTGTAATTACACTTTTTGGTCATTATTGTAACTGCTTCAAAGCTTTTGGATTTTGTAGTTTCAGTTCTTGGCTTCTTCTTGTTATTGTCATGTCCAACTCTTCATGACCTCATTTGGGGTATTCTTGGTAAAGATACTGAAGTGGTTTGCCATTACTTTCTCCAACTCATTTTATAGATTAGGAAACTGAGGCAAAGTGATTTGCCCAGGGTCAAACAGTTAGTAAGTGTCTGAAGCTATATTTGAACTCAGGAAGATGAGTCTGTCTGACTGTAGGCCTGGCACTCTATCCATTCTGCCACCTAGCTTCTTGGTCAGATGCTATTTCAGGTACTTCAGGAATGCACAAGTTCAATGGTAGTGCATTTAAGTTAGTACATTTCACATACCTCCTTCTTGTCTTCTTCTTGGTCTATTCCACATTCAAATGATGGCAAATGTAATTCACTTCTTAATCCTGATTGAGGACCACCATGAACCTACAAAACAATCCAACTGTATTTAAATGTCAAACTATGAAAACTTGGCCAGAGTACTGTTTTTTTTTATACTTTGTTATTCTTTTATTTTTCAACACCGAGTTAAGTTTTATGAAGAACCCAAACTCAAAACAACTACACATAGAAGAATAAAATATAAAAGAAAGAGGCCAGCTTCAGAGGAAGTCAGTTAACAAAGACCACAGAGTAGAGAACAATGGATAGTTTGGTGAGAGAGATAAACAACATCTTGAAGTTAACACTAATTTTGGTGTTTTGTACACGCCTTGAGTTTGTTCAGGGCTGAATCCAAGCCTTACAAATAAAGGTCTGGGTTCCAAAAACTCAGGGTCTGATATCTATAATTCAGATTCACTTCCCTTTATGGGAATGCAAGAGAAGCAAGAACATGAAATATGTCCTTAATTATATAGCAAAGAGGGACATGAAACTTTATTTCTTCCATTAGAATAAAATTCAATTACAACAAGCTTATTGTGCAGATTTTAATAAGATGGTTCAAATTATACCTCCCAGAGATAAAGAAAAAATCCAATATGACATAAGGGTGGACTAGTCCTGTCATCTAATACCAGCATTATAAAAGTTCTGACCTGATTTCACTCAAAAAACTCTCAGACTAAGAATTTATTTGCTGATTGCCTCTTTGTGATTTCTAAAAGTTCCCCTTAAAAAAAAAGATGGCTTTCCCCCCACCTAAATCACAACAGAAGGATGATAACTCTGATAAGCATTTTTACATCATGAGATGAGAGGAACAGTAACCCAAGGACATCTGAGTACAGTGCCTTGCATACATTAGCTGCTCGATACACTCAACACTTACTGTGATTAAATGAAATACAGAAACGAATACATAAAGGGGACAAATTACTAGTATAGCAAAGAAAACAATATGAATTGGATGGAGGAAAAAGTTATAGTATATATACTGAAAATAAAGACATTTTCAGCATCATGAGACAGTTCCTCCCATCACACTTTCTCCTCTTTTTAAAAAGGTTATAACCAGGGCGGCCAGGTAGCACAGTGAGTAAGAGCACCAGATCCAGTGTTGAGAAGACCTGGAGATCGAATCCCGGGCTCAGACACTTAGCACCCACCCAGAAACACCTGGCCGTGTAACCTTGAGCAAGTTACTTAACCCCAATTGCTTAGGGGCGGCCAGGTGGCTCAGCGAGTAAGACACCAGCTCCAGTGTCGGGATGACCGGGCTCAGATACTCAGCACCATACCCAGAAATAATAACTGGCCGTGTAACCTTGAGCAAGTTACTTAACCTTGATTGCTTTAAAAATAAAATAAAATAAAAAGGTTATAACCTATGATCTCCCTCTTTACCACTTCAAGGGTGTTTACTCAGCGTTCCCTCTTTAATTGTGTAAATGGGCACTACTCAACACTAACATATCCTATTCCCTCCTGCACAGGGGGAAAACAAGAGCAAATTATGTACCAGCACACAGCACCAATACCTAAACCAGGAAGACAGGGATCAAGATATTTTTGTATGGCTCTAGACACTTGTCCTATGCTCTCATGAAGGGGTTTCTAGAGGCTCCAAATTAAGTCTCCTTTTATAAACTCCAACTGACTGGAAAATGGTTAACTCCCAGCCATGGTAAAGTGAACAAAAAAAAACAATCCAGCTGCCTTAAAACAAACAATCCAATCACTGTTTTCAGGACTTCGGCATTGTGCCACATCACAACTGGTGGCACTTATGAACTACTCCAGTAGTGTATGTCACCATGCTTCTAATAACTTGGCATCTAAAAAAAGATGAAATCACCTAAAGGGAAAATACTGAAATAAGTCAGGAAAAGAGGATATCCCAACCAGTAGGGCTGATGGAAACTCTACTTTCAGTGGGAATTCATCTCTTACCCTGGGATTAAGAAATTTGTGTTTGTAGAATACCAGCTTAGTTGATTCCTAGTGCCAAAAAAACTACATTGCAGAGTTCAACGACTGGAGAGAGGATTCCTAGCACCAGGATTAGAAGTTCTAGCACCTCTTAGGAAGACCCGAAATTGAAGGAAAAAGGTGAAAATCTAAACTATATCCCCAACTTTCCAGTCTCTTACTTGCTCTCCCAACATTGACTCGTTTTAATCTTAGCAAGTCCCACTCCAAGTTACTTCTGTCTGTCTTCTCTGTTCTGCCTGATCTCTGTTGAAGCATAAAGACCAGGTAAAAGTTCCCAGTGGCCTTTAAGAGGCAACTTCTCTCTCCTTCCTTCATTTGCTATGGTGATATTTGAGGGAAATACTGGTAGCCAATAAAATGTTTTCTATAAAGACACAAACCCCATATATAAATGGTCCACATAGGGACTTTTTTGAGGAAAAACACTCTTGGCTGCAGTGAGAAGTATGGGGCAATTTTAATAGTCTAAGGAATTCTGACATATAATGGAATAAAATAGGACACTATTCTCTTAGTTCCATGCCCAGGTAGTACTAACTCTATACTGCCAAACCAGTTACAGTTAACAGTGCCAGTAAACCCAGCCCTAATCCTGAGGAGATTACTCTCTGTGGCTCCCCCTCCTCTTCAGTCTGTTCTGTAGGCTCCCTGGTGATATCGGTTTTCATATCAGACAATGTTTTCTAAAAACAAAAAACCAAAATATACATTTTTGTTTACAAATGGAGGAAATACACTAGTGATACTCCTTTATACTTTGATGACAGCCTTAGAGTAATTTATATTTTACAACATAACATAGGACATGCAACCCTTATCCCAACTCCATAAACCTTATTGCTATTGTCCACAAAGAAGTTATAATACAGTCCTAATAAGTCCCAACCCAAACCCTAAGTAGTTATTACTTTTTTTGCTGCTGTCATCAACATAGAGTACCACTTGCCCTCTGTAAGATTCCATAGGGAATGAATGTTTTTGTCCTTCCCTAACTAGTAAAACCCATGATGACTGTTTGAAAAGTGTTTTAATTAAAAAAATATAAAATGTCAATTACCTCTACCTTAAGGTAGAGGTAATATGATAGTGATAATATACTAGGATTTCATTAAAAGCTAATGGATAATTTTAGTAGGGTAATATAGGTAAAAAGAAGGACTTTAATATAGATGTTTCAAGTTCCATTAAGGTCCTAATGCTATATTCCCAAACCATTTGCAGTATAGTTTTGGCAAGTTCTATTCAAATTACAAGAAGCTATTTCCTATGGTTTGCTTACCTCTTTAGCCTCCTGGTCCTGTATCTTGCCTGGAAGATGGTTAGGAGAGGGCTTTTCTGTACCCTTTTCATCTGTAGTAACAGATGATAGCTGCCCAAAATATATTTTCTGAAAAAGAACAAACAAAACATCCAATAGTCTGGGAAAGGGCAATACACTAGAAATAATACTCTAGGTTTCATCAAAAGCCTTGGGAGAAGTCCTGACAGGCTGAGTTAATCTGGTACATCAAGAGATAATAAAGATAAATTAACCAACTTCTCAGAATCTAACTTTATACTGCCAAAGCAACTGCAGCATTATAGTCTTAGCAAGTAACCCAGAGGAGTTTCTTTTCTGCTGCTCCATCTCCTCTTCCTTCTGCTCTGCCTGGGCTAGAAGGAGCATATCTTTCTGATCTTTCAGGAGAGTCCTTTCGCTATTACCTTCTGCAAACAGGAGTAATATGTGACTGGTCATACTCTAGGCTTTGGTGAGAGTCTTCAGTGAGGTTCTCTAACTTTAGAAGGTCAAGTTTGACACATTATGGAATAAAATAGGATAGGTGATGTATGCCAACAAATATCATACCTCCTAAGTCTGATTGCAAAAGACACCATTTACACTGACTGCTACTTGCCCTTGTGTTCTAAAATGTAAACAATTAGGGGTGGCTAGGTGGCGCAGTGAGTACAGCACTGGCCCCAGAGTCAGGAGGACCCGAGTTCGGTTCCAGCCCCAGACACTTAACACCCACACAAAAACACTAGCCGTGTAACCTTGGGCAAGTTACTTAACCCCAATTGCCCTCCAAAAGGCAAAAAAATAAAATAAAATGGAAACAATTCCAGAAGGTTCATGGTTTTATAATCTGGCAAGAAGATAAGCAAGGACATTTTTTGTTTCTATGTTTACAGTTGAAATAACATTTACAGCCAGGGTGATTCTGATGTGACTAAAGGCAAGCCCTACAAGGAAATAGTTTAGAGCAACTGGAGTTATAGATCCTCTTCCTTTCCTGAGTGGCAGGTTCCCACCCCTGGTAATTAAGGGGGTAGAAAGTAGTCTAGGCTTGAGGGAGGGGTATTAAACTTGATTTCACTTACAAAAGAAGTCTTAGTCCCATTTTCAGTCACTGCTCACAAGAAGTGAATTTTTGTTCCCTAATGCTTTACCCAGGAAACACACAAATAGTCTTGAGGAGGAAGCACTGATTTTCTGATTTCAATATAAAAATAATACTTTAAACCAAGTGGTGCCTTTGATATATAAGACTGGTTTATATAACATTGTTATATCTGATTTAATTCTCTCTCCCTGTGAATAATGATTGTTATATCTGATTTAATTCTCTCTCCCTGTGAATAATGGTTTCAAGTAAAGTTTGTGGACAGACTCTTTCTGGAAAAACATCAGTCAAATCACTGAAGCATGCTCCACACAATGCCCCATGTCAGACCCCAGGATCTAATAATCCTGATTCAATCACTTTCCTCTACCAGTATCCTGGAACCAACCTGACACTCTAAAACATAGTACTGCTAAATATTCTGTGTTTCTAAAGGCCTTAGAAAGTACGTCACTGGGCAGTGCTTACGCAGAAAAGCAGCTGTCTCACCAGATTCCTGATCAGGTAAAAACTGAATTCTATAATTAACTTACAATTGACCATATAGAGGAAATAATCATAATCAAAATAACAACAGCAGCAGCAACAGTTAGTCTTTATATCCTGCTTTAAGACTAATAAAGTATTTACATACATTATCCCATTTGAGTTTTATAATGGCACTAACTACTAAGGATCAGCAAAGGATTAGGAGGATGGTGGTATTATGGGTGGAGAAGTTAGGGGAATTATGTACCAGCACACAGCACCAACACCTATACCAGGAGGACAGAGATCAAGATTTTTTTTTTTTGCCTTTTGGAGGACAAATGGGGTTAAGTAACTTGCCCAAGGTTACACGGCTAGTTTTTTTGTGTGGGTGTTAAGTGTCTGAGGCTGGAACCGAACTTGGGTCCTCCTGACTCTGGGGTCGGTGATTTACTCACTGTACCATCTAAGCGCCTTGGGATCAAGATATATTTGTATGGCTCTAGACACTTGTCCTATGCTTTCATGAAGGGGTTTCTAGAGGCTCCAAATTAATTCTCCTTTTATAAATTCCAACTGACTGGAAAATGGTTAATTCCCAGACAGGGGTAAAGTGAACAACAACAACAAAAAAAAAAAACCCAGCTGCCTTAAAACAAACAATCCAATCACTGTTTTCAGGGCTTCAGCATTGTGCCACATCACAAATGGTAGCACTTATAAACTACTCCAGTAGTGTATGTCACCACGCTTTCAATAACTTGGCTTCTGAAAAAAGATGAAATCACCTAAAGGGAAAATACTGAAATAAGTCAGGAAAAGAGGATATCCCTAACCAGTAGAGCTGATGGAAACTCTACTTTCAGGGGATTCATCTCTTAAGCATTATGGGTGGACAGGTTAGGGGAAATTTAATGTTGTTTTGGACATATTTTTAACATTTCTATGGGGATCTCTAGTTTAAAATTTCCAAGAGGCAGTTAGAAATACATGACTAGAGCTTAGCAGAGACTAGGGATAGAAATACGATCTGGGAATCATGAGCATATAAATGATAACTGAACTCATGGGAACTAATTTTGATTATTCCAACTCCTTGGTTCAGCATTCAAGATTCATTCTCTCTTTCTCCCACCCCCCACCACCCTGTGCCCTCATATGTCTCATCTTATCTTTCCCAAATTATTTCATATTACAGAATTGCAGGGCTGAAAGGGATTTCAGAGGTCACCTGGTCGAACTCAAACTTATATAAGATTTCCCTTCTACAACGTAACTGACAAGAAGTCACAGAACTTTTACCTGGAAACCTCTAGTGAGAAGAGAACTCATTACTCTCCTTTTTAGTCAAAATAAACTACTCATCATGCTCCCTAAATATCTAATGCTTTCTGCTGATTTGGATTTATTCATGTTGTTCCATCTCCCAACAGATCAATCAATAAACATTTAATTAAGCTTTTACTGTGTGCCAGGCATGGTGCTAAGTGCAGAGGACACAAAAAAGACAAAAAACAGTTTTGGCTGTCGAGGAGTTTACAATACAATGGGTGGAGGTAACAGGCAAACAAATATATACAAACCAAATCATATACAGGTTAAACAGAAAATAATTAAAAGAGGAAAGGTACATGAATTAAGAGAGGTTGGGAAAGGCTTCCTGTAGAAGGTGAGATTTTAGCTCGACTTAAAAGAAGCTAGAGAGGTCAGTGGTCACAGCAATGGTGGGAGAGCATTCCAGCATGGTGGACAGCCAGAGAAAAATGCCCAGAACAAGTTCTAGTAAATCCTTAAATTCTAATGTAATTCCTTCTTTCTCTATGAGGTCCAGGTTCAAATACTGTCTCCGGTGCTTACATGTTCATAAGTGACATATTCATAGTTAAATACTCCTGATTCCAGATCTAGAATCCTATCCATTATCATATGCTGTCTCTAAATGTGGCTAGAAGTTGTTCTGAAGTCGCCTTTAGTGAGTCTACAGAAGATAAACTTACATCTCAATACCCATTTGATTACAAAAAACAACCATACTATTCACATAGTAGCCATATTATCTGAAGAACATTAAACATATAAGAATATATAAGATATATAAACACATAAGAATAAAAGGATAATGACTTGGACCATTTTCATTTGAACCCTATTTAAAAAAATGAGAAGAGATTAACAATGTAACTACTACTCGCATTTGCATAGAGCTTTAAAGGTTTGCAAAAGCACCTTAGATTGAGATTCTCATTTGATCCTCATGGTAATCTTATGAAGTAGGTATTGTAATTATCCCCATTTGACGGGTAGGATATTAAGAAAATAAGTTATGTGACTTGCTCAAAGTCACAGGTTATAAGTGTCTGAGACAGGATTTGAACTTGGATTTTCCTGAGTCCAGGTCTAGCATTCAATCACAAAACCTCATAAACAGGCCAAGTGTCCCTATCCAAACATTTATTAATTGAAACCATATCACTAAATAGCTACAGAGGTAATATGCATTTAGTACAGAGCAAAGAAGAACTAAGTAAATCATTTGAGAAATTGAAAAAAAAGGAGAAAGTACATTTTTCTGGACTTATGTATAAGAAATAAGATATTCACGGTACTAGGCACATAGTAGACACTATATAAATGTTTATTCCTTTCTCTTTCTCCTCCAATACCTCCCTCCAATCACCAAATGCTTCAGAAAAATCCTACTCTGAAGCCTCATCACAATGTAGAAGGCCTCGGTTATGTTGATGAAGGTCATACCAAGTTTGTGGTCTAAGAGCCAATCTATTTAAGTCTGGAGAGGTCAAAACTAGTAGCTCAGTTACCATCTGGCCACAGCAACCCATGAAAATATGAAAACCTGTGAAAACAGAAAACATCCCTCCTGATATGCCTCCTTCTCCTTCTGTAGTAAGGATGTCAGTGGTATCAAAAGGGTTAAAAGATGCTATGAATCAAATTACTTTTAGACTTTCTATAAACATGAAATGTAATAGTTGGTACTCTAATAAAAATCTTTATCCAAAGAAAAATGAGTTACTATATTATAAGAGAAACCGAACAATTTTAATGCTGACATCCTCAATACACAAAGCAAGAAGACACAAGGAAATTGAAGATAAATAAATAGAAGGTGAATAGAGTAGTTAAGAGAGCTGGTTCATTATACTTAAAGGCAACAAGCAATATTATTACATGAGACACTTGATCATCTTACCTTGAAATGCTTTTGATGAATATAAGCAAAAAGATCCCTATGGAGGTAATTACAACTCATATAAAAATATTTGGTTCAGAGGAAAAGAAAAGTAAAGAAATTCTATGAAGCACTTGACAAGATCCTCCAAGCCAAGACAATACATGCTCAATAATATTCAGGGACTTCAATGTAAAGTAAACGTAGGCACAAAAAAGGATGGTAAAAAATGTTAGAAAATATGGTTTGAAACTAAATGAGTCAAAAGTTTGTAACAATAATTCTTATATAGCACTTTAAGACTTATAAAGCACACTATGTATATTATCAAATCTGATTTTCAAAACAGTTCCTTTGAGGTAGGTGCTATAGTTATATCCATTTTACAGATGAAAAAAATGGAGGCAGGAAAAGGTCAAGTGATTAACACAAGTTTTCCTGACAAGTCCAATATTCTATCCAATTAGCCATCCTGTCTTTCTGTTTATATCTGCAAAGCTGAAACAACATTCAAAGCTTGAATGATTGTGGTGACAAATACTAAACAGTAGCCTCATACCCCTATATCATTCTTTCAATAAGAGATTCTGAAGGTGTAAACATGATGTACCCTGAACATCACCACAACAGCCAGGAAACTATTAGTTACTTATGTAGAAATAATTTGAGTCAATGGATTTGAACAGATTACCAAAAAAAAAAAAATCAAGAACAAATTAGAAAGGCCTAGCAAAGTGACAGAAAAGCAACAACTTACCAATACAGTAAGTCTACTTTCATGTTTCTATAAAATCTCCATGAGAACGATCTACCTACATAGAAATTCTTGATGAAAATGAGTGAAAGGAGGGTTTCTACAAACAATTTTCTATAACAGATAATATCTTCCTAGTCATATTGGTAACTAAAAAGTGCAGGAAATACAAAATTTTTCTTTTTTTGATTATAGAATATCATTTCACTCAGCAGCAAAAAAATGAGCCTTAAAGACTTTTCTATGGCAGAAGTGTCTCCCATGTAAATGTTAAGATTCTTTCATATATTCAACCAGAAAAAATGTTTTGTTTGATCAAGGCTTGTTCAATGATCTTTTACTATTAAAATGAGGCATAAAATAGGGAGACTGTCGTCAAAGTACTGGCCACTATCATGAAGAATATCTTGCAGAGAATCCAAATAAAGGTATTTCCTGGAGATGGTAAAATCTGCCAGATGGTTCTGTTTGGAGCTGCCATTGTGCTGACTGCATCAAGCCATAGAATATTAATGGTTTTCCTCTAAGAAATACAAGATTACTCAAGAGAAGAAAGTGGCCACACTAGAAAAGCTAAATGGATTAAAAATGTCTACTGTCCTAATTACAACACCTAACTGGATTGGTGGTCCATTGACAGTCCAATATCTTGAACAGGCAGGCAATGTAGATGGATGATGAGATGGGTCCACAACTGAACAGATTTTGAAAACCATGAAGCACTTTTTTTTTTTTTGCTTTTTGGAGGGCAGTTGGGGTTAAGTAACTTGCCCAAGGTTACATGGCTAGTTTTGTGTGTGTGTGTGTGTGTGTGTGTGTGTGTGTGTGTGTGTGTGTATGTGTGGGTGTTAAGTGTCTGAGGCAGGAACCAAACTCAGGTCTTCCTGACTCCAGGGCCAGCGCTTTACTCACTGCACCACCTAGCCGCCCCTATGAAGCACTTTCAATGATTCAAGTAAGCTAGTCTTTGAAACAAATACCCATTTAAAAATGGTGATGCCATATAGCTGCTAATCATTATACAACTCAGTTTTCAAGGATATTAACAAGTAAACCAGTGGGAACTGAAAGATACATTAATAGATGTAAGTAGATTGAACTATATTTACCAACAATTATTTATATGCAAAAAGTGGAATAAAAATATCATCCAGAAAATTTACAGTCAGAAAAAAAATGTGGACTATTCATATAATTAGAGTGAGGTATATCAGATGGGCAGCCTGAGGGCTATACTGGCACCAAGAAAATGTTAAAAAGTACTAGCAGAAGGCCCTCAGAGGTCTGATAGACAGTTTATGCAAGATTTAGGAAAGGACATGAACAGGAAATAGGACATGGACAGGAATAGCAAAGGATGAGGTGTGGATTGATTGCATCATTACAGGGAGTAATCATAGACTCAAAGAAGTACTCAAGTATATGCTTAATAAGAAGCTAACTTAAGGAAGAGTCAGTATAGAACTTAATTCAACAACCATTTTTTATTCACTCATTATATATAAAGGTACTGTGCTAGGTGCTGGAAGTACAAAGAAAAATAAAACAATGGTCCCTTTTCTTAAAAATTTAAAAATCTATGTGGAGGGAGATATAGTGTGAATACAGAGGAGGGAGAAGATGCTAAAACTAAGGGGGACAGGGACAAGAGAGTAGGCTTCTGCTTGAGTTAAGCCTAGAAAGAAACTAAAGATTCTAAAATGTAGATGTTAAAAGAGAATACATTTCAGCTATGCTTGTATATGTGAAGGTAGATAGAATGTTAATTTCATGGTGGGAGGAAAAAGCAGCTAGTAGCACATCTAGTACCTCAGAATGTATGTATGTTACATACGAATTCTATGAAATAAGTATGGAAAGACTGAGACTCAGATTGTGGAAGGCCTTAAAAAGCAGTCTTATGAGTTTGTATTTTGTCCTCAAGGTAAAAGGACACCACTGAAGATTTTTGACCTGAAGAATACCACAGTTAGAACTATGCTTTAGGAAGATTATTTTGACAGTTATAAGGAGAATGTATTAGAGAGAAAAGAGACCAGAATCAGAGACAATTAGGAGGCTATTGCAAAAATGCAGATAATAGGACATAAGGGCTTTTACTACAATAGCAGCAATGTGAGTAGAGAGAAGGGCAATGAAGAAATGTATTATAAAGACAGAACCAACAAAATTTGGAAACTTATTGAATGTGGAAGTGAAATAAAGGATAAAGTTTAGGATGGTTCCAAGGCTATGAACCTGAGTGACTGAAAGGATAATGATGTTATCAAGAAATCTGAAGAAATGGGTAGGTTTTCAAAGAGATCATACAAATGGGAAAAGGACCCACATGTACAAAAATATTTGTAGCAGCTCTTTTTGTGGTGGCAAAAAGTTGGAAATTGAGGGGATGCCCATCAATTAGGGAATGGCTGAACAAGTTGTAGTATATGAATGTAATGGAATACTACTGTGCTATAAGAAATGATGAGCAGAAAAACCTGGAAAGACTTATATGAACTGATGCTGAGTGAAGAGAGCAGAACCAGAAGACCATTGTACACAGTAACAGCAACACTGCAATGACCGACTCTGACACAGCTGGCTCTTCTCAGCAATGCAAGTTTCTAAGACAACTCCAAAAGATTCATGATGGAAAATGCTATCCACATCCAGAGAAAGAATTATGGAGTCTGAATGCAGATTGAAACATACTATTTGCTTTCTCTCTTTTTTGTTTTGTTTCTTCTTTCTTTCCAGTGGTTATAATTCTTATTTACAACATGACTAATGTGAAAATGTTTAATATGAATGTATATGTAGAGCCTGTATCAGATTGTATGCCTTCTTGGGGAGGGGGAAGTGAAGGGAGGGAGGGAGAAAATTTAAAACTCAAAAGCTTGTGGAACTGAATGTTGTAAACTAAAAATAAATAAATTTTTAAAATAAAGAAGTGGGTGGGCTTTAGAGGGAGAAAGGAAAGATAATAAATTGGGTTTTAGATGTGTTGAATTTGACATCTGGTAGGACATCTAGGAAACTATATTCAGCAAGCAACCAACTGGAAATGCAGGAAGTGCAAATATGGTTCAAAGGATGTAATGGAGAAATTTTGTAAAAACCTCTAATCAAGAATTCTATAAACTAAGACAACACAAGGTTATATGAGTTCAGCATCTAATCTCAGGAACTTTGAAGAAAATATAAAAGACATCATAGAATGAAATTTTAATCTGTAGACTTATCAGTTTTAGAATACTCTTTAAACATATCTTTTACACTCATAGTCTCTTAGAGTTCATTCTGAACTGTTATTTTGGCTCAGTGGAGTTTTTTAGCAAACTAATTTACCTCTTGGGTAGGGTTACTCTCTGCGTTTTCTTCTGAAAATCCTAATGGCTTCTCTCCATCTGTAGTTTTTCGGGAAGCCAGTTGTTGACGGGCTTGTTTCACAGTTTGGCTAAGCTGCCAGAGAAAGCAAGGAAAAAAGAAAAGAAAAAAAAAACAAGTGTTAATACCAATAACAACAAGTGTTCTAACAGGAAAATAGGCTCCTGCTATTAAATTCATGCCAAACTTCTGACAAGAGGATTATTTTCACAAGAGATTTTCATCTCATGATAATATTTTTGTATAACAACTTTATTTTCATTATTTCAACTCAGCAATTTTTATTTCATCATTTTACCTTAGAGTTATTAGTCAAATAAGTTTTTGACATTATATATTTTTACTTTAAATGTGAGCACAAAAATACCAGAACTCAAAGTCTAGATTAACACACAGAGTGGCTATTGAATAGATAATTCCCACATTGAAAAGCAGCAAGGTATAGCATAAAAAGCATTCTGCTTGCAAGTCAGATCTGTGTCTGAATCTTACCTTAGCCACCTACTGTGTGATGATGGAGCAACTTACAACTACTCAGACACTCAGTCCCTCATCTGTAATAAGGGAATACTTTGCTTTTATTACCAATGTCACAGAGTTGCTCTGAAAAAAATGGGTTGCAAACTTTAAAGCTCTGTATAAATGTACTGTTAGTATTATTACTATAGTCATTCCTCCAAATGGCAAACCTCTGAGCAAGAATCCTTCTATCTGCTACTCCTTACCAACCTAACTGCTTTTGTTATTCCTTATTCATACCCTTCATTTCTAGACACCCTTCCCACCAAAAAAGTTTTGTTAGCATCTATATACTTTCTTCTCTCCCATTTTGCGTTATCCCTTTACCATTTTTAGACAACAATTCTTTCTTTAAAATCTTTGTTCTAACTTCCCTTCCCCAATTAATGCAGATGATAAGCTTATTATTTTTAATACTATATTCAGCAAAAGTGTCATGTGGTCCTTTATTAATATTTATGTTGCCTACATATTTATTCTGTTTCCACCCATTATACTGATATTTACTTATTACTTTTCATTAAAGTACAGCATGTCTTTATTTTTTTTTTAAGCAATTGGGGTTAAGTAACTTGCCCAAGGTTACACGGCCAGTTTTTTTTGTGTGGGTGTTAAGTATCTGAGGCCGGAACTGATCCCGGGTCCTCCTGACTCCGGGGCCAGCGCTCTTACTCACTGTGCCACCTAGTCGCCCCAAACAAATTGTGTTCGGTCCATAGGATTACAAATTTTTTTTTTTGCTTTTTGGAGAGCAATTGGGGTTAAGTGACTTGCCCTAGGCCACACGGTTAGTTTTGTGTTAAGTGTCTGAGGCCGCATTTGAACTCGGGTCCTCCTGACTCCAGGGCCAGTGCTCTATTCACTATCATGTGCCAACTAACCGCCCCTAGCATGTCTTAAATAAGACTACAGTATAATTATTTTACAACTGGAATCTTCCTACAGGAAGAAAGGGTACATAATAAACTATTCCTCTTTATAAACAGCTAAAGATAGCAGTAAATAAAAGTGGTAGGCTTTATAAATCACAACCACAGTTTCATATAAAAGTATGTTTACATATTCATAATGTGAAAAGGACACTGGGTCATATATAAGCTTTTTTAGCTATGCATAAACACAGATAGCGATCACTGTCATCTTCAATTAATTACATGCACTATATCTTCATGATTTTCTAAGTAAAGTTGCCATTTTAAAAAGTACATACATTCTGTTTTGTTTGCCTTCTATCTGTCATTGTACCCGTTACCAATATTAGAGGTTTGTAGTCAGAGAAGGGGTGTTGGTGGAGAAAGGAAAGGCTACTAATATTAACATCACCCAGAATTTTTTGCTTGATCAATTTAGAGAATCCTCCTTCAGGCAATGCAGTGATTGTGATAAAGGTTTAAAGTTTATTTTACTTCTTACTGCAGGTCTTTTACAAAGGAGACTTTGATTCCCTGACCACATGGCATAGGGCAGTGCTACCTACCATTGGCAAATAATAAGAGCAAGAATAATTCATGATACTGTGTTTTTTATAACCTTAGCTACACATATGCCTCATTATGTATTGTGAATAGCTTCATCGTGGCTTGTTAAGTCACTCTGAAACTAGCTCACTGAAATCTAAGTCTTTTTGAAGACAAATGCCAATTTTTAAAGTTGATCTCTTTGCAAGGAGAACTCTCTGAAAACAATTAGAATTTAGTAAGGGGTTGTATAGTGCAGGGAGACCAGAATGATAATGAGAAAGGGAACCTGAAACTTAGATTAATGTTTAGTAATCATCTGATATTTTTTCATCTTTGCATATTCCTTGGCCAGAGATTTACAGACTGTTTTTCTCATTTTAGGAAAAAAATTTTATGTCAAAATTCCAGCAAATGATTGAGTTGGTCAAGACTTTTCCACTATTAAGATGTATGACATGGGAAATATATTGTATATAAGGGATTTACTTATCTTTAAGCCCCCAGGTTAACTTGGTACCATCCTCAAAAGATACATTTGTCCTTGTATAATCCAGGGGAGTTTTTATCTCTTCCAAAGAAGACAGAAAGTCTGGTAGTTTTGTTCCCCTCACAAAGATTACAAGATACAGATGGGTCCCATAAAACAATTAACTTTTTTAACTGTCAGAGAGGGGCAGTGATTAGCTTCATGTGAATGTCAGTACACCTTTTTTAGTGGTCATAATGTTTTCCAGTCATAATGTTCCTGTCCCAACCCTACAACCTATCACTTTTTCTCCATGCCTACCAAAATTCCTTTTTCGCTGTGTGTCAACAAAGAGCCTCCCCTCTTCTCATTGAGGTTGATAGTTTTACTGAGGTTACCAGTCTGACCCACTTTGGTAATAGTTATATGTGTAAGTGTTAAAAAACTGATTTTGCTCAAAGTCATGTACCTCAGTTTACCTTTAATAATTTTATTTGCCAGAGGGTGTAATAAATTTACAATGCATATAGAAAAACAATCTATGTAATGAAAAGGCTCTAGGAGAAGAGATCAGAAGTTTATGAAGTTTTTCCTGAAAAAGAAATGGCCGAAGTAGGGCATGACAACTCTACAGATGCAAAATTGGCTGTGTAGGTAAGAGCAAACAACACTGATCATATGCTTTGAATATCCACAAAAAAATAAAGCTGACCAATGGGCACTATGGAAATTCCACCCACAGTGATCATTATCACTTGACTATAGCTGACTACAAGGCAAGGGTCTACTGTATCAACACTGGATGCTGTCTTGAGGAGGGGAAGGGAGAAAATAATTTGGATCTCAGAATCTTGTAAAAGTGAATGTTGAAAACTATTTTTGCAGTAACTGGAAAAAATTAAGTGGGGGAAAAAGCAAGGCAAGGGCCTAGATCAGGTGACTTCTTGATGTCTCTTCTGATGTTATGATTCTATATTAAAGCTCAGTTGATCTAGGAAACTAGGAAATGCCAGGCTTGATTCCTCATGGGACCAGAGATCTAAAGCTGAAAGCAGATTAGTTCTTGGTGGCATACCAAGTACCATAAGCTAAGAAAAATTCATATTAAGGGAAGAAATAGTCCATTATGATGTGGGGGACCACATATGGCATACTGCAGTTCTGGGGACTACATTTTAAGGGGAAAAATGACAAACTACGGAACATTCAGAAAAAAGCAATAAAGTGGATGGTGAGGGTTCTGGAAACAATGTCATATGAGGAAAGACTTAAACAGGGGCTATTTAAGGAATTATTTCCAGATAATTAGAGCTGTCCAATAAAAGAAAAATTGCCACACAAAGTAATGACTTCCTTGTGACCATAAGTGTTCAAGATGAGGTTGCATAAATCATAAGTTAGGGATACTATAAAAAGGATTCCCACTTTGCATAGGTTTTTGGACCATTTGACCTCAAAAGTCTTATCCAACTTCAAAATTCTATGATTCTGTGATCTTAAATCACAACAGAGCTGATAATTTTAAGAAACCTGACAGAAGGATAACTTTCATTATTGACCTCAATAAATTTCAGGTCTTGGTGAAATGAAGAAGTCATGTCTTGAATGTTTCTACAATAAAGATAATAGTCAGTGACATCTAGTGGATTAAAAATTACAAAAAAGATAAGATCAGGAAGCACATATTTACTTTTTTTAAAGCACATTTTCTTTATACAACTGAATTTGCTTTACAGATGGCATTATAATTGAGGCTACTTTATGAAGATTTTATAAATGGCCAAATTGCTTCAGAGAAATTAAACAGAACATATTTAATAGGTTGTTTTCAAAATTCCTCCTCATTTAGCCCCAGTCTTGCTATCCAATCTTATATCCCTCTACTTTTATGTTCAACATGAAGGTTACTGTAGAGGATGAAAAACCACAAGGTAAAATTGGTGAAGACAGAACAAGAAGATTCTTGACAAATGTAATAAATTATCAATCAGCTGGATAAGAACCAGACTGCCGAGAAGGAAGAATGTGAGTATCAGGAGAAAGAATTGGAGGTCCACAACCTCATCACTACTCAGCTGTAGCAGAGTACAGGGGGCATGTCAGGAGGCATGCCTGGTAGGCTCACAAGGAGTTGAGCAGCCCCACCTGGAGGTGCTTCTTCTGAACCCACCATTGAAGAGATCAACTAAACACACCAGAAAAAAGAGCATTCCACAGAGCTTTCCAAAAATTGACTGACTCAAATTTGTAGCCAACAGAAAAGTAACATTTATTAAGTTACTGTGTAAATATGGGCATTCTGAATACTTGAGAGGGAGAGAAAGTGAACATTGTACTTTATCAGCACTATAAACAAGTGGAAATGCAGTCTTGTCTTAGAGAATAAAGTATTTAAAATTGGCACCATAAATATGTATGTATGTAGTATTATGTGTGTATACATATGTACGTATATATGCCATGTTCATTCTTGATTCTGTGTCTTTACTCATGCTATTCCCTAATCCCAGCCTACAACCTGAATATGCTTTGATTGTTTAAACAATAAGGCAACTAGATGGCACAGTGGATGCCAGCCTTGGAGGATCTGAGTTCAAATGAGGCCTCTGACACTTATTAGGTGTGTAACTCTGAGCAAATTATTTAAACGCCGTTTGCCTCAGTTTCCACATCTGTAAAATGAGCTGGAAAAGGAAATGGCAAACCACTTTTAATCAACTAAACAACACAATTCAAATGCTACCCATCCATCAAATATAGCTCAGTCCCCAACTCTTCCATGAGTCCTTTCACAATTACTCAAGCCCACATCTTGCTGTTTCATCTGAGTCAATCTTGTCTTCTTGGGCTAAACTATAATTTCACATAGGTCCTTTCTTTTGTTAAATAGAGTCAGCTACTTGGTGAAATGAATAGTGTTGGACTTAAGAGTCAAGAAAACTTGAATTTAAACCCTACCTCAAACATTTATTACTTGTCTGATCCAGGGCAAGTCACCTAAGCACTGTTAGCCTCAGTATCCTCTTCTGTAAAATGGGAATAATGTCACTTAATTCACAGGATTTTTATGATAAATGAAATAATGAGATAATATACATAAAGCATTTTGCAGACTTTAAAACATTATGTAAATGTTAGCAATTTTCATTTACTATTATTATACCTATAGTGCTCACTATATAATAGTCCTTCAATAACTGCTTATTCATTCTAATTATCTAGTAATGTTATAAAGTAAAATCCATACTTTAGTGATTTTTAAAAGTTTACCATAACTTGAATATTCAACGTAGAAAAGAAAGTTATATTCTCAAGAAAGAAATGATGATGGAAAAAAAAAGTAGATATTTCTGATCCCTAATATGCTTTATGCATTTTTCCTAATGATATAATTTAGTCATATCATTCATGCCTCATGTTTTAGTTTTGTATTATACCATGTATTTAGGGTATTTAGGTATATGTTTTACTTCCCTTATTACCCTGTACACACAATATACAATATGAAGGTAGAAAAAGTGTCTTCTTCTTCTTTGTATTCTCTAAGATAAACATGATGCCTCACACAAAGGAGATACTTTATTTGATGAAAAAATGCCAATAGCCAAGCAAGCTGATTTAAGTACTAAGATTCAGTACCTTTGTTTTCTTAGCTATATAAATCACTTTGTATTCCTCCTAGGTGATATGTTAAATGGTAATGTTCAAAAAGTTTGTGTTGTCAGTGTGAAAAGTTTTACAGTGTCTCTAATAAAGGCTCTTTCTCAAATATACAGAAAACAAGAGCCAAATTTATAAGAATACAAGTCGTTCTTCAATTGATAAATAGCCAAAGGATATGAATAGGAAGTTTTCAGATGAAGAAATCAAATCTATCTATAATCATACCAAAAAAATGCTCTAAATCACTACTTATTAGAGAAATGTAAACTAAAACAACTCTGAGGTACCACTTCATACCTATCAGATTGGTTAATATGACAAAAAAGGAAAATGATGAATGTTGGAGGAGATTTGGAAAAATTGGAACACTAAAGCACAGTTGGTGGGAGTTGTGAACTGATTTAACCATTCTGGAGAGTAATGTGAACTATAGCAAAGGACTATAAAACTGCGACCCAGTAATACTACTAGGTCCGTATCCCAAAAAGATTAAAAAAAAAAGGAAAGGACTCACATATACAAAAATATTTATAACAACTCTTTTTGTGGCAACAAATTGGAAATCAACTGGGACATGGTTGAACAAGCTGTGGTATATGATTCTGATGGAATAATTGTGCTATAAGAAATGACAAGCAGGATGCTTTCAGAAAAACCTAGAATGACTTACATGATACAAAGTGAAGTGAGAAGAATCAGAGGAAGAGTGTACGCAGTAACTGTATTATGATCAACTGTGAATGACAACTATTCTCAATAATTCAATGATCTAAGATAATTCTGAAGGACTTTTGATGAAAAATGCTATCCAATTCCAGAGAAAGAATTGATGGAGACTGAATGCAGATCAAAACTTCACTTTTTTTTTTAACCTATTTTCTTGTTATTTTATTTTTTGGTCTGTGTTTTCTTTTCCATGAGCAACATGGAAATAATGCTTTGCATGATTGCACTATATCAAATTGCTTGCCTTCTCAAGGATGGGGAGGGAAGTAGAGAATTTGGAACTCAAACTTTAAAAAAAATGAATATTAATTGTTTTTACATTATTCCCCTTTCCAAACTCTCAACAATTTTTAAAGGATAATACAACAAACAGCCTAAGCACACAATGTATAACTATATAGAAAAAGGAACTGCATATATAGAAACATGTAGCCTAAATGTACTATGTCATTAACTTATCATGGTATAGGATTCTAAAATACCAAATATGCAAATTACTAAAGGAATTTGTTTTAATAGAAACACTTAAAAATACAATTGTGATAGTTTTATCCTACTTCACACAACTATTTATAAACAAATAAAATAATATATGTAAAACACTCTAAAACCATTATTCTAATCATGAAAACTCATACCTGTACAATGCTTTAAGGTATTTACAAAGCAATGTCTAAATAGAGGAGTTTTGGTAGTTTGGGTTTGAGATGCACTGGACATATTAAGTATTGTGAATGTACTCACAGCCAGGGCCTGCTGTTGGAATGTTCCATTTTCATCTTTTTCTTCCTCTTCAGTATCACCAAGCGTTTGAGTAGGTAGCAAGCTGGGACCAGTACTTCGGATAGCACTTTTCAAACTGCTCTGATAAATGCTTTTGCTACTTTTAGGGGTCAAGTGTGGGGCTGAATCAGAAGACTGCATGGCTACAGTGCTTTCTTTTTCTGCCTATACATGAAAGAAAGGATACAGTGAGTCTTCAACCTAAGTGCCACAAATATCACCTTTTCACTGAATTCCTCAAAGTCCAAAAGTACTTCAGAGATGTTTTTTCTATCCTGAGAAATTTTAAGACAAGTATTTAGCGGCTTTATGATGTCATAACAATCACAGATGTCCCTAAGAATTGTCCTACACCCTATTCTCATCTCCCTCTACTACTTCACTTACTCTGCTGATAATTCACAAAACTACCTATCTTGCCCCCAACCTCTCTGCTGACCTATAGTCTTGCATCTCCAACTGTCTTTCAGGCACCTTGAACAGGATGTCCAATAGATACTTTAAACTCTACCAGGTCCAAAATTGAACCTATTATCTTTTCTCCAAACCCTACTCTCCCCATTACTGTAGAGGGTCATATAATCCTCCCAGTCCCACAGGCTCACAACTTAAGTGTCACTGTGGACTCTTCATTTATCTCATCATCACCTATATCATGCCTGCTAATTTCACCTTGGAAATCTCTCTCTTCTCTAACACTGTCACCACTCTAGGGCAGGCCCTCATCACCTCACTCATGAATTACTGAAACAGCCTGCTGGTAGGTTTGCCTGCCTTATATCTCACCACTCCATCTTCCATTAAGCCATCAAAGTAATTTTCCCAAAGCACAGACCAGATCATGTCACCTTCCTACTAAATAAACTCCAGTGACTCACTAATCCTTTCAAGATCAAATACAAATCCTCTGCTTGGCATTCACAGCCTATTCACAACCTATCCCCCTCCTATCTTTCTACTTTCTTAAACCTTATTCCCCATTAAGTACTTTCACCCATGACAATGGCCTCCTTGCAGCTCCATGAACAAGGCAATCTCTTGGCTCAGGCTGTCTACCATGACTGGAATGTTCTCCCTCCTTAACTCTACCTAATCACTTCTATGGCCTTCTTTAATTCTCAACTAAAATCTCATCTTCTACAGGGAGACTTTCCCTGCCCCTCTTAATTCTAGTGCCTTCCCGTTTTTTTCTATATAGCTTATTTGTACATATTTGTTTGTTTCCTCTCTCCTCCATTAAAATGTGAGCTCCTTGAAGCCAGGGACTTATCTTTTGGCTCTTTTTGTATTCCCAGTGCTTAGCACAGTGTAGCAGGTGCTCAATAAATGTTTATAGATTGATTTTGAAAAATCAGAAATTTTAATACAATTAGGGCCACACAGTGAGTCCATGATGTGCTAATAATAGAAGCCAGGTTCCCTAATTAGTGGTTTTCTGCTCTATGTACTAAATTCAAAGTTATAACAAATAGGACTCTAAAGCAAAGCATATAGTAGATAAACTTCAGTATTTGTTCTATTTCTTAACAAATCCATATTGAGAGCCACTCCTGAACTTACGGCTTCACAGGATTTCTGAAGCTGCTGTTTTTTTCTTAGCCTCACTTGCTGATTTACTCTGTTTTTCACCTGGTCCTGAAAGCGTTTCAGAGCTTCTTCTTTCAACCGTTGTTGTTCCTTTAATTCTTCTTCTAAGTGAGAGGCTGAAACCTTATTAGATAAAATGAGAAAAATGAAATTCATTCACCAGGCGGTTTTGCCTATCTGGGCTCTTCCATAAACTGGAAAAAAAATTTAGGATGAAATACTCAAAAAAGAAAAAAATCCAGTTTCACAGATTAACATCTTCAAGTTTCACAGATCAAAATTCCTTTGAAAATAAGGACATGGATGGAGCTCAGAAATGTAGAATTTAGCACAGCTTTAGCACCTCAGGTACCTGAACCAAATGAACTAAATACTTAAATGAAATAATCTGCTGAAATCCAAAGCAAGTTATTTTTTAAACTGAAAAGCCATTTTTAAAAACACAGAATAAATCAATTCTAACTAGAACTTAACCTACACATTAAAACTATAGAATAGATCAAAGTACTCTGAAAAATATGATCTAAACCATATTTCATTAGGATTGTGTCTCTGATTAGCATTCCCTCATCATCATGATTATCATTATTATTTTCCTCAAACTGATACAAACTTTCCCTATATGCTTTACCAATTAATCAATAAGCATTTATTATACATGTTTATACTGTGTGTCAGTCACTGTGGATACAAATACAAAGGGCACCTACCCTCAAGGAATTTATATCCTATTAGGAGAGACAACATGTACACACATAAGCATATAGATTATATATCTATGTGCATATACACCTATATGCACAGAGAATAAATACAAGAAATATATATGCATATACACAGAATATATACAAGAAAAATACAGGGTAGTTATGGATGGAAGGAGGGCACTAGCAAATAGAGGAACAGCAAAGGGTTTTTACAGAGGTGGTGTTTGAGCTGAGTCTTGAGGAAGAAATAGAGTCTATGAAGTACAAGTGAGAAGGAAATGTAATATATGAAGGAAGGATAGGCAGAACAAAGGCATAGCAACAGGAAATGGGAGTACCACGTGTGACAAACAACTTGACCCCAATGTATATTACTCATATATTATTCCCCTTTCCAAACTCTCAAAACCAAATTACTTTTGACTCATTTAAAATACATGCCATTAAGGAATATATGTGTGCAAATAGGGACAAACAGGAAGTTGGGAAGGGACATATTTGTCACAAGAAGTTATGTCTCAAAAATAAATGACAGAGCGACGACTCCAAAAAAGCTGTCGCCCAGTCTAAAAACCTCCATCATCTTTAGCTCCTCACACTTCCACCACACCCAATAAGTCAACAAATCCTATTGATTCTTCCTAAGTTCTTCAAATTTACAACATCACAGAATCAAGAACTGGCAAAGGTCTTAAAAGACATACTTCAATCTACTCATTTTACAGATGAGAAAACTAGGACCTAGAGAGTTAAATGACCTAATAAAGGTCACATACATAATATAGAATCTCTGATTCATAGAGAAATTCAGATACCATCTAATCCAATCCAAACCTAAATAAATAAGAATCCCCTTAATTCCAGACAAGTGCTTTTCAAGACCTATCAGGAGGAGACATCTACTACTGTAGTATATCCTAATGTAGGCAATTCCACTTTTGGATAACTCTAATTGTTAGATTTTTTCTTTCCAACTTTCAACCATTGCTGCTAATTCTGCCCTGCAGTCTTTTTTCCCCCACTGTACTTTAGTACTTACTGATTCTATCACTACAGGATTAAGATTTAGAAATAATAGAGATCTTTAAGGTGCCAGCACTCATTGTACAGTTGAATGAAGAAACTAAGACTCAGAGAGGTTGGGTGATTTTTCCAAGGTTACAAAAGTAGTAATTAGCTGACCTAGGATTTGCACTTAAGTTTTTTTAGGCTACACAAAGTAGATGTCCATTGATTGAGGAAGAAGCTAAACAAATTATGGTACATGAAATGTGTTAGGATATTATGTGCTGTTAAAAAAAAACCTATAGAGTCATGGGAAAATATATACGAAAGTAGGCAGTGAAATAAGCTGGGTCAGGAAAAATAATTTATACAAATACTCTGAAGATGGGAAGAACAAAAATGGAAATTGAGCAGTGCAATTACAATGACCGTGAACTTGGAAAGGAGTCTCTAGCAGTTTTCCAGTATCTACATGGGCACTCAGGCTTCAGGCAAGGGGCCTGCACAAGAATGGCTTCAGAGGTTCTTCTGTGTCCTAAGACCCTTTGGTTTTATGCGTAAACTTTATGCATTTCATCGATTGTCTTTGTTTCCTCAAGTTTATTAACTGAGCAGAAGGGATGGTATTGTCTTAAGTAAGGTTAGGCTCATTCTAGAAACTGGTCCATCACCTTGCACTCTGGGGGTGCAAAAGATACAAGCCACAAGTTTTGACCCATAATTTCAGAGCCCCTTCTACACAAACATCCTTATTTACATAAACCTGAGAGAAGCCGTTCGACGGTGGGTACCCGCCCCCATGTCCATGTTGGACAGAAGTGGCACTCACAGATGCTGGGGCTTCCTCACCACGGGGTGAGGCACACTCCACCCAAGCCCCAACAGGCGCCACCGCCTCATTCCTCTCGGCCAGCACTGCCAGCAGGGCCCGGTTCTTCTCAAAGGTTTGTTCTACCCAGGGGGCACATCGAGACTTTCGGGTCGGTGCCGGGTTTTGAGACTTCCGTGATTCCTGCTCAGAAGGAAAACATCAGCATCTTCAAGAAGCGGCTTTGAACCCTCAGCCCCCAAACCACGCGAGGGCTGGGCCCCTGGGGAAGGGATGAGACCCCGGGGACGGAGATAGAGCGGGGGAGGAAGCGGGACTGGGGAAGGGCGGCCCGGGGGCCCGGGTTAGAAAGGGGGCGGATGAGTAGCTGGAGCCGCCGGGACCCGAAAGGAAAAAAGAACCTGGGCGCGGGAAAAGACAGCCGAGTGTTGCGTTAAGACAGGAGGATGGCGGCGTCCGGAAGGTCGGGGACCTAAGACAGCCCGGCCTGGCGGCGGCACCCGAACCCCACCCTTAGTCAGGGAAAGCTGCTGCAGGCCGGGGCGGGCCATCAGGATCCCAGACCCCAAAGCGAAAATACAGGTAAGTAACCACAAGCGCTCAACCGCCACTTTCTTTTTCGGCGCCCCGCCCAATCCGCATCTTTACTCCCACTCCTTCCGGGCCCCGCCCTCCCTCCGGGCATCCCAGGCGGAATGTAGAAGGGGCTTGAATTCGGCCTCCAGTTGCACTGCTTCCGGTTCCTGCGAGCCTGGAACCTAACGCTTCCCGTGGGGGTGGGGCCGCCCCTAGTTCTTTGTCTGATTTTGCGTGCTGAGGGGGGCGCTGTAGTCTGAGTTCTCGCATGCTTGCGGCATCCTTGGGCTCAAGAGTTCATTTCACTGGGATGCTCTTTTCTTCTCTTCTAAGAGGGAGCACACGCATCCTTCATTAGGTAAAGAAGTCCCCAGAAATTTTAAATTTTAATCTGCATTATAAACATTTTCTCCATCCCTTTTTTAAGTCTAAATAGTCAACAAAACAATAAATCTAGCGATGATTTGTAGCTTTGGATTTCCAAAGCGTGATTGTTCATCCTGAAAATTTAACAATTGGCTCTGCAAAGAGGGTTTGAGCTGACGCCATCACACTCCCGCTTATATGGTAAATGGGAGCAAGAGCAGGTAACAAAATGAATGCAAAAGAATGGTCCTGTAAAAATAACGACAGATGTATTTAACCCTAAAGCTCAGAATGAGCCAAAGTTGGCTATGAACGCTAAGGAAATAATAGCTTTTTTTTTTTTTTTAAGCCATTGAAGGAAGGAGGAGGAGCCAAGAAATAAAAGGGCCACTACTTGGTGAAGGTATTTACGGGCAACAGAGAACTAAGTCAGAACTACGCAATGGTTATTTTATTTCCATTCTCTTGGCCATAGATAGCAATATTTGGATTGGGAGGGAGGGAATAAAAATGGTTAATAGGGCATTCAAATCCTGGAAAAATGAGCAGATGAGATGTGATCGCCACCAGTACCCAATGAGTTCAGGTCACCAATAGTGCATATACACAATCTGGAATACGGAGAGAAAAACAACAACCCGCCAATATGATTGCCTTGTAACTGTCGAAGATATTTAAACTGGGGATGGGAGTGGGGAGGGAGGATCAGTGAGGCTGAAGAAGCGCAAGTGTTACCCTAGTTTTCAAAAAAGGGAAGAGAATGGAGTCTGCAAACTAGAGGCCAGTGAACTTTTATCACTGGCAAAATGTTAGAACACATTATTAACATATTTGTGAGCATTTAGAAAAGGAAGTATAGCTTCATCAAGAACAGGTCATATAGTCCCCATGCAGGCCCCAGTCACGGAGCCGCCGCCTCCCCCTCGAGCCCCGTCGCTTCCCGATGCTCCGTCTTCCGACACTCGCCTTCTCCCTCCACCGTCTTGCGCAAGCTGTTTCGACCATTCCAGAGTCTACACTGTTTCGATCCCTTTGCTGATGCAAGTAAGGGTGATGACCTGCTTCCTGCTGGGACTGAGAATTATATCTATATAAGAATTCAACAGAGAAATGGCAGGAAGAATCTCACTACTGTCCAGGGAATCGCTGATGATTATGGTAAAAAGAAGCTAGTGAAGACATTCAAGAAGAAATTTGCCGGCAATGTTACTGTAATTAAGCATCCAGAATATGGAGAAGTAATTCAGCTACAGGATGACCAGTGCAAGAACATTTGCCAGTTCCTCGTCTAGATTGGACTGGCTAAGGAGGACCAGCTGAAGGTTCATGGGTTTTAAGTGCTTGTGGCTCACTGAAACTTAAGTGAGGATTTCCTTGCAATGGGTAGAAAAATTTCCTTCTGTCCCTTGTCACAAGTTTAAAAACCTCACAGCTTGTATACTGTAACCATTTGGGGTCCGATGTTTAACTTGGACTCGTGTAACTCATTCATGTAATAAACTGAAAAAAGCCATGCTGTCTAGTCCTTGCAGTCCCTCATTTAAACAGAGGTAAAAGCCTGGCAGTGCCCAGCCCAAAAGGCAAGTAATCCAATGTTTCAGTCAAGTTTAAAGCCCTAGTAGCCTCTGAGAATGAACATGTCTATTCAGAGTCTCCTTGGTGCTCCCTCTTCAGAGCTCCCTGTCCATTTAAGAGAACATTACCACTCTTTGAGCTGCACTTGATGATGCTCAAAGAATAAGTTAAGGCCATCACCACCCAGTCCAGTTATACCAAGATAAAGTGTTAGCCTTTGGTAGCAGTACAGGGATTCCCCTGGTGACTTTGCACCACCTGACCAGGGAGGAGTTTCATTTTGTAGCAATGACAGGACATTTCTTTCTTACATCACACCAAGGTCCAATGTTGTCTGACCAGACTTTTTTTTTTTAGTAGTAATAGTGCCCTACTTCTGGGGGATACACAAGTGGGGAAAACACCATACTGTGAGGCCAACTTTCCCAGAATTAAACTTTGGATAAGGGAACAAATTTTGAACTAATGTATTAAAACAGTCAATGTAGTAACTGTGGAGCTTGTAATTTTACTAGTAACAGCTGCCCAATGCCATGTGAAGTAACAGACTGGTTTTGTTTTTGTTTTTGTTTTTTTAGTTTAAATGTTAGGTAATGTATTTAAACTCTTATTTAAATAAAACTGGTTTTCAGAAATGTGAAAACAAAACAACAGGTCATACAAAACTAGATTACTCATTCCTTTTATTTTTTTTTTTGCCATGCCACCACCTGCATACCTTTCTTCCCCTTTCCTAAACTCTGGGATCAGCAATCAAAACAAATCAACATTATCATTCTAAGAAAGCAATTTCCCTATAGCTCCACTTGTCATCTAGACCCGGACCTCAATTCCTGGTAACCATGACCCTGTATGTGTTATCTTCCCCTGTTATAGCCTAAGCTCCTTGAGGGAAGGGGCTGGCTTACTTCTTTGAATTTATATCTTAAGTACTTAGCCAGTATGTAGTGACTGCCACAGAGTGAATGCTGAATAAATAGTTTTAAAATTCATTTTGAGGGAGTAATTGGAGTGATAGTGAAGAAGTTTGGGGTGCTAGCACCCCAAGAATGCCAAGGCAGGCTCACCTGGAATGAATTCACACTCAAGCTGTCTTTCAGTCAAGAAAAAGTTTATTTTAACACCAGTAGGAACTGGTGAAGTTTTTTTTTTGGGGGGGGATCTTGCACCCTAATGGGGATAAATCTAGAACTTATATCAAAAAGGGGCATGGGAAAGCAATTACATGGATGCTAATTAGGTAATCTAAGGGTCTTTGGGAACAACGGATGGGAAGTGTAGGGAATATACCAGACATTGAGGGAGTTGTCTGTCAGAAGCATGGACCTGACAGGATCTGGCAGGAGGAAGAGTCCTTGGGTCAGCTTGGGACAAAAATCCTTGGACCAGGCACCCCTCTGTCTGTTCTGATATGAGAATATGTTCTGTAACAAGAGGAAATTTTCTCATAGGACAGGGGTCTACTCAGAAATTGGGAAGCTTCCAGAGATATGAGCTTAGGGCTGAGGCCTGAGCACCACATCAGTAGATTAGAGGAATGCTGTAGACAATATATTTGGACTTTAGCAGATCATTTGACAAATTCTCTGATGCTCTCCTGGTGGATGAGATGAAGGGATGTAGGCTAGTTATAGTACAGGTAGGTAGATTCAAAACTGATTAAATAACCAGACCTAGAGAGTAGTCACTAATAACTCATTAACATCAACTTGGACAATCATCTCTAGTGGAGTGCATTAATATTCTGTTGCTACTCAATGTTTTTATCAGTAACTGGTAAAATTGCAGAAGATTGTACTAATGTTTTGATTTATAATTGCTGCTAAGTTTTTCATGTGTTTATGCATGGTTTCAGTTACATTAAGCTCTTTCCATTACTTTTGTACTACCTTACCATCTACTCAGATTCTTAGGATTCATCATCTAACCTTTCCTCATGAGCCCCCAATTTTTTCTCTGAGCTTTACTCCTACCAGCTAGAATTGATGAACTGATCACTTGAATTAGTAGCAATGCAAATGACATTTACTTAAAATAGAATGCAAGGCATATAAGAGATAAGAAATAAATATTAAATGCTCCTGCCATCCATTTTACAAACAGTAAACTCCCAGAGTGTGGAGTCCTTTCATCTCTGCTCCCAAGTCGGCTTACCAGCTTGACCCTGCCTTGGCATTCTTGGGGTCCCAGCACCCCAAACCTCTTCACTATCACTCCAATTACTCCTTCAAGATGATAATTGGCTTCCTCTAGGTCACATGGGTAGTAAATGGTAGAGCCAGAATTTGAACTTGTGTGTTGGCAATTTGTACAGCAATTAAACTCAAATGTTTCAGTGTCTGAATGCATTTTTTTCAGCACCAGAATTGCAAAACATTTAAGTCTTGAGGTCATTGTTTTTCAGAATAGGAGCCACAGCTGGGAAGGCATGTGCAGATGTTGTTCTGGTTCCCTTTATGTGCTGTCTTCTCCAATTGGAACATAAGCTCCTTAAGGGCAGGGTCATCTTGCTTTCAAGTTGTTTTTTTTTTAAACCCCAGTGCTAGATAGATACATAGTAAGTACTTAATACATTTTTTTTCCCATTCATTTAGTTTCAACACAGAAGAAAATCTCCTTTTGGTAGCAACATACTTGTGAGGGAATCTCCTGCCTTTGCATCCACTTTCAAGCCTCTTTTCCAGTTGCCTGCTGGATTCTTCTTATGTTCTGTCTCTCACACAAGAGGTTGTACTCAGTCTCTTACCATGTAACCTGTTAGTGCTTCTTTCCAACTCGAAGCTATATTGGGGGTAGTGTCATCACCAGGTATGCTACACACAGACTTATGGAGGATGTAGTTCTCAAACAGCCTATGTCTTATATCTCCCTCCAACCAGGTTCCATATTGAGCTCTGCATAGGCTTGGAAGGAATATAGTCCCTAAGAAGAATGTGCCCCATCCTGTGTGTAAGTTCTCCTCACCTCTTTCCACCCAGAACTTAGTACATAAAGTGTTCTGAATATATCAGGCTTATTTCCTCACTTCCATTTCCTGTACCACAATACTTAGAAGGAAGGCCAGTGTAATGGGTTGGGATTATGTCCTTCTACATGGCAGGGTTAGTGGAAAAGGATGGATACTCTTTTAGTGTCTAGAAGAAAATTAATAATGAGGCAAGGGTTGGGGTAATTTGGTAATTTTCTCCATGATTTTTCAACTTGTTTGTCCTTGGGCACTGAAGCTTAACAAGAACTCTAGAGATATTCTTCAGAATGTCCTCACTGCATCTTAAATAGGTCAGTTGTGCCATTGCAATGCTTAAACAGCAATTCATTTTCCTCTTTTTGTTCCTCTAAAGAGTTGCTGAATCCGGCACTTTTAGCAACCATGGACACAAGCTGGAGTCACACTCAGCATCTGAACAGGAGATAGCTCTTTTTAGAAATCAAATATTTACTCTTGGTTTCTGGTGTTGAAGTACATGTTCCCCACCTCTTCCTACATTTATCAAGACTCCATAACTGCCCTTATTTCACTTATGGAAATTCATACCTTCATGCCTTCTCTGAGACCCCCCATTCTTCTCCTGTGACCCCTCTCCTTTTAGGGAATCTATACCTCCTCCCTCTGAGTCTCACACCTGTGAGCTTCACACCTAAACCTTTCATATCCTCAGGATCCCATACTTGCCCAAAGCTCTGTAGGTGGCAGAGCCCAAGAAGATGATAAGAAGGGTGTCTCTGAAAGATAAGAGGCAAAATGAAGGGGGTTTTTGAGGTTTGTTTTAGTTTTTATCTCATCTCCACTTTCTTTGACTTGGTATCTTTTAGGAAGAATGGCAAGGGTAGTGGGGATGACCCTTTGGTAACCTGAAGTTTAAAAAACTCTTTGAAGGAGGCCATTCTTCCTTGTCCGTGCTTACTCAAAAACACACAAACAGAAAATATCCACCCTTGTTTTGTTTCAAAAAGGAGCCAGCTAATCTGTCCCTTGTTTGGTGGTTGCTGGAGCAGCATAGCCCTGCCCACTCTCTATACAAAGCTGCACAGAAATTCCTTGTTTCCTAGACAGGGCTCTGTAGCTCTGCAAAAGCTCTGGTATTTGCCTCTCAATTTCTTTCTTTCTGTTCTGGTAAATCAAACCCACAGTAGGGTCCTATTACTACCAGTTCACTAGAGCAGTGATTTATGAGACTGGGTGAAGGGAAAATGCCTTGAGGTACCTTTGTGGGAGGTTGGGGAATTGGGGGAGGGAGTAACCATTGAAGTCAGAGAATGGTTAGGTGCACCATGTGCTCCTAGATCTCTGGAAGGGTACTGGGGGTGGAGTGATAAAGGCAGAGCTTAGATTTCTGTAGCCAGGGGTAAGACTCTCCATTTAAGCATCAGGAATTACAAGACTGAAGAGTTTGGGGGAGATTAAGGTGATAGATCACAGTTTTGTTTTCTCCCTGACCTTCCCCAGTCATTTCCCCTTGTCCTGGAAGTCACTTGTCTCCTTCATGTCCTTAACTTCACCTTCCACTTACATTCAATACTTCTTTTCCTTCCCACAGGTCATCTGCACTTTAATATGCCTGCCCCAACTTTGGTTACATCTTTCCTGTGGCTTTGAGTTGGGAGTTCAGGAGCCAGCACCATCTTTTCATGACTTCTGTTAGTGTGGGGTTTTTTGAAGCACAACTCATTTCTAACAACATTCTCTCTTCTGTCTGTGAAACTTCGTGTTTCAATCAATCAATCAACATTTATTTAAGTGCCTGCTGTGTGCCAGGCACTGTGCTAAATACTGGGGATACAAAAGGAGGGAAATTCAGTCCCTGTCCTCAAGGAGCTTACAATCTTCTTGTAAACTTTCAAACTTACAATGGAGTAGACAACAGGAAAGCAAATATACACAAAGCAAGCTATGCTGGATAGAAAGGAGGAAATAATTTAAAAGAAGGAAAGCACTGGAATTCATTAGGGAAGGCTTCCTTTAGAAGGTGGGATTTTAGGTGGAACTTAAAGGGACTGTATCAGCAAGCACCCCAGCGTCCCCAGGGTGGCTGCCAACACAGGTTCTTAGATCTGCTTTGTTAAAGGAAAGCAACTCAAAATGGATTAACAAGCTTACTTTGATCAGTCAAATATGTATCATTTACCTAGTTCAGGGGAAAAAGGTCAGCACCACGAACTTCAGAGTATACAGACAGAATTATCAAGACAGAAACAGATCAAGTAGACAGGTTTCCATACTGTCCAACCATTACATCCATACCAAATCAACATCTGGGTTTTTCAAAGCTGGGGGGCTCTCAACAACGGCTTCCCAGAGTCTCATCTGATCAAACACAGAACACTTCTCAAAGTGAGCCCCAAAACAAAGCCTCAGATCAGGGTTTATATAACCTTCTCCTGGCTCAGAGAATGTAACAACCTTCTGGACCCACTGGCCAATCAAAAAGTATCTACTGAAAAACAAGCCTCCCACCCCAGGCTCCAGGTGCACTTTAGTCTAGGGGCAGGGAAGATCTTAAAAATTTACATTCCCATTACAGGGACCGAACAGGGAATGAGAGTCAGGATTCAAAACAATCTTAACAAGAAAGATCACTGGGGCAGAATCTTGTTAAGTAAAATGCAATGGAAATAAATATAGTCTTATACATGGTTTAAAAAGTCAGCTTCACAGGCATAGGATGGGGGAGACATGGTTACACAACAATTTGAAAAAATTTAGGGGCTTTAAGTGGACTTTATGCTCAATATGAGTCAGCAGGAGAAGCCAATAAAATCTTGGGCTTGTAGTATGAGATTCATAGCCTCTAGGTACAAGGACATGAGAGTTCCTCTGTTTTCTGCTCTGGTCAGACTACATTTGGGGTATTGTGTATGGTTCTAGGCACCAAAGTTTAAGAAAGACTGATAAATTGGAAATTGTCTAGAATAGGGGAACCAGGTTGGTGAAGGGCCTGTAGCCCAGATCATATGAAGATTGGTTGAAGGAACTGGATATGATTAGTGTGAAGAAAAAAAGATTGAGGGGAATGTGATCACTCTCTTATAGTAGTTAAAGGGCTATTATGTGGAAGAGGGTGTTTGTTTTTCTATTTAGCCCCAGAAGGCAAAACTAAGAGCAAAGAGCAGTAGTTACAGAGTCCAATTAAGCTTGATATCAGGAAAAACTACCTAACATCTGTCCAAAGATGAAATGGATTTCTTTTGGAGATAATGGGTTTGCCCTCATTGGAGTTCTTCAAGCAGAATCTGAATGGCCACTTGAATATAATACAATGGGGATTCTTTTGGGAATATAAATCAGATGAAATACCACTGAGGTCCTTTCCAACTCTAAAATTCTATGATACTATAATTCACAAATTATAGGCACCATAGAATTTTAGAGCCAGAAGAAAACTTGGAGATCACTTATTTTCACTTATTTCTTATGTTCCCCTCATCATGGTTATACTATGAATATAATTATATGAGCAATCTGGATTTTTGTTAAACAAAATTATCAGCTAATATGTTCATATATTGTACAGTTGACTACTAATATTCATAATAATGATAATCACTGTAAGATCCATAAGGACTTCATGAATCATTGAAGAAATACTAAATTATGTTTGATACTGTTGTAATATATCACTTTTATTATATTCTACTTGATAATCTGTCTATAAGATATGTGATATGCTTCTCCATCAACTAGAATTTTTGATTAATCAAGGTGCCCCATACCCCCTCCTAGCAGAATAATAGTCAATTTTCTGTATTAACTTATATTTGTTTTATATAAGCTTTATATAAGCTTTCTTATTTTTTTGGAGATTTTCCAATGTAGTGTGTTCTGGCTAGCTTGTGATCTTGAACAAATCACAACCTCCCTGAGACCCAATTTCTTCATCTAAAAATGGGACGTTAAAGTGGTCAATTTCTAAGGACCTTTCCAGCTCTAAAATTTTATGACCCAATTATCCCATTATTATCCTGACTTTCTTATTATACAGTTATTTTCTTTCCTCTCTTTCTTTCTTTCTCTCTCTTTCTTCCTTCCTTTCTTCCTTTCTTTCTTCCTTTCTTTCTTCCTTCCTTCCTTTCTCTTTCTTTCTCTCTTTCTTTCTTTCTTTCTTTCTTTCTTTTTTCTTTCTTTCTTTCTCCCTTCATTCCTTTCTTTCTTCCTTCCTCTCTCTCTCTCTCTCTCTCTCTCTCTCTCTCTCTCTTTCTCTCTCTCTCTCTCTCTCTCTCTCTCTCTCTCTCTCTCTCTCTTTTTCTTCTTTTTTTTTTTTTTTTTTTTTTTTTTTTTTTTTTTTTTTTTTTTCTTTTCTCTCTCTCTCTCTCTCTCTCTCTCTCTCTCTCTCTCTCTCTCTCTCTCTCTCTCTCTCTCTCTCTCTCTCTTTCTTCCTTCCTTCCTTCCTTCCTTCCTTCCTTCCTTCCTTTCTTTCTTCCATCAGGGTTAAGTGAGTTGTCTAGCATGTATAGGTAATACATGCCAAATGTCCAGTTACCTTTTTGAATACAGGGATCATACATGTTTCCTTTTTTGTCTTTCTACAAAGACCTGAAAATGAGCACTCAAATAACACTATTGAATTTCTGGTTTGTTTTTTGAGAATAAATATTGAAGCATTGGAGCTTATGTATATAGTGTCTCCATTCCTGCAGCCTAGAACTTCCCTAAACAGAATTCCAAAAGGCTTAGAAGGATGGAAGATACCCAGGCATACAATACAAGTACTTTAGAAGGGCAATCTCTTCTAGGGCCTTATATTTCTCTAGGCTCATAGCATCCCCAAATTCCTTGTGTTCAGAAAAAAAAAGACTATCCCAGAAAACTAAAGGAATTGCCAAATGATAGCGACTTCCAAAGTGACCAAAGAAGGAATTGGAAGTTCCAGGGGAATAAAAGAATATTTTAGAATCTCAGTGTTGAAAGGGACCTCAAAGGCCATATAATCTAACCCATATCAGAACAAGAATCCCTTCTACAATATGCCCCACAAGAACTCGTCTGACTTTTACTAATTTGCCAACATTTCCCCTATACTCAAATGCAAAAATGAATCTTTGATTTTATTTATTTCTATGTTAGTTTCAGTTATGCAAGATATTTAGTTTCAATTATGCAAGATAGACTTATTCATGCCTGCCCATCTTGTATAAATATTGGTCATGTTCTCCCATAAATTCACCACAGGGATCCACTCAATGAGGTATGTGTGTATGGGGGCGGGGATGGGAGAGTTCTTCCTTTTTCGTGATATAGCAAGGATTACAATGGAGCACACACTGTCCAGCCCTCATTCTCAACCCAATACCACTCCCCTTTTTATGATTATACATTTCTTTGGTGATTTCCTTTACTCTAATTCTTCGCAGTTCCTCATTTGTTTTGTATTGCAAAATGCGCTTATCTATCATATGCCTTTCCATTGCCCTTTGAGTAATAAACAATTTTATTATGACTTGCAGCCATATACTAGTAGAATTTTGTTATTAATCAAAAGAGAATGTTACAAAATTTCAAGAACAAGCATGACCCAAAAGAAAAGTTCTTAGAAAATACATTCACCCAACTCCTTTACAAAAGTGAGAAGTGCATAGATGGGATACGTTGCATATATCTTCAGGCTTTTTCAATGTACTAATCTGTTTTATTGGGTTTTTTTCCTATCTATCTCTTTTTTCTTTAAAAATATTATATCTTATATGGGGGATGGACCTCTGGGAGGGGAGAATGGGAGGGAAACTAGGAGAAATTCTGAAGATTTGAAAAGCAGACCATATCAATAAAATTTATTTTAAGATTTTTTCAATCAGCAAAAATTTTCCTTCTCTCTCTCTTGCCTCTCCTCCAAGTAAGAGCAAAAGAAAATACAAAACCCATGTTATAAAGATGTATAGTCAAGCAAAACGAATTTCCCTATTGACCATGCCCAAAATAAATAGATAGATAGATATAGATATGTCTCATTCTGGACTATGAGTCCTTCACTTCTGTATTAGACGATAAGTAGCCAGTTTTATCATTAGTCCTCTGGAATTACTTTGATCAGAATTCCTAATTCTTTGAAAGTTGCTTGGGTTTACCATATTGTTAACTTTATATAAATTATTCTCCTGGTTTTGTTCATTTCACCCTCCATCAGTGAATGTAAGTTTTTCCAGGTTTTTCTGAAGTCATCTCTTTCATCATTTCTTACGACACAATAGTATTTGATCACATTTATATACCATAACTTGTTCAGCCATTTACCAATTGATGAGCACCCTGTAAGTCCTATTCTTTTCCACCTCAAAAAGAGCTATAAATATATGTATACATTCTTACTTAGAGTTTGTTTTGCTTAGGATTAATCCCTCCCTTAACCTACTTTCTCTCCAAATCCCTTTTCTTGTCTTTCTCTCTCATTTCCCTGTGTGTGAAATGCATTTCTGTACCCAGCTGCATGTGGGTATATACATATTCTTCTCTCCTTTGACCAGTTTAAATGAGAATGAAGTTCAAGTGTTAACCACCCCCCTCCTTGTTTGTAGAGATGTCTACATGTGCACCCTGATTATGAGATAATTTTTCCCAACTTTCCTTTTCTCTCTCCCCAGTATATTCTTCTTCACCATTTTCTATGATTCCCTTAATATCAAGTCATAGCCAAACCATTCACAGGACTTGTCTAATTAGACTCACTCTATGAGCTCTGATGATGATAGAATTCAGAGGGGATATATGTATCATCTCCCCATATATCCTTTTTTAGTCCTTATTCATTTGTTAGTGTTTGCAGTTTTATGTTTCTCAACTCCTGTGTTTGAACTTGAAAACTGCACAGCTCTGGTCTTTTTATCAGGAATGCTTATAAGTCCTCCATTTCATTAAAGATCCATTTTTCCCCTTGTGGGATTATAGTCAGTTTTGATGGGTACATTTTTTTTTGCTGTAAGGCTATATCTATGCCTTCTGGAATATCATATTCCAAGCTATCCTGTCCTTTACCATTATGGGTGCTGTTATCATGAGTGATCTTGACTGTGATTCCTTGGCATTTGAATTCTTTATTTCTGGATGCTTTCAGTATTTTTTCTTTAATCTAGAGGCTCTGGGTTTTGGTTACAACTCTCTTGGAAATTTTTATTTTAGGGTTTCTTTTAGTAGGCAACTATTAGATTCTATTTCCACTTTGCCCTCTCTAAGAGATCTAGGTAGTTTTCTCTTACTGTTTCCCAAAATAGTAAAAGCTTCTCTTTCTCATCATGTTATTCAGGTGGTCCAAAGGCTCTTAATTTTTTTTTCTCCTCAACCTGTTTTCCAGGTCATTTGTTTTCATGCCTTTCCCTTCTGCTAGAGTACTCAGCAGGCAAAATATTCCTGGCTGGACTTCATCAACAGAGTTTTCCAGACCTCGTTGTCTGTCTCCTTATGTTGACCTGAGCTGGGAAAATGACTCACTGAGACTTTTAAAAAAATCTCCATCAGAATTCAGTCTGGTACATTTTGTAAATCTGTTTGGAGGAGTTTGGTATGGGGAGTTGAGATGGAGTAGAAAAGGAACTAATTGTAATGCTTCCTACTACTCCACCATCTTGGCTCTGTTCCCTTTATAATTTATTTTTTTAAAAAATGTTGGTATTAAAAAGATGCACCTTCATTTTAGGTAGCAGTCTTAGACCATTAAAGGAGTTCTGGAATTTACTATAAGCAATCCATCCTATTCACCTCATTTAATTCTGAACCCAATTCACTGTCCATTTGCAGCGTCTGTCCAAGGTATATATACTTACTTATGAGCTCTGTAGGCTGTCCATATAATTGCATATCATAATCTGGACTCTGGACTTTGTCTACTTGAGTTTTTAAGCTCTTTTGAGCAATTATGGATCTCATCCAAGAGACTCTACAGTGTTCTTGGGGTTTGGTAATAACCAGCACTACAAGTATCACAAACAGGAACATCTGGGGGACATCACTATCTACCTTCTCAAACTCATGTTCAGTGCTGGATATTTTCTGTGCCACAAGGAAACCTTTAATGAACACAAATATCCTTCTTTCTTGTCTTGCTTGATATTAGTGATAAAAGGGTCACAACAAGGTTATTTCTGTTACATTTTTTGAAGAATCTTGAATAATTTTGATATGTGCACTGGAGGGACCTTGTTGGAGAAGAACCTTTAAGACAGCACTTTGCTCTACCAAATTAAATGTATATGTATTTAAACAAAAATAACCAACAAACAATAAGCATAGAAGCATCTTGTATTCTCTACATATAGAATATATCTTGTGGGAGCCTGCCTCTTTCCTAATAATATCCTCATTGAGAATGCCCTTGATGCATGGGTACAGTATTATAAAATTTTCACATAGTTTGGAAAGTAGGCCTGTAGGTAGGTAGTTCCTGATATTCTCTCAAATGCCTTTCTTATATTAATATAGGAAGCATTTCCTTACTGTGCTTTTCCCACACCTGTGAAATCACTGGCAAAGATCATTAAAGTCTGAGATATTTTCTAAGCCTCTGGTATCTTCCCCTCCTTCAAATGCCTTGTGGATTAATCCCTCTAAGTCCTCACAATTGTGTCATCTCCAGCACAGAGCTCTTCTTTATGCACACTTGGTCCAATCCAGTGACTTTACTAATTTTTTATCTTAGTGTCATTCTTACATCTTCTCTAAATCTGGGACTGTGATGTTAGAATCCAAGTGTGGTAGCTTCACTAAAATGGTACAAGGAGTTTGTTACTTTTAAAAAATCTTTATCATTTTTCTTCTGTTTATTGTTCTTTCATTTTCATCTTTAAATGTCCTTGGGACTTTGTTTTGTTGGGTCTGTAAAGCTTTTTTTTTTCTTTTTTGAAGGGGGGAAGGCAGGGCAATTGGGGTTAAGTGACTTGCCCAAGGTCACATGGCTAGTAAGTATTTAGCATCTGAGGCTGGATTTGAACTCAGGTCCTCCTGACTCCAGAACCAGTGCTGTATTCACCGTGCCACCTAGTGGCCCACATGTAAAGCTTTCTTTAAGTTGATTTTACCCTCCAAGATTTTACCCTGTTTTATGAAGTGATACTGCTTGCAGTCCTTCCATGTTCTTTCCATGCACCATAAAATTTTACAAATGGATGTTATATTCTAAACTGATTGGTTCCCATATCTCTGCATGTGACAAGTAAGAAAAATATTTGCTATTAAAGGTCCTTTTTAGGATCTTTTAGTCCCTTTGTTATGGCAATTTATTTACATATTTAAAATCTCTGTATGAAATTATTACAGTTGTGTATGTCTTTTCTTTTTTGCATATCCCATTTTCATCACCAATAACTCATTTCAGTAGGTCAAGATGAAGTTATTTTAATTGCACACTATGACTTTCTCTCATTTTTATTCTATTTCTGTACTAATTTTGATATTTACTCTTTTTTAAATTTTTTTTTAAGCAATTGGGGTTAAGTAACTTGCTCGAGGTTACACAGCCAGTTATTTTTGTGTGGGTGCCAAGTATCTGAGGCCCAAACCGATCCCCGGTCTCCCAACGCTGGGGCTGGCACTCTTACTCTCTGCGCCACCTGGCTCCCCCTTGATATTTACTCTTAATAGGTCAGTGGACTGATTATACATAGGCAGCTTGTGTAAGTCTGAGGGACATTTTGTATTTTTCTTTGTTTCATGGGTTGCTATGGCCCAAGAATTAATCACCAAGGCAAACCTACTTGTGATGAACTTCTGTGGACCTCAGAAAGTCTGCTGTCAGTACTGTACTCAGAATCTCTCCAGCATGACAGAAACTGTTCCAGCTTCAGTCTTGTGCTCCACTGATATAGCCTTTGAGAATCCAGGGCCACCTTCATACCAAAATAGGCATCAGAGTAGGACTTGATAGAGAATTTGTGCTAGAGAAATTTTAGCACAAATGCAAAACTCCTGAAAACCAATTCATGTTTCAGATGTTCAAAAGAAATGAAAATTAATTGCATGGTTCAAAATAATTTCCTTTGGATACTGTTCCCTGAAGTCTAAAAACTCCAAGCCACAAAGCTGAGGCAGCGCCACACAAATCAGAATTCTCTCAGTTTCAAAACATGTCTTGCCTACAGTAAAAAGGGAGGAGAGAGGAGAAGATAGATCTGTCTTTATGTTCTGTGTACAGCAAAGATCACTTTTTTTTCATTGAATGTTAGGTTCTGAATCAGAGATCACAACCCCTTCCCTTGTTTGTGACCATTTGCTACTATCCAGAAGCTCTGGAGTCTGGGAGGTAGGACTGTAATCCCTAGAATGTCCATCAGTGTACCAGCCCTCTCTTGCCTTCAAGTTAGCCGAGACTAGAGATATCCTGCCATATGGTTTACTGAAAACTGTGTCTCTAATACTTTCTTGCAATCTCTATTCTGTGTAGGCTATTCCCCACCCTCACCTCTAGGCAGTTAGAATGTAGGAAGTTATCAATTAGCTGCTCTGGTTATCTAACAGGCACATTGCCATTATATTAAAAAAAAAAACATGCAATTAAAATAGGATGTAACTCCCTCAATCTACAGTTGTCTTGAGTAGCAGAGGGTTTAAGCACGGGGAGCAAGAGAGGAATTGGTCACAGTAATGATGTGATGCCCTGTGGCAGAAAGGTATGGAATTTAGTGTTGGAGAGACAGATGCCAGCTTCTCCTTGCTGGGCCCAGTTGTTGGGTCTACCCATCCTGATTCACCGGCAATGAGTTGGCTTTAGTCAGAGGAGACCGAGTTCCCTACACAGGACAGGACAGTCATGACCAGGAAAAGCTATTTTCTCCTGAGGGCATGCAGATTATCGAGACTATTCTCAATGCTGTGAATTATAGTAATTGTTGTAATCTACTGCTTCTGGTTCCACCACTAGAACACTATCCTTATTCTTGCTCTGACTTAATTAAAAGTATTCTGTCTGAAGGCAAGATTATATACAAAATAACTTTTGAGTGGAGGTCCCCAGCAGCCCTGTGATTCTATAATAGCAAAGATAATCAAATAGGAGAGGAAGAAGAAAGATGTAAGAATAACAGAATTGGACATTTTTCAACTCCTTTCCTTTGGAGTTGAAGGGGAGATTTCATTTCTTCATTAGTTACTCGCTTCCCTAAATACTTCCCTAAATACAGCTAAATAAAAGCTGCCCAGGAACTCCACCCCCTTCGCTGTTCGGAGCCCATTGGAGGCACTTCTCTGGCATGGTCAGCCCCCACCCCCTTAAAAACAAGGAAAGTGGAGTGGTGACTACTTAAGACTGGGACACAAAGTCCAGTTTCTTTGTGTACTCCTACCCAGTTCCCTGTGTTAGTCCCAGCTTCAAATCCCCACCTGGAAAATTAGCCCTTGGCACACCATCTTCCTATTCAGGACAGGTGAGTCTGGAAGCGCCTAGCATTTGTGCTTTGCATCCTGCTTGGACCTGTCAAGTGGCTTTTCAGCAGCTACTAATTCCACCTTTTGGAAACTGAGGATGTAGGGCTCAGGAAACCAGAAAATGTCAGGTCTGAGTGAGAGAAAAGAACAAGCTGAGCAACACACAGAGCTCTGTGTATTCAGAGGCAAGTTGGCAGGGTTGTGCTGGAACAGAGAAACTCCAAGTGGTACAAAGAGACGTGCCCAGAGTGGAGAAATCATGCTAATTGTCTGCACCAGAGCCCAAGAACTCAACCCAAAATGAAGAGAGAAAGGGGAGCCCTGTTCAGAGGCTCCAGCGCCCCACGCCTCACTCCTTTCGTCTGCCTCCTCCTGATCCAGACAGGTAGGAGATGGGGGTGGGAAGCAAAAGGGTTTGGAGAAGGAACCAAGGGGCTTCTTTGGGGGAAACCCAAAAAGGGGGGTCTGAATGTCTTTATAGTGGGAGGAGGGAAGAAGCTCAGCTGCCGTGGGAAGTATTGTGAATTCAGGCTTTTAGCCTTGAATACATTTCTTCATCCCCCTTACTCCCTCTTGTCCTCCCCCCACCAAAAAAACAAAAAACAAAACAAAACAAAAAACAACAAAGGCTGCATGGCCTGGAGCTCCCACAACATTCAGTACATAAAGATGAGCTCCATTGAAAGGTTTCTTATAGCTTGGGTTGTTGGCATAGGTCCTTTTGGCATCCTTTTAGATGATGACATGCTGTAGGGTTTTAAGGAGCAGTCTGGGGAGTGGGGTACTTTGCTTTGGTCTCTTCTGGACTTCTCTGGGATTAAAAAGGCAAAGAATAAAAGAAGCTTTGAAGAAATAACTTCATGAGTCCCTTTCATTCCCTGTTGCTCATCAACATTGACAGGGTTTCAAACTATCACAGTCATCAGTCAAAATGCTTTTTTTTTTTAAGCACTATGTTCCAGGCATTGTGGTAAGTCACAGCAGATCTTTATGCCATGGAGACCTACATCCTGTACTGCTGCTATCCATTTCTTAGAGAATTAGAGCTTGTTGGCGGTGCCTCATGAATAATAGGAATGTGGGCCATTGTTAGGCTCTTAGCCTCCCACATCTGTAGCAATGTCAGCTCCCCTTGCTTGGATGAGACTCAGTTATGTGCAACTTTCTCCTCATAGCTTCTTTGCAAGGATGAAATATATTTTTGGGGGAGGGAGTGGGGAAGGGTTATCCACCTAATTTTTTTCTTTGAGTTAATGTTAGTTGAGGTCTGGGATATATTTTCCTTCCCATCTCTATTTTCTGCTTCTAAAAGAGGAGTTCTTAATATGTTTTTTATATTATGAACCCCCTTAACAGTCTAGTGAAGCCAAGGGACCTCCTCAGCGTGTTTTAAAACACATAATATAAAATAAATAGTATTGCAAAGGAAACCAGTTATATTGAAATAGTTATTTTTCTATATGAAAAAAATACCCAATCAGGTTAATGGAACCCCTCAGAGGCATGGAAACCAGGTAATGATGGGTATCTTGGGATCTTGCCTCCTCATAAAAAAGCTCAGGATTCACTAAGGGCCTTCCTTTTGCCGTGGATATATGAGGCCCAGGGAAATTCTATTTTCCACAAAAATTTGATGAGACTGAAGATCTAATGGGTCCATGAGATTAAGAAGTCATTTCTGGATTTTCAACCTTGTCTTCTCACACTTTGGAGTTAGGGGTGCCTACACCTGTAGTAATAGCCTAGGGACTGTCCAAGTGACATGCAGACTAAGGAGGGATGGAAGGAAAGGGAACAAGAAATTATTAAGTTCCTACTATGTACTAGACACTGCTAAGCACTTTACAAATACTGTCTGAGGCAGTATAACCTTCCACAGCTGGGGGTTGAAAGGCCTACATTGTATGACACTTGGTCAGTGACTGTTAGCTTATTATTCCCTTTGGTAGGATTGAGTGGAATTCATCCTAAATATCCCAGTTCCCACCTCTGACTAAAGATGACGTTTTTTGTCTCCTGATAACAATTACTGTAGGCCAAAAGATTTCAAGCATCTGGTTGCCATCTGGAGTCATGTCAGCCTGCTAGAGTCTGGTATCTGAAGTAGAACTTGAAGGATGGCGATGTCTTTTCTACTGAAATTTCTCTTTCATAGGTAACCAATAACTTCCTTCTTGAAAAAAATCGAAGGGATTTTTTCTATTCTTTATTTTCCTTAGTCTTTTGGTGGCATTTGACACTATTGATCACTCCTTTCTTCTTAAAACTCTCTTTTTTGGGCTTCCATAACATAGTATCCTTCTCCTACCTCCTTCATTATCCCTCTTTGTCCTTTGCTGGTTATTCAGCCTTCTCTACTTGCTACCTCTAGGCATCCCGTGAATGCTCAGTTGTAGGCATTTCGTCCTCTCTAGGGGAACTCATCTACTGTCACATTTTCAACAACTATCTCTATACTAATGACTTTAAAATGTTTTATTAATGCATTTTTACTTTTACACCACATTTGCTTCTGAATCCATCATACCCTCTTTTATAACAGAAAAAAAGTTATAAACAAAACCATTTGGCACATTGACTGTGACTGACAGAGCATATAACATTCCTCGTCAGTAATCCACCACTTCTCTACTAAGAGGAAGGTAATGTATTCTAACATCACTCATCTGGAACCAGTATCAATCATTGCTTTGGACCTGTGTTCTGTTGTCTTTTACTATTGTCCTCATTTATATTCTTATAGTGATCTTGTATATTGACTATTCTTTTAGTTGTACTTTCTTCATTCTCTGTCATTTCATAAAACTTTCCCATATTTCTCTAAATTCCTCAAATACATTGACCTCTGTGGTGCAATATCATAATCCATATTCCTATACCAAGATTTATTCAGCCATTTTCAAATTTATGGGCACCCACTTTGTTTTTGCTACTATAAAAAGTGCTATAGTGCATGTTTGGTATCTTGCTAGTGACTTCAAAATCTATGGCTAAACCTGACTTCTTATCTAACATACTGGCCTATATTTCAAATTGCCTCCCAGGACATCTTCCTTCGAATATCCTACCATTGCCTAACCTAAAGAAGGGTAAGAGTGGGGGAGTGATAAGATAGTCATGTGGAAGAATGATTAGGCTTATTTTGTTTCACTCCAGAGCTGAAGCAGAACAGTTGGAGCTGAATAGGTGACAGTTGGAGGAAGCAAAATTTCTGTACAATAAAAGAAAAAGCTTTCTAACAATTAGAACTGTCTCAGAGTGGGAAAACTCACTTGTGAAGTGAGTTCCCTTTCACTGTATGTGTTTGATAACCTTCTGTCAAAGATATTGTAAAGAGGGTTGAACTAAGTAATCTCTAGGGCTTTCACATCTAGAAAGATTCTAGGATTCACATCAAACTCACCATATTCAAAATCAAATTCATCATTTTCCCCTTACCTTGCTCTACCAATTATACTGTCACCTAGCCACCTAAACTAGAAATTCTGGAATCTTCTTGCAGTCCTACCTTGTCCTCACCCATTTATACCTTATTGGCCATTAAATTCTGCTGATTCTTCCTTTAAACGTTTCTTTGCCTCATGTATGGAGTACCACAATGAATTCAAAACTAGTCTTGCTCTTCTCCAATCCATCCTGTAAATTTCTCCCAAACTTAAGGAGCATTTGTGTTTGGTTTTGGCTACTTGTCAACGTAGGTTAAAATCAAGCCTACTCTGGAGTAACTCTGGCTGTAATATCTGAGTTAGACACTAGGTGACGTTCCACTTCAGTTGTCTCTACCTGACACACACATGCACAGACTGCCAAACTTTCAGCAAGCCAGGATATCCCCTCCAGCTTTTACAAAGTGCTCAAAGGACTGTTCTCAGGACTGTTCTCCCCTCTGGATTTAGGGAGTTGCTTCCTACCCTTTTGGCAAAAAGACATCAACCCTTTGTGCAAGTTACTGTGCTCCAAATCTAGGAGATGAAATATTAAAATTTAAAATAGTGATTGTTATAATTATCTTGACTCTGTCTCCACACCTTGGGAGAATTCATTCTTTCAGTTTCTCTTCCTTCTGTCCCATTGATTTAGAGATGCACGATCTGTAATCTCTGCAGTTTAAAAGTAGGTAAATTCTCTTAGATATGTGGGGATATACAGTTGCCTATATCTTCCTTTTCGTTTTCCTTCCTAGTCTTCTATACAGAGAGGGAGAGCCTAAGGATCACAAAAATGGGGTAAGAAGAGTAACTTCTGTGCCGACTGATGTGAATGAAGGACTGTGTAGAGAACAAAGAAACTGGCTTACCAGTCTAAATTGCTAGGTAGATTTCATAGAACTCATGGTTCTCAGCATCTCTGGGTGGCAAACCACTGGGGTCTAGTGTCTTCTCCCCTTGTGGTTTGGATCAGCCCCTCAGGTGTGTCATTTCCACTTCTGTTTTATTTTTAAAGCTTTTTTGTCTTCTCATGTGGTTTGGATCAGCCTTTCAGCTGTGTTATTTCCACTTCTGTTTTTTTAAGCTTTTTTTTTTTCTGATTAACAAGCATTTATCTCCCCCTCTCCCACAATCTCCCCTTCATTGGAAAATAAAAGAAGGGAAGAAAACAAACTACTTCTGTTTGTTCATGCTATTTCCCCCTGCCTGGAAATAGCATGGAAATATCTCTTCTTCCCACTCCTCCCCACCTACCCAAATCTTACCCATCTTTCAAGACTCATCCTGAATCCCATGAAGCTTTCTCCTACTACTTTAATTAACACTAATCTCTCCTGGTCCTGACTTCCCATAGTATTTACTGTTTATATCACATATGTTATCACTACATTGTATCCTGCCTATTTTTGTTCTTTGATTGTTTCACGTGTGGAAATCTTGTTTTCCCAACCAGACTGTATTTCTCTGAGGAGAGATAATAGATCTTATACTTCTTCTGAATCTTCTGCCCCTCCCCTCCAAAAAACATTTAGCACAGTGCAAGGCGCATAGGCACTTGATATACTCTAAGCAAATCAATTCAACAAACACTTATCAAGTACCTATTCTGTGCAGATCAGCTAAGATGGTACTAGTGTTTCAAGGTTTAGATGATGGGTTGAGAAGTTTGGACTAGTAAAGGCTAGTAGCTAGTAAAATGCACTATGAGATCTGAAGAGAGAAGGTTATTAGCAGCCGGACCAATCGAGAAAGGCTTCCTGAAATATTTGTCATTTGAATTAGATTTTAAAGGATTGTCAGGAATTCAATAAGAAAAGGCAGAAAGGAGACAAGTGGTAGGCATTGGGAACAGTGTAAGCAAAGGTAGAGAAATGGGAAGATATAAGGCATGTAAGCACTAATTCAAATTGGCTAGAAAATAGAGTTTGTAGAAAGAGAGTAGAATAGACATGGCTAGAATGGAAGGGTGTTGCTAGATTTCAGAAGGCCTTGAATTGCAGCCAAAGGAATTTCAACTTTTCTCCATAGGCAAGATTGAACCACTGAGGAATTATGAGAAAAAAGTGACATGGCCAGAGCTATTCATAATGAATATAAGCCTGGTACCATTGAGAAAAAAAAAGGAGTGAGGAAGATTGTAGAAATAGGAAGACATGTAAGAGGGCAACCAGTGAATATTGGGAGTACATGGTTACATGTACAATCATTTACAATAATATTTTTTTGTTTAGTTTGAGGCTTTTTTGAACTTTCATTTAGACTCATATTTGGCTGTTTATACTTGTTGATGAAAATTAAAATAAAATTTATTCTTAAGAAAAGAAGGTTACTGTAGTAGTCCATGTGGATGAAGACCTGTGTTCTGAGTATGGCAGTAGGAATAGAGAAGAGGAAACAAATATAACAGGTATTATGGAGGTTAAAATAGACAGGATTTAGCAATTGGTTGGATATGAGAGGTCAAATGAAGAGTCAGAGGTAACACTAGCGTCTCAGAGATGGAAGCTAGTATGAATTGTCATGTTACCGACTGAAGTTTGTGGAGAAGAGGAGAGAGAGTTGGTAGTGGGATGGGATAGATTAACATACTTTAAATTTTTTTTTTACATTTGGGGAGACATGAGCATATTTGAAGTCAGATGGGTAGGAACTGGCAAAGAGGGAGAGATTAGATGCATAAAAGAGAAGGGATTAATATTGGAATCAGGTCATGTAGGAGGGCATAGGGTCTTAGCTCAAGAGATAGAAATGACCACATCTATCTACTCTAACCATCTCATTTTCTAACTGATGAAACTGAAGCCCAGAAAAGGTAAATGTTGTACCCAAGGTAAAGCAGGTAGTAGTCAGGAAAAAGAATAAATTTGATAGAAAGACCTCTGATCATAGCTTTAAACAGTTATGATGTTAGAAGACTGATGATGAAGATTATTTTCTGCTTCTTGTCAGGTAAGTGGTGGGCTGCAGATGTAGAAGGAATGTCTTTATATCCCTGATGTTTGGCATATTGCCTGGCACATAATGGACACTTAAAAATACTTCTTGAATTAAACTAGATTCTTTTGGAAGCGGGGTGGGAAGGAGTCATCAAGAAGTGATAATGTAAAAAGGTCATAATTAATTAAAAGGAAGTAAGTTTTTTAGGGGAATGATAATAAGCTTGGTTTTGTCAATGTTGAATTTGGGGTAACAGTGGAATGTACAGGTACAAATTTTGTGTCCTGTGGTAAGTTAAAGATAAGAGTTTGAAACCTGGCTCCAAACTGGATTTCAAGGATTAAAATAAAATATCAGGAGCTATCTAGTGTTGATAGTTGAATCAACTGTTAAGTTATCAAGAAAGAAGGCAAAGAATAGAAGCTTGGGAAATAATTTTAAGGGAATAGGAAGAGGATGACGACCTAGTAAAGGCAGCTAGTTGGCACAATGAATAGAGCACTGAGCCTGGAGTCAGAAAGATCTGAGTTCAAATGTAGCCTTGACACCAGCTAGGTGACTCCAGATCCATCACTTAACATGTTTGCCTCACTTTCCTCATCTGTAAAATGGGGATAATAATACACCTATCTCCCAGGGTTGTTGTGAGGATCAAATGAAATAATATTTGTAAAGCACTTAGCTTAGTAAGTGTATATAAATGTTAGCTATTATTAGTAGTAAAAGAAACAGATGGGGAAAGAAGTAGGAAAAGAAGCAGGGGAGTGTGACATTTCAGAAACTAAGGGAAGGGAAAAAATAAAAAAGGAAGCAGTAATAAACTACTGCTGCAGAAAGCCCAAGGAAGAAAAAATTGAGAAAAGGATATTATATGGCAATTAGGATATCAGTAATGATTTTTGAGAGAAGATATATCCGTAGAGTGTCAGGGATGGAAGCTACATTAGAAGGGACTGAGGAAAGAATGAGTAAGAAGTAGTTGAATCACTTGATAACTTTTTCAAGAAGTTTATGGAGAAGAGGAGAGAGAGTTGGTAGTGGGATGGGATAGATTAACATACTTTAAATTTTTTTTTACATTTGGGGAGACATGAGCATATTTGAAGTCAGATGGGTAGGAACTGGCAAAGAGGGAGAGATTAGATGCATAAAAGAGAAAGGATTAATATTGGAATAAGGTCATGTAGGAGGGCATAGGGTCTTAGGTCAAGAGATAGAAATGACCACATCTATCTACTCTAACCATCTCATTTTCTAACTGATGAAACTGAAGCCCAGAAAAGGTAAATGTTGTACCCAAGGTAACTTTACGCAGGTAGTAGATAGAACTTGAATACAGGTCCTCTTACTCCATATCCATTATTCTTTTCACTATCCTGCCTGAAAATGCATGGGATCAAGGGCTCACCTTAGCAAAGATAGGTAGTGGCTTAAGCAAAGAGTAGAAATGCCTTTTCCTCTGAAACAGAAGGAAAGGAGAAGAGAGTAGGTGAAATACAACAGTGGAGTACAGAATCGCCTTAGAAAACTAGTTATCTGCTATAGGGGAATGTTGATGCATTTGGAAGCTTCAGGAGAAAGAAAAAGTTTGAAAATCTTCTTTTGGAGAATGAAAGCCTGTAGTTTCATCAGTGTAGGGAAAAACCTAGTGTGGAAACTTATTCTATCAGATACACTTAAGTAACCAACTAATTTTTAATCTTAGAGAGGTGGTTGGGCACATGAAGAGTTAACATGTTTTAGAGGCAGGGTGTGACTAAAGTGTCAATAGAAGGTCTGGGTATGACTGAAGTGGTGAGTGTAGAGAAAAGACAGGGTCTAAGAATTAAAGAGACAGAGGAATTATGTACTTAGGCTATTAGATCCATCATCATGATTATTGAAGGTGGGATGATGGCAAGAGGTGGATAGCAGACAAAACTGTTAAAATGCTAAAGTCATTGAAGAAGTTGGAAGAGTATTCTGGAGGTCAGCAAAGATAAAGAATAGATAACATGGGTTGTAATGAATGAATATTAGTTGTTTTTAAAGATCTCCCGGAAAGAAGATTCCACAGCATCTTTAATTGTTTCAGTTACTATCAAAAAATTGTTCCTTACAGGAAGATGCCCCAGATGAAAAGTCCTGTAACTGCCATAGCTATCCCATCTCAGACCTCAGGTGACTTCTGGGAGGAGCAATATACAGATGAATTAAATCATGAGATTGGAGGCATGTTCTGTCATAGAAAGAGGCTAGGAAACCAAGTACAGGGATAGAAAGCCATTCCTCTGGATGGAGTGGGTGTTAACAGTGACATTGTTCACCTCCTCACAATAGCATGGTGGAGTGATCTTTGAACTTGGAGTCACAGGACCTGGTTCAAATCTCAGCTCTGCCATTTACTACTTATGTGACCCGGGGCCTTCTTGGACTTCAGTTTCTTCATCTGGAGAATGAGGGTGTTTGACTAAGTGATGTTGGAGGTACCTTATAGCTCTAGATCAATATCCCTATGAAGTATCCCAATTCTTATAGATAACCTGGAAGAGGGAGAGAACAAAATGAAATCTCTAGGTTTGCAGATAATCCCAAGCTGTGAGGACAAACTGCTGGAAACTCTTCTCATGAGGCTGTGTGTGTGTATGTGTGTGTGTGTGTGTGTGTGTGTGTGAGTGTGAACAAAAAAGGGACAGGTGAGTCAATGTGAACAAGTGCAAAAAAGTGCATTAGATAGAAATAATAAAAACTTTATTTATAGGATGATGGACTTTGATCTTTTAATTATGATCCTAAAGGCATTAGTGCCATAAGGGTCCCAAATAGCTATGAATATGTATGTGACCATTCTCAGGAAATCAATTAGAAACAAAACAAAAAAGATCAACTAAAGTGTATTATTGTTGCTGTTACTTACTACTACTGCTGCTGCTGCTGTTGCTACCGCCCCCACCCCCACCTTAGCTATGGTCCTTCTCTAATGCCTCATCTGAGCATGGAGGTAACTTTGGGTTCTATGAGGTTGCGTCATTAGTGAACAAGCTCTAGGTCCTAAGTGAGAAAGACTTCAAGTATAGACCCAGTGATGGAGTTGTTTGTCATTTGGGGACTTAGCCTAGTAGCTAAATTCAGTGACTACAGCAGCTCACTATGGCCATCTACTGATATATCCAGGAGGTGCAACCTCTGTGGATGGAGGGATTGTCCACAGTGACTCAACTTCATGAAGTACTGAAGTAATTATAGTTGCTGATATTAAAACATAATAATTATTCTACTCATAGACAAAGGTACCCTATATACTGCCTGCATTTCTGGTCTCTATACTCCAAGGAAGATATAATAGAATAAGAAAAAGAGAAAGGAAACTAAAATAACTAAAGAGATAAAAGGGCTCCTTTAAGAAGACAGATAAAAAAAATTAGGACTTCCATCTCAAAAAATGAAGACTGAAAAAAAGACATATAGAAATCCTTGAAACCATGAAGTACATGAATAGAGTGAATAGACCAAATCCCAAAATACTAGGATCTGAGGTTACTACTTAAAGTTTCAAAGAGATTCTTTTGGGACAAATGAAAATAAATTGCAATTATATAGTACATAGTAAACTTTACCCCCAAGAGGTGGTAGAGGGATTGGGAAAGGCTTCCTAGATTTTAGTTGTAACTTGAAGGAAGCTAGGCAAATCAGTAGGTGGAGATGAGGAGGGAAGAACATTCTAGGCATGGAGGACAACCAAAGCAAATGCCCAGATCTAAAAACTGAATGTCTTGTTCAAGTAATAGTAAGGAGTCCAAGTATCATTGGATCATAGGATATGTGTCAGGAGTATAAAGTATAAAACTGAGAAGGTGAGGATATGGGAGGGATAGGTTATGAAAGGCTTTAACACCAAAGAGAGGATTTTATATTTGATCCTAGAGGTAATAGGGACCACTGGAGTTACTTGAGTAGGGAAATCAGACCTGTGCTTTAGGAAAATCACTTTGATGGCCTGGAGGAGCAGCTAGGTGGCACAGTGAGTAGAGTCAGGAGGACCTGAGTTCAAATGTGGCCTCAGCCACTTAACACTTACTAGCTGTGTGACCTTGGGCAAGTCACTTAACCCCAATTGCCATGCCTTCCCCCCTCCAAAAAGACCAAAAAAAAAAAAAAGGAAGAAGAAGAAGATGGCCTGGAGTGTGGAGAGAATTGGAGGAAGCAGACCAACCAGCAGTCTATTGTAATAGACCTCTGAAGTCCCTTCCAACTCTGAGGTTCTGTGATTCTGGTTAAAACAATACAGGGGGCAGTCCAAAGTTCAGGAACCTGGGAGTGATAGCTCTGATTTGCCATACCCTGTAGCTTCCTCTGCTTATATCATACCTACATCTAGACCACTTCAACTAAAAAAGATTATTTCTTCAGTGTCCTTAGGAGAGGTTAGAGGCAGATGATACTTAGATAGCAGAGTGGAAAAAACACTGGATCTGGGTGCTGAAGACTCAGTTTTAATAATTACTACCTATACAGCCTAGGAGAAATCATTTACATCCTTTCCTGATGGGGCTTCAGTTTCTTTCTCTTTCTAAGATATTTTCTAGCTCTACATTCTCTGACGCTCTGCTTTCCAAGAATATTTCATTTTACACATGCCAATCTACTTAGGGAAGTAGTAAGGCCAATTTTGCCAAATCAGCAAGGAAGCAGTTAAAAGAGTCTTGAATTTGATAAACAAAACAAAAGGAAAGGAAGCAAACTGTTTGCCCAGTGACTGACTGGCAGTGAGATGGCAGAGTGGATAGAGCACTGGACTTTAAGTCAGGAAACCTTGAATTTGACTCCTGCCTCAGATGGTTTTGAGCTATGTGACCCTTGACAAATCACTTAACCTCTTCATCTTCAGTTTCCTCATCTGCAAAATAAGGATAATAATATCACATACATAACAGGGTTTTTATAAAGACTGAATCAGGCAATGTATGTAAAGCACTTTGCAAACCTTAAAGTTCTGCATAAATGTCAGGTATTAATTATTATTAAATGGCTGAACACATCATAAAATATTGTCATAATGAAATGTTAAGGTGCCAAAAGGAATAAGGAATATTAAAAATTCAAAGAAATGTGGGAAATTTGTATGAAATGACTCAGAGAACAAAGCAGAAACAAATTAATAATATGCACAAGCATGACAGTCACATAAATGAAGACAATTTTAATGGCAAAACTCAGATAAAAAACATTGAACAGAATTAGTTCTAATTTATAAAGCATACAATTGATCATTAATAATTTATTAAGTGTCTACTACAGGTGACTCCAAGAAGCTATAGCATGTGCAAGGGCTAGAGACTGGCAAAAACATCTCAGCAAACTAAGATGCATTGAGGGTAACCCACAGGCCTCAAACCCATCAATAAACTAGGGGCATGTCTACCCCAAGCATGTGAAGACTTCCCCAGGCAGAATGGATGCATGAAAACAATTTCTTCCGATGGCCATGAAGGCAGCTGAAGGAGGTATCATAGAGCTATTAGAGTTTGGTCAGATATTGAAGATGCCCAGGTCATCCACTGTATCCTGGGCCATCGCCAGTCATCTTGACTTTTGTCTTACTACTGGACTTTGATGACTCTGGAAGAAAAAGTGAAGCTGACAACTTTGCACAACTCTGCCTCACTTAAATTCAATTCACGTGCAACTCAAGACATCACCCATTACATGATGTCACTGGTCCTCATTTGGAAACAAAAGATGAACAGCAAGTACTTTACTATATGCCAGGCACTATTACAAAGAAGCTACAAGAGCAAGGATGAAATATTATTACGTGCCTTCAAGGAACTTATGGATACCCATCCTTCATTTTACCAAAACAAAAACTACTGACTTATAAAAATATGTATATGAAGGAAGAAAGAAAGGAGGAAAGGAAGGAAGGATGCTGGATTTGAACTAAGGAAGGAGCTGAGTTTGAACCCAATTCTAACAGCTGTTCTTTGGGTCCAGCTTAATGGTGCAGTGGCTGGGCCTGGAGTCAGGAAGACCTGAGTTCAAATCGAGCCTTGGACACATAGTTATGGGAACCTGGGCAAGGCACTTTACCAACATTTATCTCAGTTTCCTTATCTGTAGAATGAGCATAATAATAGCACATATCTCCTAGGGCTGTTGTAAGGATCAAATGAGATAATTACTATAAGGCATATAGTAAGTACTATGTAAATGTTAGCTATTATTGTGTGACCTTGGTTAAGTCTCTTAAACTTTCTGAGTCTCAATCTCTTTAACTTGTAGGATATTTGGACTACTTATCTCACAGGATTACTGTGAAGAAAATGTTTTGTAAATTCTAAAAGGCTATTTAATGTTATTATGCTATGTAGTTATTGTTGTTTTTAAATTGTTGCTATTAATAAATTGTTGTATGTCATGGCTATTGCTAAGCAAGGAGTACTACCCATAGAATTATAGAATCTCAGCATTGGAAGGAACTTTAGGAGATGTTCAGGAGGAGTTCACAACCTCCCAGTCAGTGCAGGAATTCCACGTACAATCCAGAGGGGGGACCTGTGATCCAGAGGCCACATGTGGACCTCTAGGTCCTTAAGTGTGGCTTGTTGACTGAATCCAAACTTCACAGAACCCCTTTAATAAAAGGATTTGTTTCGTAAAACTTGGACTCTGTCAGAAGGCCACACCCAAGGACCTAGAAGTCCACACGTAGCTTCGAGGAGACAGGTTCCCCACCCCTGAATAACCTAACAGATGATCATCCCTCTTCCACAATAGCCTGTTGCATTTTTGGACGGGTCATTGAATCTCTATTTGAACCAGTGAATTAACTGTTTTCTCCTACCCTTAAGCTTTAGGTTCAGTTCCAGGGAAGTCATAACTTGGGAAAGAAAATAGCAAGGTACACTTTAGTCCAGTCCCCAACATTCATATGTGGTTAGTTGCTATTGTAGAATGGTGAAGGAACAAAAATGGGGAGGAGTGAAGGAAGAAAGTATGGAGCTTCTGAGCCAAGATAGCGGAATGGAAGGGGGATCAGGATTAGGGCACCTGTGCCTTCATACTGTTCTCTTTGTTCATTGTCTCCTTAGTCTAGCTGACAGCTTTAATCTTCGACTATCTTTCCCAGACTCTTCAGGGTGTGCTCTAGAGCAGGGTTTCTTAAACTTTTTCTCCTGGAGACCCCTTCTCAGTTTCTGCAACATTTGTTGTTGCACAGTGTGTGAGCATGTGCAGTGCAAAGTGTGCATGCTTTGTATTCAGAACCAAGGCTGCAGTAAGGTTGCTCAATGCAACATGAGCAAGTGCTGCCAGAAACATCTCAGGTTCATTACTGTGTTTAATTTTTAATTAACTTTTGGTTGTCACGTATTCAGAAACTTTTCACTGTTGCCAATTTTTTCACGACCCTGTGGAGATCTGCAGTTGAAGAAGTGCTACCCCAGAGAACTGCATTAATAGGAGGAATTGTCTGCTTAGGCCCTTATCCACCAAAGTGGTTTCTGAAGAACAAGATTAGGAAGGTCAAATGTTTCCATTTTCAAAAAAGTGATGAGAACAGGGTCTAATTTTCAAACTATAAACCAATGAAATTGACTTTGATTCCTGAGATTACATTAAAGAGATGGTTGACAAACATCTAGGAACACATAAACATATGTAAGAAGTGTAAAACAAGAGCCTGTATTGCTTCATCAAGAATAGATCATCCCAGACCAATCTCATTTCTTTTTTTTAAATAGGATTAATAAACTTGGTAGATGAAGAGAATTCTGTAGACACTGTTTACCTAGGTTTGAGAAAAAAATTTTTTTGACATAGTATCTCATATTATTCTTATGGAAAAGATGAAGAGATGTGCACTAGGTTATAATATAATTAGATAGATTTAGAAGGAATGGTAGAACCAAATTCCAAGAATGCCATTAATGGTTCCATTTAGACATTACAGGAGCTCTTCAGTGGAGTACCCCAGAGATCTATGCTGGACTCTGTGCTGCTTAGAATTTTTATTAGTGACTTGAGTAAAGTAATAGGTGGTGTGCACATCTTATTTGCAGATGACACAAAACTGGGACTTAACACACTGGAAGACAAAGTCAAGATCCAAAAAGATCTTGACTGGATGTGGTAGAGATTGGCAAACTACAGCTTGCTGGCCAAATCCAGCCTATCAGCTAAGAATTTTTTTTTACATTTTTAAGTACAATAAAACTTAATTTTAAAATGTAAAAAACATTCTTAGCTCCCAGGCCATAAATAGGAACAGGCTACATTTGCCCACTGGTTGTTGTTTACTGACCTCTTGGGCTAGAACATTGGGACAAGTTTGAGATGAAGTTTAATAGGCATAAATATAAATATTTTTGTTCAGAAAATCAGTTTCTGGAGTATAATATGGGGGCAGGGCACAGTTGAAAAGCAGCTATTCTAAAAAAAGATTTGTGAACTACAAGGTCAATGTGAGTCAGCAGTATGATGTGACTCACAAAAAAAAATGATTTGGTCTTGGACTACATTAAGAGAGGCATAGCTTTCAGGAATAGGGAATTAATAGTAGCACTGTATCCTGCCCTCATCAGACATCAACTGGAGTTTTGAGTTCAGTTATAAGCATTACAATTTAAGAAGGACATTAATATTGTCCAGAGGACAAATAGGATGGTGAAGACCCTTGAATCCATGCCAAATGATCAGTTTAAGCAACTAAACATGATTGGTCTCTAAAAGAAAAGACTTTAGGGGATATGTGATAGCTCTCTGCAAGTGAAGAAGTATCTTATGAAAGAGAGGTTAGATCTGGGGCTGGCACCAGAGGACAAGAGCACAAGCAGTAGTTAGAAGTTTTAAAGGCAAATTTAAGCTTGACGTCATGGGAAAAACAACAACAAAACACCAACCTACTGACTAGAGCTGTTCAAAAGTAGACAGCGTTGTACTGTGAGATGGTGGGACCTTCCTGCTCCTTAGAGGTCTTCCAGCAGATTGGATAAATATGGAGGATATTGTTGTGTGGACAGATTGGATGAGGTGGCTGCTGAGGTGCCTTTCTACTTTCAGATTTTGTGTTTTTGTGATTCACATGTCAGTTCCTTCAGGAAGTGTTTCCTGATCTCTGACTTCCCCCATCCTTGCCTTTAGGTAGTAATGAATTTTCCATCTGTGTTGCACTTTGTTTTCACCCCCCTAATGTACTTATCATACATGATTTTATACTACAGTAGTTATCTGTATTTACATCACATTCCCCAACTTGACAGAATGCTGGACAAAAGTGGGGTTGTGTGTCTTCTTTCTCCCTACGGTGGATACTTAATAAATATTTCTTGAGTATTTATTCAATTTTAATCCAACTCTCATTTTACAGATGAGCAGACTGAGGTCTTGAAAAGTTAAGTAAGTTAATTAGGTCACAAAGCTACTTAGTATCTAGGTATAGGTTGCCAATCCTCATGCTGTTAGTTGTTTTGCTTTATTTGTTTTTCCCTTTTTCCAGTGTAGCTTCCCACCGGTTTATAACAATATTGAATAGGACAGGGTTAGAATTAGTTCCCTATACCAGACTCTCTCTGTTTTTTGAAAAAAGTATTTTATTTTTCCCAGTTACATATACAGACAATTTTTAACATTCATTTTTATAAATTTTTGAGTTCCAAATTTTTTCCTTTCCTCATTGTCTCTGTCCTCTCCTTCCTCCCTAAGACGGCAAATAATTTGATATGGGTTATATATGAGGAGTCATGTAAAACATATTTCCATATTACAGGCTCTCATTTTTCATTATTGTCCTAGATAGGGGAACTTCTGCTTGGATGCTAGCAATAGTGAGCTAGGTGGGTAGCAGAGAAAACGCTAGGCATAATGACGAAGTTTGACTTTAAGCTCTTAGACTACACTTATTTGCCTTTTCTTCCTAACACCCTTTTTCCTTTCAACTACCCAATACCCCTGTGTTCTTTCTACCTTCTTCATCTCTTGCAACTCTCTCCCTCCAAAAAATAAAAACTTTACTCAGAAAAGAACATATTTATTAACAATGAAGTGAAGGTGATTTTTACCCCTTCTCCCAACAGTATTTGCATTTTAATGGAAAACACAGCTACTTTGGCTTAAGGAATGAAGTCCTAATTGTGAAATGTCAGATGCCAACTGAGTGGGGAAATTGTATGGGTAAAAGGATGCTTTCATCCGATCTTGAAATCAGTTAATCTGCTTGTAACAGCAGCTCTTCCTAGCAGTGGGACGTTTAACAGAAAGGGACAGGGGATTCCACTGGGAATTTCCTGCATGAGTGGGGGAGGTGGTATCTGTGTCTGAACCTGGCATTTAACAAGGCGGCCAATCTATGCTGTCCATTGTCCTCAGTGTGCCATCTTTGGGGAGAGAGCCAGGCACCTACAACTGAATGATACTACCACCCTCCATTTGCTATGGGGTCCTCTGAGATTATTGGGTAACATATTTCAAAAATAGGAAAGAAATTCCTGGAATAAGGGACTCCTCGATGACCTCCTTTGTCTCTTGGGAACCACTGGAACAGTGGTGAGGATAGAAATTTCACATTATATCTTTAGAGGACCTGGGGCCTGAATTAGTTAGAATTTTGTTAAGAAGATGGAGCTGAGAGAGGTAAAGAGCGAGGGGACCAGGAGAATAGATGTATGTGATGTAATGAGAAAGGACAGAGATGAAAGCAAGACTGAAGGCAATGGAACAGAGAAAAAAAGGAAGGAAACAATGGGGACTGAGTATGGGGAAAATGATAGGGGAGAGAGTATTAGTATCAGAGAGCAATATTTAGCCTGGAAATGGGAATAACAAGGATAAAAATGAATGAATGAAAAAACATTTAACATTAAATAATAAAAGTATATAATACAGGGCAAATCACTGAATTAAAGCTAGGCATACAAATACAAAAAGAAAACAATAAAGCAATCCTTGCCCTTAAGTAGCTTACGTTCTCAAAAGTGTAGAAAAGACAGAAAGGGTAGTGGTGACTGAAAAGAGTATCTAGGTGTAGAAAGTTACAGGGATGCTGAGTAGAACCATAGGCAAATAGATGCCCCTTCTAGTAACCATGGCAGTACTGATTTTCTTATGGTTTCAGAACTTGAAAGCAAGGGAGTTGGGCAGGGAAGGGACAGGGCAGTGGTGGGAGGGCAGCAAGACAGACAGAAAGGTAGCTATCAAGGAAATGTCCAGAATAAAAAGACAGGGGAGTGGAGGGCCAAGAGTAACGAAAGAGAAATCAGAGTGATGGGTGGTAGGAATGGGGTAAGGACAAATCCTTTACTTCCTGTGGAAGGTCTGACATTGTCCCCTTTCTCCCTGGATGCCTCTTCCCAGGCTCACTGGAAGGGGTGAACATCACAAGCCCGGTACGTCTGATCCACGGTACTGTGGGGAAGTCGGCTCTGCTCTCTGTGCAGTACAGTAGCACCAGCAGTGACAAGCCAGTAGTTAAGTGGCAGCTGAAGAGGGACAAACCAGTAACAGTGGTACAATCCATTGGCACTGAGGTCATTGGCACCCTGAGGCTTGACTACCGTGACCGAATCAGGCTCTTTGAAAATGGCTCCCTTCTCCTCAGTGATCTTCAGACATCTGATGAGGGCACCTATGAGGTAGAGATTTCCATCACTGATGATACTTTCACTGGAGAAAAGACCATCAACCTCACTGTGGATGGTAAGACTCTGAAGCTAGCTGCCTGGAGAGAAGGCTTGGGTTAGAGACTGAGGGCCAGGGATTGATACTGAGCCTTTCTAGGAGCTTCAGAATAAACCACTCAGAAATTTTTCCAGGTGGAGTCAATCCAGTGCACACAGGCCACCCACATGAAGAGAGACCAGGAACTGTAGATTGGGTGGCTGGGGGCTAAGAACAGGGTCCATTGAGCCAGGCCAGTGGGCCAAGGATGAGTTTAGCCAAAGCTTCTTTTTTTAAAAAAAGCATAATTATTTTAAAATGTAAAGCTCAGTAACCCTGAGAAAGGGTGAGGGCTCTGGGGCTTCAATCAAAGGAGAGAGAAGGAAGATACTAGCCTATATGATCCCTGAAGGGTCCTATCAGCTCACAGACTCAGTAACAGAAAGAATTTTAGTGGATCACAAGCAGAGAGTGGGAATTGTGAGGCTCTCAGGTCTGTAACCCACGGTTTTCTTATCCTTGCTCTGCCCAGTTCCCATTTCAAAGCCTCAGGTAGTGGTGGCTTCATCTACTGTCCTGGAGCTCAGTGAGTCCTTCACGCTGAACTGTTCCCATGAGAATGGTACCAAAGCCAACTATACTTGGCTGAAGGATGGCAAGCCACTCAGCAATGACTCAAGGATGCTCCTGTCCCCTGACCAAAAGGTGCTCACCATTACACGAGTGCTTATGGCAGATGACGACATCTACAGCTGCTTGGTGGAGAACCCCATTAGCCAAGGCCGAAGTGTCCCCATCAAGCTTACGGTATACCGTAAGTATCCTGTTCTGGAAGAGCTCAGAGTTCAGCTGGGCAGGTACCCCCCAGCAAGAGCCAAGGATCATCCCAACCCGGTTGCCATAAGACCTCATGACCAGATTTGTAGCATACCAGCTTTATCTGTGCATAAGCAAGGAGCAAACTCTACTTACGAAATACTTAATGATTATGCTGATTAATAGAAACAGAAAGGAATGGGTATTTTGTAAGCAGTGACATCACCAAGTTGTCCTCTCTGGTATTCCCCACTCCCATCATGCCTACATTGAATTTCTTTTTAAAAAGTTAATTTTTTTAATAAACAGAAATTGCTTTTGCTCTCCTTCCTCTTTCTCTGCAATGAAAAAGAAAAAAAAACCAAGACTCTTGTGACAAATAATCATAGTTAAGAAAAACAAATTCCCAAATTGGCCTGGTTCAAAATGTATGCCTCAGTCTGCCCCCTAAAGTCCATTACCTCTGTGAAGAGGTGAGATGCATGCTTCATTACTGATCCTCTGGAATTGTTGTCCTACAGTAAAATTCTATCCTAGAGAAATTCTTTCCACCACTCTTTCCCTGCTTCTTTGCTATTTCAATCTGTAACAGTTCTCAACTCCCTAACTGTTTTTCTCCAGGAAGAAGCTCCCTCTACATCATCCTGACCACAGGAGGCATCTTTCTCCTTGTCACTTTGGTGACAGTCTGCGCATGTTGGAAGCCCTCCAAAAAGTCTGGGTAACTACTGAATTTTGCATCCTGGGCCAGAGATAACACCTTAGCATTCCATTCTGTTCCTCCACCTCCAAGGACCCTAAATCCATTCAATTCTTATAATGAAGCATCTCCTTGTTAATAAATAACACTGCTGAAATGCAGTATCTTCCTCTTCTCATAACCCACTCTTCTTTCTTCATCACTAACTTATCAACCAAAAACACCCTTCCTGTCCTAAGACCTCTCCTAAACCCACCAGGTCCTTGTGTCTTCCAGCCCTTCTGCTATCCAACCTATGGCTCTACTCAGGGCATTCCTGCGCTGTTTTGCAGAAAGAAGCGGAAGCTGGAAAAGCAGGGCTCTCTAGAGTATGAAGATCAGAATGATGACCACCTGAAACCTGAAGGTGAGAGGAAGACGCTGGACCCTCTCTTCCCCATTCCGTCCAGCTCAGGTGAACGACAGAGCAGCATTGTAACACAGGAGCATCTGCCAAGGGACAGGGTGATTCTAAGATGGGGGAGCAAGAGTCCAGACAATTCAAGACTGGTCAGGATTTCAAGTGAAAGTTTCTCCTGAGTTTATATCTAGCGGGGTCTGCTTTGGAAAGGATTGGAAATCAGTTGAGTCACATATTCCTGGGCTATCAGAGACATGACTGCTATCTTTTGCTTAGTAGGGCTTGCTTGGCTTCAGGGGAGTAGTTAAGAACCTCTGAGATAGGGTGAGTGTTGTGAGAAGAGCACCATGATGCTGCACATAATAGGGTCTGTAGTGCGCTGGGATGAATAGGTGATTCCCCCATCTCTCCTCTGTGCATTAGAGACCCTTCCCCGAAGTGGAGAACATGAGCGGAAGAACCCTATGGCTCTGTACATCTTGAAGGATAAGGTGAGGAAGTCCTGGCCAGAGAGTCCCCGGGGCCAGGCCCGCTGGGAGACCAGCAAGGACTTTAATGGGATTTGAATTTGTCCATAGAATTGGGGGCAGGGGTGCTGTGAATCACGGAGAATTGGATTGAATGGGGTCTTCCAAGCCCCTGGTTAAGCTTGTCTCACTGACCGTTAGCATCCCATTGCAGGATCCACCGGAAGGGGAGGAGAGCTCTGCCCCCGACCCTCGGAGCACCTCTGAGCCAGGCCCGCAGGGTTACATCTCTTCCACCGCCCCAGGCCGCTCCCCCGGGCTGCCAATCCGGTCAGCCCGCCGCTATCCACGCTCTCCTGCCCGCTCTCCCGCCACTAGCCGAACGCACACCTCCCCCAACCGGTCACCGAGCTCCCCCGGCCGCTCCCGCAGCTCCACACGCACCCTCCGGACTGCGGGCGTGCACATGATCCGGGAGCAGGAGGAGGCCGGCACCGTGGAGATCAGCGCCTAAGCCTCCCAGGGCCCTGCCTCCACCTAATGGGACCGTAGTCTCCTGTTTGGGGGTGAGGCCAACATAGCCTCGCAGAGGGCAGAGAGTTTGCAAAGGGAAGGCACGTGTGTTTATGAGTCAGAGCGTGTGTGAAGAGGTGTGAATGAGTGTGAGTGACCGAGAACCTGCGCAAACGTGAGGCTGGGCGTGCCTGAGTGATGTAGGGTATGGCCGTGCTTCCCGTTTAACGGCAGGGTTCAGGGTTGACTGCAGCAGGTGGGTGTGGATTGTGTCCTCTTAGGACCCGCCTATAGATTATTAAATTCCAGGCCTGCCCCTAAAAGAGCCTCACAGAGACTAACAACAGTAATCCTAACTCTCTGGACTGGTCTGTGCCCTCCTCTAGGGCTCCCAGGTTTTTATCCTTTACCTCTCCTTCCACATTCCTGGCCTGCCCACCTCTGGGAGCTCCTTTTTTACTAAGCAGGACATTGAAACACAAAACGGAGACATCAGTTTGCCCGAGATCACAGAACAGTAAAGACTAGAGAAGATAACAAGAGGTTTAGTCAAGGCAGGGACTGTGTCCAGCCCATGAGGAGACCAGAGGCTGCTCACATCAGGGGGGGAATCAATAGTTGGGTAACTTTTATACCAACCCATAAAACTCTCCACCCCCCTCCCCAGGAAGGTGGGTATTATATGGCTGTTTTCCTTCTGGGATTATCATAGTGCAAACTGGTGGTTCTGCATAGCAGAAGACATATCCCTGAGAAGAGACTAGAACTGTAGGTTCTGCTTTAGGGTGGAGAGAATTACTTTTCCCAATGCCTCAATCATGGGGGACCTTGAGCAAGTTTCTTCATCTCTTTAGACCAGCATTTCCTCATTTGTGTGTAGACCCATTCCCAAGGTTTGCATGTAAAATGGTGAGTTGGATTAGATTATCTCTAAGGTCTCTTAAAGTTCTAACAACCTACTAGACTATGAGTCTATGGTAGGTGAAGAGGTAGGTGACTCTGTTTGATTCCTATTCACCAAGCAAACTGACTTCTTGGAAACTACAGCCTCCTGACCTGGGTCCTACAAAGAGTAAAGGACTAAAACCCCTGGTCCTGAGAAAGGCATGCCTTATTGTCAATCCTCTCACAACAGGCCCTTTCTTTACTTCCTCGGCATAACACAAGGCAATCCTTCCTGTCCCTGTTAAAGAGGACACCATACCTGAGGAGAAGGGGTTAGAGACTTTATGCTTTGGGAGCAAAGATTCTACACCACTCCCTATGAAATATGTCTGTTTCCCATTGAACTTTCCTTTCCCCACCCCAACTTCCATATCTTCCTTCTCCCAAAAAACACTTGCAAACAATCAGAATCCCTGGGAAAGAAACTAGAGGCCCCTATTGGACAGACCTTGCTAACCCTTTTCCTCATATTTGGAGAGGAGAAAACAAAGGTTCTGGTCTTTGGAGTGGATTCCCAATGACTAAGTCTCCTGAGAGGTTGGGCAGATCATCTTCTGACTCTTGGCCCCTTGCCACTCGGTCTCCCTCTCTCAGACACCTGGGTCTTTGGGAAGCAGGGTAAGGGTATCTTCCCTAATTGAACTAACAACTCAATAGTGAGGGACTAGGCTAGGCCCTCATGTAGTTGGCCTTGTATTTCTGTCACCCATACCGTCCATAGAGAGGCAATAATCTACTGTGTGTGGAGAGAATGCAATTAAAAAGCTGAAAGTGAGGGAGGCCCCTCAAGGGAGCCAGGCTTTGTGTACTCTGTTTGTCCTCCCCTGTGCTTCCAGGGCTGGAACACACCTTTACCTTCCCAGTCACAGCCACCTGTGAAGAATGCAGCCTTGCCCTTAGGCAAACTACCTCCTAGAGTCCTGGTTCCTGCAAGGACTGATTCAAAGGATTTAAGCCCTTTGGCCCTACACCTTTTACTGCTTTTAAAATTGATCCTGACCCCAATTTCAGGCACCAAGATTCCTAGATCTTGACCTCTGAGCCTGCTTGGCTCCTTGGGTTCAAAAATCCCCTGTGCCCCAAACTTAATAATAATGTGATGTTCTGGATAAATATCAAAGCATTCCCATCATGTAACAATTCAGTGTAATTGCACCATGAAGGGGTTATCTTTGAAATTCAGAACAATAACTTTTTTTTCTTTATAGCCCCTAACTTCAGTCATATACTCTGGAGCTGGAGACCCAACCTGGTCTGCTGCAGCCCTCGCCCCTCCTCCTCTACTGAGCACCCCCTTCAAGTGTTTGCCTCCTTACAACCCTATGCATGTCCACCATTGATCTAGTCCAGAGGGTGTTTTCGACAAAGCCTATGGGCAGCACCAGTAGAACCCAAGGTAGAATCCTATCCTATACTTGTCTTAAATATCATTATCCCAGACTTTTATTCCTCTCTCTTATTTCTGATTTTATGCTTCCCGCAACAGATTTAAAGAGGGCTAACCCTTAATATGGCTCCTATTGTCATAAGAACTGATTCCTCTAGATCCACCAGGTAAACTGTCCATCCACCTCAGCAAACTGAAGGTACATATTTTTGATTCTCCAAATCAACCCTGATTGAGAGAAATGAATGTTAGAGGAGCAGCTTCTAGTTGGGGAGGTGTAGCCTTTGTCCTCTTCTTTTTTGCCTCCTTCCCAGACAACTCCACTTCCTCCTCCCACTCTTCCCACTTCTACTAAGCCTTACCTAATTATGCTTCAAGCAAGTAGTATATAGGATAGGGGAAACAGTCAAGAAGGCTTCTGACAGCTTTAATTCCCTTCACCTACTTCTGGAGGCAGGAGGAGAGCAAACGTAAAAGCATCCATCCTACCATCATCTATGTCTCCCCTTTTCTTTTCCTTCTTTTCTCTTCCCTTAGAAAGGCAGCTGTGGTATAATGGAAAGAAACGACTTGGAAGACCCCAGTTCAAATTCTAGTTTTGCCACATATCATCTATGTGATCTTGGGCAAGTAATTTAACTTTTTTGAACTTTAGTTTCCTCATATTAAAAAAATGGGTATGATAATACTTGTATAGTGCAGGTGTAATACCTAAACTCACTCCCACCAACACTTCTTTCTCAGGGTGGGCTCAGTTACCCAACCCAAGCTGATAAGGCAGATTGGAGGGTTCACAGAGGGGGTGGTCACTCCTATAACTTACTCAGGATTCGAGGAGTAACCTTGGTGATAGAAGTGTACTTCTGCTACTATACACTGTAGCTCCTGAGCTCCCACCAGTGTGCTTCCCATTGAACAAATCAGCCAATTGTACTTTGTTGAGGTGACCATTCCCCAAAGAAAACAGCATGATTTAGGGGAAAGTTTTGGATTTGGGAGAAAAGAGGTCCTGTATTCAAATTTTAACTCTTAATTAGAAATACTTATTAAACAAAGGACAAAACAAGAACAGCAACATATGAGTACACCCCTCAGTCAGGGACATTTTCCCACCAATGCACAATATCCATGGGAATAGAATGGGCACAAAATTATAGAATCAGAGGTAAATGTGTAGAAAACACATGGCTGGGGCAGCTGACAACTTTGTTCTATGGACTCTTATGTTCTTTGTCTTCCTCAGGAACAGTCTGTACAATTTTTTTGCTCAGTAGACCGGCTTCTTTGCTAGCTGCTTTCCTTGGGCAGCTCCTCTTTCTGGGCTACTAAGGTAATATGTAATTTCAGCAAAAGCAGAGACTCTAAGCCTGGATCTGCAGAGTTTTTCCAGTCCTGCTTCCTTATCTGTGCTCTGGGAGATTTCTACCTCTCAGGCAGTAGGTGGCAATTCAGGGAAAAGCAAAAGCCTTTTCCATCCTCCAGTCAGTTCTACCAGGCAGCAGATGTCACTACAAGCTCTGGGGTTTCTTCCTAAACTTGGCCAGAGATCTCTCCTGAGCTCTGACTTCTATGAGGACTCAATTCAACCGATGTGAAATAAGGTCTCTTTAGTGAGATAACTCATTTCTGTCTTATGGGGATAAATCAGTATCTACATTTCTACACCTCTATAACTAGATAATATGTATTTGTCCCATAGTCACCAAAGAATTCTAGGAACCAGGGTTTTCTAGTTCGTTCCAAACCCTCACATCTGTCATATACAAATTAGATGCTGAGAAACAGGACACTGGCCGTATTTAATGTCAGTAAGTACCTTTTTCTGGGTGCAGGATACCTTTTTTTCACTTTCACAACTGTCCTTGTTTATGTCCTTTGTGCACATCTGAAAAGGACACCCTTTTCCATTTTCATTACCTACCTCACAGGGATGTTGTGAGGATCAAATGAGATATCATGTATAAGTTGCTTTTTAACTGTAAAGCGCTATAGAGATGCGTGCTGCTATTCCCTATTCTTTTCCTGCCCATTTTCTTCTCCCTTTTGCCCTTTTCCCAATGCCCATAATTATTGATATGCCTGGTCTAGATTGAGAGATTCCAGGGACATTGGGGAAGTTGAAAACAGAATCATTGTTATTTCCCTCTTCTGTCCCTCCTGCCTCCCCAACTCTGCCCCTCTCTTTAAGTCTTACCCCACTTACTAGGAGTCTAGTCTTCAGAAACACCATTCTTGGAAACTCTGTCCAGTTATCTGGTATCTAAATTTACTCAGCCCTCTGAGCAAAGGTCATCTCTTCCTTTTCCATTGATAACCCCATCTCCTTCTTGCTGTGTTGGCTGATACTCCAAAGACTGACAAACATGAAAACAAGAAATTGAATAGGAAGGCTCTCCAGTCAAGGAAGGAAGACCTGGTGGTAGTTGACTATTCTAATTAGAGAGCTGAAATCCTGGGTTATTTGTGAGACTGAGTATGAGAGGTATGTATCTCAGAATTTCAAGGAACCTTTCTTCCTGCCTCACTGTCAGAATGAACTAAATATTCCACCCCCTCCTTACTTAGCCTGATCAAAAGATACCTTCTAATTATACCTAGTTGAGGTAATCATTCCCCAGAGAAGGCAGCATGATTTAGGGGAAAGTGTTGGATTTGGGAGGAAAGAGGTCCTATATTCAAATTCTAGTTCTTCTATTTACCAGTTTTATCAAGTAAGTCAATTAACCTTTCTACATCTGTTTCTTCCTCTACAAAATAAAGAAGGGGAGAAAATAAACATTAAATGCCCCCTCTGTGTCTGGCACTGTGCTAAACACTTTACAAATATTATCTCTTTAGATTCTCACAAGTACCCTATGAGGTAGGTGCTATTATTCTCTCCCCTTTACAATTAAGAAAACTGAGGCAAACAGAAAGAAGTTATTTCCTCATGGCTAGTATCTGAGGCTGGATTTGAACTCAAGTCTTCCTGCCTCCAGATCCAATGCTGATTGAGAGATGATCTCTATGGTCTTTTCTAGCTCTAAATACAGTAAATCCTATGAAAACAATGTCGCATAGTGAATTCAGGAAAGGATTCTGATCTCAGCTCTATATTCCTTTGTGCAAGTGAGAAGGGATAGCACAGGAAAATCAATATTCAGTAGTGAGGATTAGGGTAGAACCTGCATCTTGGGTTGAATTCTTGAAGGTTACACATCTCTGATACTCCGTAACTCTGGACAAGCCTTCATCTCTGGTTAGGTAATGTCAGCCCAAAACTAAATAGTAGCTCCTCAAGTAATACCATCACTATGAGTCATCCAACTGGCCCTTCCTCCATTTGTGCAAAATGAGACAATTAAGACCCTGGGGGTTGCTGGAAATGAACACAATGAATCCCATGCCTGGGATTCAGCCAGATGAACATCAGTGTTGGAAGTCCCCTCGACCTTCCTGACTCAAGTTCCAACCATGTGTGCCAGATCTGAGATGATTGGAATAGGGGACTCTGGAACAGGTGCCCTAATGTCCTAAGGCAAAGAAATTTGATGGAAGGTGCCCTGTGGTCTGGCTTAAGTAGGAGAGCCAAGTCAGTCCTGTGACCTTGGACACCCTAAACCTAGGAAGGGGAACAAGCTATGCTGAGGAAAGTTCTTTAAGGATAGTGTCTGTTTTTAGGGGATGAGATCCTTTCTTAAAGCTGAAATTATCTCTTTGATCTCCACTGTTCTCCCACCCTGCCCATCTTAAGGAAAAGTCGATCTCAAACCGGAGACCCCAGAATATTTACCTTTATCCTATTTTTACTGTGGCATCCTTTGAGCTCCTTTACAGAATATAAAAGATTAGGACAGTGTCCTAAAAGCCTGAGCATCATCAAATCAATTAAAAGTGAAACTCACTGACTGTGTAACATAGGACAAATCACTTAATTTTTCAATGTCCCAAACAATTCTTTAAGACCATCAGTTACAGAGCAAACGTTGATCTTCATTGGTATCTGGAGTTCTTCTCTGAGAGTTTCCCATACCAATTATATCAGTAGTCTGTTTAAAAAAATTTTAATTTTTAAAAAAGAAGAAATAAAATGAAACTCATATGAACTCTTCTCCTAAGCCCCTCCTTACTTTGTAATGTGATAGTAGAATAGATTAGACCTTAGTTCAGGAGGTGGCAGCAACAAAATTTACAGGGGACAAGCAATGGAGTTTTCAACAAAATTATTCAGTTCGTTTGAAGGATTCCAAAACAAAGAGTTTGGAACAGCCATGTATCTCTTTTACCTGGTCCATTGCAGCAAATTCAGCGATCTCTATTTCTCCTTTCTGTCTCTATCTCCTTTTTCTTGGTCTCATACTATAAAGGCATAAGTATGCTTTGTCTGTGGTTGGAGAAAGAGGAATGCCGGGTGTAGGGGCCCTGTAGAAGGAGTATCAGAGAATAATGGGTAATGTCATTAGAAGTTTCTCCACTAAGACCCCAGAACAGCCTTGGCCTTCCCTCAACCAACTCCAGGAAATGGCTGAGATTCCAGACCTGGGAGGAAAGGAGTCATAAGCACAAGTGTTGCCTGCCTCTGGGAGGAAAAAAAATAGATGCTGTGAATGGGAATAGAAGAGAGAAAGTATGTAAGGAGTTTTAGAGCTATTTCAGCATAGAGTTTTAGAGCTCTATTGAGAGCTATTTCACTCTCAGGCTAAGAACACATAAGACCTCAAACTCTAATGGTACTAAATATACACTATGTTGTGTGGGTGCCCTGTTGTGAGATTGGAACCATCCCAAGTTGATGGATTTCCCTCTTCAGCCATACCTACCTCTTCTTGATTCTCTTCCTAGAAACTTGGAGTCTTAGAGTTGCACAAAAACATACTTATTTGTCCTTTCCCCAACCCAATTCCAATCTAGCTCCACCAAATTCATCACATTTCTCCGATAGATTCCCCACCAGTCTCCCTGCTATGGTGCCATGGGGCTATGCTTCTGCTGCCCCCCTCCCTCCTTCTGTTCCTGAAAAAGATTATCTGGGGACCAATGGATTCATAGTTCAAGGACTTCAAGAAGGATGTTTAGAAGACTAAGGTTAAAAGATTAATGATCACAGAATTGCACAATTTTGGAGTGAGAAGGGACATCAGTGACCAATAAACCATTCCCAGAAGAATTCCCATTACAAAATACCTGTCAATGGTCATCCAGCCTCTCTTTAAAGACCTTCAGTGAAGGGGAACCCCTTACCTCCCAAAGCAACCCATTCCACTTTTGTATAATTCTAATCAGTTTTTTTTTCTTGACATTAAATTTATTTACCCTTTTCCATCTTCCACCCTTACTCTTAATTCTGCCCTCTTGGGGTTAAGGTTAGCATTAGAGATAGTGGATGGGGCTGTGGGGTGGGGGAGAGCAGGTCATGGCAAAGACCAGGGTTTAAGGACAAGTCTAAAAGATCAAGGTTAGAGAATTTGACTCGTCCTGTCTTTTTTCTTAGTACTCCCAAGGAGGTTAGGCCCTGTAACTGGGCCAGGCAGGAAGCAACGATTTCCTCAATGCTGCTTCCCTCTTAGAGCAGGATTCATGGTTACAAACAACCGGTTCCCCGCCCAGCCATCCTCCTCCCTTTCCTCTTCCCCCCTCCCTCAATGAGCTCAGAGCAGCTGGACCGACTGAATAGGACAGAAGGGTCTAATGGACCCAGGGGTCCCTTGGGCCCCATGTGGAGAACTGAGACCAGGAATGAACCCAGAAGGAATGAGAGTCCCAGGGGCTGGTTTGACCCAGTCTTTCCTGCTTCTGTTTATCTCAGGTGAGTCTGGATTGATGAATAGGATCCCCTCTTCTCCTTTCTTCCTCTTCTCTAATCTCTCTTACATACTTGTCTTTTGACTAAATCCCACTAAAGAGAGGTGAAGGATTCTGTTACACAGAAGCAGCTCTACTTGTGGAATTGAGAGAGAATATGTGGTATACGTACTGAGCTCCCTGACAACAATGAGCGGGGGTGAGATGGGAACGTTTATAACCCAGGGATTTGGGGACTTGATGTATTCTGATAGTAAATGCACATATATGGAGATAACATACAAATAAGAAATATGGTAGTTGTAATATCTTAAGGATCCTCAGCTGAGCTCTATTCCCTGCTTCCTCACCTAGACTCTATGGCCAAGGACTCCCCACCCCAAATCCTTTTTCATCCTAAGGACCAGATGGTTGAGCCTAGCCAAACTAAGCTGCCAAGCTTCAGGCCAGTCCCCTTTCACCTTCCAATCACTCCAAAATGGAAAGCCACTGACCAATCTACTTCCCTCCCCACTTTCCCCACTGGCCACACTACCTACCCTCCTCCTGCATCCCATAGCCAGAACTTCTCTGACCGAGCCCTTGAATAAGACGTGGGCTAGCAACCTACAGCTATCAGCAAGTAATTTAGGTTGTCTATGGTTTAGGAGGGCCAATGCAAGAAAGATACATGGGGTACAGAGAATCTTTTTTTTTTTTTGCTTTTTTTGAGGGGTCGGGGGGAGGGCAGGGCAGTTGGGCTTAAGTGACTTGCCCAAGGTCACATGGCTAGTAAGTGTTAAGTATCTGAGGCTGAATTTGAACTCAGGTCCTCCTGACTCCAGGGCTAGTACTCTATTTACTGCACCACCTAGCTACCCCTGGGGTACAGAGAATCTTGAGGTGGGGGAGAGTCTGGAAACCAGAGGGATGCAGAAGGGGGAACATGAAGGCCTGTTTGATGGGAATCCTAGATTTGGAAACAGGAAGGCTTGGGTAACTGAAAGAAAAGAGTAAATGAAAAATAGGGAAATTTTCAATAGGAGCATTTGGAAGGAATAACAGCTGATACAGAACCTTGTAGAGGTAGGAATGATTCCAGAGTAGAGAGGAAAACTGGGAGTCCTATCCATTTCCCCAAATTTTCCATCGCCCTTTCTCACAGTCCTTTATACAGATTTCCAACTATAGGACTAGAATGTGGTAGCAATGATAGGGGAGCAAGCGGTTTGTGAATTTGGGTCATCCTGGGCCCAAGGTCTCCCAGCAAAAGGTTAGGCAGTGTTTGGTCCCAGAGTAATTATAGCATTGGTAAGTTTAGGTCACAAGTCTAGAGAAGTTGTGAGGGATCCACAGCAGTGCAAGGATTCTGCCTAAAATCCCTCATTTTTGTTTTTGTTTTTGCTTTTTTACCAATTTAATCAGTTTTGGGATTTAGCACCCCATTATACACTCATCCCTTATGTATTCTCTGGATTTTTGCTTCTACTCTAAATGTCTCTTATGTCACATATCTGCCCTTCTATCCCCTCCTGAGCTGCCAGTCATGGCTCACCTTTTGGAAAGCATTTATTGACAAAGAAAGGGTAAAGTTTACAATGTGCACAGCAGGGTTTAAGAATTATCAGATTGCTCAAAAATCAACTGACTGGTAGGATTTCCCAACACTAAATTTCCTAATAAAATCTAGTCTCTTGGTTATCTTACTCAGGCCCTGGTCCTAGTGTACTCATTGTTTCTGTTATATTGAAATTAAAAGCCTTTATTCTTTGAGAGAGTGCAACCTAATGCAAAGCATGCTGGATTTGGAGTCAGGAACCTGGACTCGAATCTTGCTGTTGTGACTTTGGGAAAAGTCACTTAACCTCTCTGGGTCTCAGTTTTTTCACTTATACAATGAACAGGTTTGATTATATTATCTCTAATATATCTTCTCATTATAAATCTATGAGCCTAGGTAATATAAAGCAGGGAAATATTTTCCCATTATCAAACCTAGAAAGACCTACCATGAAACTGTGGTCAATCCTTTAGCTCCTCTTGCTGTCTGGCCTATTTCATCTGATAGCATAGTAGTGTTATAATAAACTGCATGCCCCCAACCAATGGGTATGAGACACTGATATGTGGTTCAGCACCAGCAAACCACACACAATCACACCCTCTTCCTCAATGTAAATGAAATCATAATAAAAACTATCATTATTCCTTTTTCCCACCAGACAAGTATCAGAAAAATTTACAAAGCCTACAACTTATTACAGAAACCAAATACCAAAAATTTACCATTTTCCTCTAAAATTCATAACAAAGTAAAACTCTCTCTCCATATATATACTTTCATCCTTATTAACATCTTGCTCTTAATAGCCTTCATTTTGCAGCTACACTGTGGATTTTAGGGCTTAGATCAGTTAGCAAGCAAAGATAGGAACCCTAGACACATGTTATTGAATCTCCCATAGCTCTATTCTCAAGCCAGTTCCTTTTAGGTTGTCCCTTCGTTTCTCTATCTCACTTTATTTTGGGGGGATATTAGAAGGAGAATGGAAAGGAAGACTCATAGGATGAACTCTCAAAACTGTCCCTTAAACTCTAGATGTAACATGCAAATGTATATGGTGTCACCTCTGAACTATCTCCCTTACTTACATTCACTTTGGGGTTGGATACACAGGTAGATGACAGTGGGTTCTCATTGATAAAATTATAGCTCGTGACTTCCCTCTGGGCTATCCCTCCCCTTGCCAACTCATGCTTGAACTTGAACACTTGAGGGACTGGGTCTCTTGAGTCGATACTCTTAAAATTATAGCCCCTGAACTTCCCAATGTTAAACTTATTTTTGAAAAAAAAATTTTAATACTCTTAGCTCAAAGCAAAGACATTTAATAAGATAATATCATAAGAACAGTAGCCATAACACAATTTCCCTTTATACTTGTGTTGCACTTTCCCACAAAAATTGTGTCATTGTGGAAAGTAGGCACAAGGAGAAAGGCAATAAGGTACATATGTAGGAAACATATATTTTTCCAAGACAATTCAAGCCTTCTGGACTAAAGGCCTCAGTGTCCTTTCTCTCATTGTGGAGTCCTCTCAATGCTCATACTTGGACACAGCATCTTTGTTGGACATGTCACTCATCTAGGTTTTCTTGGTTTGTTCCACTCTACAATTTGACTTTCCATTGCCAGGGCTAGTTCTCTCTTGAATCTGTAGCTGTCTCCTTCCTCTGGTACCAGCCCCATGCTCCTTGAAGCTACTTCCTGCCTGGAATGTTGCTTCTTTCTATGTCTCAATAAAGATTGTGTGTCTCTGTTCTTGCTGGATTAGTTGCAACTATGTCTCTAAAGCACTCCAACTGGTGAATGCTGGATGTGGTGTCTACCACTGAGTGAGTAGCTCAACCACAAGGTACTATGGCCATGAAGGTGGGGATGGAGTATGAAAGAGAGAAAATCCCTTTCCCACTCCTCTGACTTCTGGTATAAGTGCAAGGGTAATTTTGGTAGGTCAAGTTTTTTAAAGGACTCCAGGGGTGTGGACAATTTACATAGTCAATGGTCAAATGCTCTTCCAATTCAGTTAGAAAAACACTTCATAAAGTTATTTTTAAATTTTTATTTATTATTTACTTGTTTTCATCATTCTTTTTAAAAGATGTTATGTTCCTAATTCTCTCCCTTCTTCTTACCTCTACCCCACCCAACGAGAAGGGAAGCAATATGATATAAATTTTACATGTAGAATCATGCAAAACATTTATTTCCATATTAGCCATGTCACAAAAAAGCAAGACAAAGTGAGAAAATTATACTTCAATTTGTATTTAGAGTTCATCACATCTCCCTCTGGAGATGGATAAAGTTTTCATCATAAGTCTTTTGGAATTATCTTGGATCATTGTATTGATCAGAGTAGCTAAGTCTTTCATAGTTGATCATCTCCTGTGGTCTCAAGAGCTATCGTTTCTCTGTGACCTGAAAGTGGGACTGACGGCCCTGTTCCCTTGTGACCAACCACAAGCACTCCTTTTTCCCTGGAACTGTGACCCAAAACTGTGCATGGGTAATAGAGTTGCAAAACAACACCAGGTCCTGCGCTCAGTGCCAGCAAATGGAACCTCTAATCTCTCTCTGATCAGTTGTCTGACGCCCTTACTGTCTCTGAGCTGAGAGCTTCCAAAGCTGCTGCTGCTGTCCAGCCACCCCCAAGGCCTGTGCACTCCAGGTTAGCTCCCACCCTAGTGTCACAGATCTCTCCTGCTGTCATCTTAAATTGTCTCAGGGTGGAAAAGTATTTCACCCACAGTTTTGTTGGCCCTGCTGCTCCAGAATTTCAATTAGAGGCATTATTTTAAAGTTGTTTAGAGGAGAATATTGGGAGAGTTTGGCTGAGTTGCTGCCCCTCCTCTGTCAACTTGGCTCCATCCCACTGCATAAAGTGATGACTTTACACTTTGTCGACATATTGCTACCTTGTACATTTGTTTATCTTTACTTTCTCTGATTATATCAAGTTGTGGGAAGGAGAGGGAAGTACCAAATCCCCCTTCCTCTCCAAACAAACATATGCATGTATGCATACTTGTAACACAACCAAAGGAAAGTTTCCTTTGACTAATCTTTATCTAGGTCATACCTCTTAACCATAGGTGTCCCCCAAGGCTCTATTCTGGGCCCTCTTTTCTTCTCCCTTTATACTATTTCACTTGGTGATGACATAAGTTCCATGGATTCAATTATGAGCTCTAAGTAGATGATTCCTACATCTTCTTCTCCAGCCTTAACCTCCCTCCTAACCTCTTCTCTTGAATCTCCAAATGTTTATTAGATTTCTAGAAGTGAATGTCTCGTAGACATCTTAAAATCAGTCTGTTCAAAACTGAACTCATTTTCTCCTCCACCCCTCAATCCTCTCCCTCTTCCTAATTTTCCTAATACTGTCAAAGGCACCTACATCCTCTCAGTCACCCAGGCTTAAAACCTAATTGTCCTCATCAACTCCTTATTCCTTCCCCCTCTGCCACTCCAGCCCCTTCTATCTTCCTAACATCTCTCCTATATGGATTCTTCTCTCCTCTAATTCTGTCTCCTCTCTGGCAGGCTCTCATTACCTCACACCTGGACTATTGCAGTAGTTTTTGTTTGGTACCCCTGCACATCTAACCATGTCATCTCTCTATTCAATAAATTCCAGTGGCTCCTTATCACACCCAGGATCAAATATAAAATCTTCTGCCATTCAAGGCCCTTCATAATTTGACCCCTTCATATCTTGGTTCCATTTTTCTTACACCTTCTTCCTTCCTCCCACCTCCCAAATACCCTGAATCTAGTGATACTGGCCTCCTTGCTGTTCCTCATACAAGACACTCTTCAGACTGGACATTTTCACTGGCTGTTTCCCATGCTTGGAATTCTCTTCATCTCCTGATCTCTCTGTAAGCTCTGAGCTCCTTGAGAATAAAGACTAGTTTTTGTTTGCTTTTGTTGTTGTTTTGCCTTTACTGTGTTGGCAACTGACAGTTGAACTGAGGGACTGTGACAGAGAAATGGAGGGTTGTATCTTTCTTCCCTGGATCCAATCTGTCCAGCTACCAATGGGTTTTAGATATAGGGGACTGAATCTCAATACTATTGCTTTTACTATCCAGAATGTCAGCAGGGCAAACTGTGCACATGTTCCTATCCTTTCTGTTACTCCTGCAAGCATGGACTTCTATATGCTCAAATAGACTGCCTTTGGGGTTCAATGTCTGGGGTTTGTAATGGAAATTATGTTACAAAGTCACGTAGTTCATACTACATACAGTATTCTAAATATCTGCCTGAGGGTCTTCCTCTCCCAGTTTGATTTTTTAATTTTTATTAATGGGGCCATCCTTTGGCTCACTTCTTAAACAGCCCTAATCACTGAATGGATGTTGCCTCAGTCAAAGCAAGAACTCTGAAAGACCTTAGCTTAAAAAGTCTTAGGTCTTCCATGGCATCCTGGGCCATCTCCAGTCATCCTGATCCATATCTGACCACTGAACCTAGATGGCTCTGGAGGAGAAAATGAGGCTGGTGACTTTGCACAACCATCCCTCATGTAAATCCAATTTATTTGCAAGTCATGGCATCATCTTCCTGATGCCACGGTCCTTTTCAAGAACAAAGGACAAACCACAACCATGTAACCACAAATGTTGAGTATTTTGAGTAGGTGACTAATAAATGCTCGTTGACTGAATGACCTCATAGCCCACTCTCATCCACAGAGATTGCTGGAGGGTTGCTGGTGATGACCCAAGCAAAGAATAATGGGGTGGTTCTTGTATGTGGATTTGCATAGCAGCCTATCTAGCAGGACAGAGAGAGAGCAGGGCAGCCTGGGTGGTTGTCTGAGGTGAAGGGAGGGGGTAAGAGGGTCTCTGTAGAATAAGAATCTGGGGTAAGGGTTGTGTGAAGTCAGAGACTAGGTTCAGAGTGTATGGTGAAAGAGGGGCAAGGGTTAAGTCGAATGGGGTGAGAGGCTGAGATCAAGGGGTTTCTGTGAGTAAAGATATGGGTCCTCAGTATATGAGTGCTCAGGACATGTGTGAGACAAAGGGCTGAGATAAGGAGGTAGCTGGAGATAAGGAGGGGCTGGAGTTCGTATGTTTGAGGGAGCATCTTGAATCACTGTCTGTGTGGAACAAATAAATATCTAGGATTTTGGTGTGTGTGAAGTTAATCTTTTGGGTCCCAGTGTGCAGAGAATAAAAGGCTAATGTTTGAAGGAAAGGGTTTTTGTAGAGTTAAGTTTCCCAATTCCCAGGAGCAAAAAAGGGACTAGGAAGGAGGCTGAGAAGTTGCATGTTGAGCTCTCTGCTCCTCCTCCTCCCTATTTGGACTCCATTTCATCTCTTCTCCCCCTGTAGCATCTCTGGTCCTGGTTGAACCCCTGGAGCTGCTGGCTATGCGTGTCCAACTGGAAAATGTGACTCTTCTCACCACTGACCAAACAACCGGCCCAGCTGTGTGGCTGAGCTGGAAAGTAAGAAGAGTGATGAAACTGAGCAGGGCTGGGGAAAAAATAAAGAGAAACAAGGTTCTGAGTCCCTGCGCCCTGGGAGGCAAAACCACAGGAGGCTAAGGTCTGCATTGTGGGGTTTGCCTGAGGCTCCGTGCGTGGGGCTTCTTAATTCCTTACCTCTTTCTACAGGTGAGTGGCCCTGTTGCTCCCACACAGGTCTATAAAGCCCTGTTCCGGGCCTGGTCACCTGCAGCAAGGGAGGTGGCAGGGCAGCCAGATCGCCCATGGAGAGAGTCCTTGCTGATGGGTAGGCAGAGTGCAGAACTTCGGGGCCTTAGCTGGGGCTATGATTATGAGTTTAAAGTGAGGCCATCCTCAGGTTCATCCCAAGGCCCTGACAGCAACATTCTCATCCTGAGGTTGCCTGAACAAGGTTAGTAACACAACCCCCAATAACAAAATCCCTTTGAGACATTTCCTAAGGACCCTCCAGTCCCTCTCTGAGAATTAGTCTCCTGTCTCATTCCCTGTATCCCTTCAGGTGATCCCTTCAGGTTGTTAGAATGGTGACGTTCTACTCTTGAAGTGGCTTCTTCCCAGGACAAAGTTGCTTTGGAAGAAACACCTGTTCTTTTTGAAATGGGCCCAGGGCCTCATACCAGTTCCTTTTGAATTCCCTTCCCTTGGACCCTTTTGGTTCTTTTCCATTCTCCACAGTTCCAGATAACTGTCCCAATATCCCTCTTTGCCTCACTACTTTCTCCTCAGTGCCCAGTGCCCCACCACAGGCTGTTACCTTGAATCCTGGAAATGGCAGTGTCCTGGTGAGCTGGGATCCCCCTCCACCTGAGACCCACAATGGCATCATCCGTGGCTACCAGGTATATATTTTTCCTAATCCCATCCTCCATACCCCCACACTCCTTGGCATGCATTTCCCCAGCTAATCAGGACAAACCCTCATGCCTAGAGTCCTCCAAACTTATGATATGGCAGATGGAGAAGGGGGAAGGATTATCAGAGGTGGCACCTAGAAACAGATATGGATCCATGATTTCATTGATATCAGCATTTCCGCTGCTGGTGAAGATAGAAACCTATTCACTTTAGGTCTTAAAGGGACTTTAGAGATCATCTATTCCAGTCCGTTATTCAAATGAGGAAACTGAGGCCCAGAGACCATGGAGTAACATTCCCATAACTAGCTAGAGGCAGAGCCAAGACTGAACTCTTGACTCCAAAGATGGTATTCTTTTCAATCCTCCATGCAGCCTCTGTGTGGAACAGAAGGACTGGGCTGGGAACATGGATTCCCAATTTCTAAGTGCTCCAAAACAGCAGAGGGAGACCTCAGGCAGTGGCCCTCCTCCTCTCCCACCCTGCCCATCCTGTGCTGTGTGTGGTTAGTGTGGGGAAGTCTCTTTTGGCCAAAAATTCCTAGGGCTGGCATCAGAGGGTAAATTAGAAAGGATTCTTCAGGATAGTAAACTGAGCTAAGCTGATCCCAAGTCTATGGTCTGGCTCTGAAGTATAGGGCCTAGTCCCCATTCTGGATCCAGACCCCTGAAGATTTGCACAAGGCACTCTACATACCACTACACTATTCCCTCAGGTCTGGAGCCTGGGAAATACCTCACTGCCCCGTGCCAACTGGAGTGTGGTTGATGGTCGTACTCAGCTGGAGATTGGAACTGGAATGCCTGGCTCCTATTGCATTCAAGTGGCAGCAGTCACTGGAGCAGGGACTGGGGAGCCCAGCAGTCCTGTCTGCCTTTTCCTAGGTCAGAGCAGTGTCCATCTTCCTGGTCCATATACCTCCAACTCCTCAGCCCTGCTTCTTTCTGCCCTGATCCCACCTTCCACTCTCCATGCCCCAGCAGGTCCCCATACCCAGCTTTCCATATCCTCCAGATCCTTTCCTTACCATATAACACTCCCCACTCTCACCACAAACCCTATCCCAACCTATGTATTCTCTAGAGAAGGCCCTGGAACGAGCTGCGCGAGATTCTGTGGGACTGGGTCCCCAAACCCTGCAGCAGCTTCAAGCTGCACTGCGCCGGCCAGAGGTGATCGCTAGTGGCGGGGCTGTGCTCTGGTTGCTGCTGCTGGGGGCTGCGGTTTGTGTTCACCGCCGGCGCAAGGACAGAGCCCACCTGGGCATGGGTGAGTGGGAACTTGGGACCTGAGCAGCACAGTGGAATGTAGAGAATGGACTAAACACGGATGGACTAAACAAAGCTGGACTTTGAGAAGCCAGTGGGCAGGGGGTATGAGTCAGACAGGGAAGTCCAGTCAGCTGGACCCTTGAATGGGGGATGAAGCCCTAGGTCATGACATGCACAGCTGTTAGAACTCGGTTTCTATTCTCCCCTTCCCCAGGTTTGTATAGATACACCAGTGAGGATGCCATCCTCAAACACAGGTAAGAGAAGGGACCTGTGGGAAGCTGATGGGACAGAGGGTATGTGACAGAGGAGTGGAAGGCTGTATCCTTCTTCCCCTGGATCCAATCTGTCCAGCTACCAATGGGTTTTAGACATAGGGGACTGAATCTCAATACTACTGCTTTTACTGTCCAGAATGTCCACAGGGAAAACTATGCCACACGTTCCTATCCTTTCTGTTAGTTTTACAAGCACAAACTTCTATATGTTCAAATGGACTGCCTTTGGGGTTCAATGTGTGGGGTTTGTAATGGAAATTATATTACAAAGTCAAGTAGTTTATACTACATATAGTATTCTAAATATCTGCCTAAGCACTTCAGCTCCTTGGGGTTCTGTCCCCAGTACATGAAAGTGGTCCAGAGTGAAGGTCTATCCCTGCCCATGATTCAGGGGATGAACCCCACAGGCCCAGGACAGAAGATCAGGGAAGCTCCCCTAATTTCTCCCATTACACAACTTTATCCCAACCTTTCTATTATTTAGGCTATCCAGGCATCAGTTAACTTGGTTACAAGGCAGCTAAGAGAGCTAGACATGGAGTCAGGGAAACCTGAGTTCAAATCTAGCCTCAGATACATAATAGCTATGTGACTATGGACAAGTCACTTAACCTGTGACACAGTTTACTCATGTGTAGCATCTACCAAGTTTGTGAGGATCAAATGAGATATTAGTGAAGTGCTCCGTTTAGCTCTTTAAAACAACATAAAACACTGTAAAGCCTCTTAAAATTTCCAGCTGTTGTCATTATTCTTATTGCATAGTCTCCTAAGACTTTTCAGTCCCTCTCCTGCCATTCAGCTTGTGACATTTTCAGCTTTTGTGTAAAGTGTGTCATGCTTGCCCTCATTCTTTCTGTGCTGATGTGAGGACTTTTCCCTTTGTTCTCATGGGACCTCTTTGATGCCTCCTAGGTCTGGAGGAACTAGTGAATAAGGTAACAGGATTCAGAACTAGAGGGGTGTTTAGGCATCATCTGATTATGAGATCCTAGGATCACAGGTCTAGAGCTCAAAGGGACTTGAGGCCATCTATTCCACCTTCTATTGTACAGCTGAGGAAAATAAGGCCTGGAAAGATAAGTGACTTCTCCAAGGTCATACAAATAGCGTAGGTAGCAGAGATGACTCAAATTCTCCATGTTTCAAGGACAGTGAGGGGCAATAGAGAAGAAGCTGAGAGCTGGTAAGAACAGTGACAGCTTGGGGCTGCTAGGTGGCGCAGTGAATAGAGCACCGACCCTGGAGTCAGGAGGACCTGGGTTCGGATCCGGCTTCAGACACTTAACACAAAAATTAGCCATGTGACCTTGGGCAAGTCACTTAACCCCAATTGCCCTCTAAAAAGCAAAAAAAAAAAAAACAAAAGAACAGTGACAGCATCGTTTCACAAATTTGTCCCGCAGCTCTTAGAACTGGAGCTATGAGCTGAAGGCTCTGAGCCTCATCCCAATTCTATGTTCCTGATTTTTTCTAGGCTGGACAGAAGTGACTCTCCCTGGCTGGCAACTACATGGAGATCCACCTCTGGCTCTCGGGACCTCAGCAGCAGCAGCAGCCTTAGCAGCCAGCTGGGAGGAGACACGAGGGATACACTAGATTGCCGGCGTTCTTGTAAGGGCATTCCCCCCCCACCCCGCTGCCCCGGGTCTAAATAAGGCCCCTCTATTACCAAAGCAAGGACTTGGGTGATGGAATCAAAACATTAAGGAGAACTGAACTGGAGGAATGCGGGTAGGGAAGCCAACCTTAATTCTTCCCTATTTCTTCTCATTGCAGTGATTTCCTGGGATCCCCGAAGCCCTGGTGTCCCTCTCCTCCCAGATACCAGCACCTTTTATGGCTCCCTTATGACTGAGATGTCCTCAGGCCCTCTTATGCCCCCAGGCCCAAGGGCCCCACATATCAGACGGCTTCCACCTCAGCTGGCTAGGCTTTCCAATCCCTGGCCTAGCTTGGATAGTCTCTGCAGTGCTCCAAGGATACCTTCTCCCCACCAGTCTTTGACTCCCACAGAAGCCTGGAGAATAACAAAGAAGCAGGGTAAATTGTATCTGAAGACAACTGAGGGAGGAAGGGGACAAGGGCTACAGTTTTCACTAACTTTCTACTTTCTCCAAAGACAAAAATGAAAGCAACCGGGGTTTTTCCAGTTGTTGTTTTCTAACTAAAAGAGAAGAGGACTAAGGGAGAAAGTGTCAGTTACAGAGTCTCTAGTGCATAGAAAGAGGATCACACTGATACTAAATGAGGTCCCATGTCTCAAGTCATTCTAGCCGTGGTTTTTATTGCTATAACCAATCAAGCAACTTTCCAGATCTAAAGATTGGCCTGTAATAGATGACATCGCCCCTCCCCCCCCCCACTTGCTGGTGCCGGCTGACCCAATATCTTGACTGACTCT